>NW_026578119.1:1812500-2388292 GCF_029603195.1 Condylostylus longicornis
GACAGATGACAGATAACAGATGACAGATGACAGATAACAGATGACAGATGACAGATTACAGATTACAGATGACAAATAACAGTTGACAGTTGACAAATGACAGATGACAGATGACAGATGACAGATGACAGATGACAGATGACAGATGACAGATGACAAATGACAGATGACAGGTGATAGATGACAGATGACAGATAACAGATGACAGGTGACATATGACAAATGACATATGACATATGACAAATGACAGATGACAGATGACAGATGAAAGATTACAGATGACAGATGACAGATGACAGATGACAAATGACAGATGACAGATGAAATATGACAGATGACAGATGAGAGATAACAGTTGACAGAAGACAGATGAAAAATGACAGACGACAGACGAAAGATGACAGACGACAGACGACAATTGACAGATGACAGATGACAGATGACAGATGACAGATGACAGATGACAGATGACAGATGACAGATGACAGATGACAGATGACAGATGACAGATGACAGATGACAGATGACAGATGCCAGATAACAGATGACAGATGACAGATGACAGATGACATATGACATATGACAGATGACAGATGACAGATGACAGATGACAGATGACAGATGACAGATGACAGATGACAGATGACAGATTACAGATGAGATATGACAGATGACAGATGACAGACGAAAGATGAGAGATGACAGATGGCAGATGACAGATGATATATGACAGATGACAGATGACAGATGACAGATGACAGATGACAGATGACAGATGACAGATGACAGATGACAGATGACAGATGACAGATGACAGATGACAGATGACAGATGACAGATGACAGCTGACAGATGACAGATGACAGATGACAGATGACAGATGACAGATGACATATAACAATGACAGATGACAGATGACAGATGACAGATGGCAGATGACATATAACAATGACAGATGACAGATGACAGATGACAGATGACAGATGGCAGATGACAGATGACAGATGACAGATGACAGATGACAGATTACAGATGAGATATGACAGATGACAGATGACAGACGAAAGATGAGAGATGACAGATGGCAGATGACAGATGATATATGACAGATGACAGATGACAGATGACAGATGACAGATGACAGATGACAGATGACAGATGACAGATGACAGATGACAGATGACAGATGACAGATGACAGATGACAGATGACAGCTGACAGATGACAGATGACAGATGACAGATGACAGATGACAGATGACATATAACAATGACAGATGACAGATGACAGATGACAGATGACAGATGGCAGATTTCAGATGACAGATGACAGATGACAGATGACAGATGACAGATGACAGATGACAGATGACAGATGACAGATGACAGATGACAGATGACAGATGACAGATGACAGATGACAGATGACAGATGACAGATGACAGATGACAGATGACAGATGACAGATGACAGATGACAGATGACAGATGACAGATGACAGATGACAGATGACAGATAACAGATGCCAGATGACAGATCACAGATGACAGATGACAGATGACAGATGACAGATGACAGATGACAGATGACAGACGACAGATGATAGATAACAGATGACAGATAACAGTTGATAGTTGACAAATGACAGATGACAGATGACAGATGACAGATGACAGATGACAGATGACAGATGACACATGACAGGTGACAGATGACAGATGACAGATGACAGATGACAGATGACAGATGACAAATGACAGATGACAGATAACAGATGACAGATGACAGATAACAGATGACAGATGACAGATGACAGATGACAGATGACAGATGACAGATGACAGATGACAGATGACAGATGACAGATGACAGATGACAGATGACAGATGACAGATGACAGATGACAGATGACAGATGACAGATGACAGATGACAGATGACAGATGACAGATGACAGATGACAGATGACAGATGACAGATGACAGATGACAGATGACAGATGACAGATGACAGATGACAGATGACAGATGACAGATGACAGATGTC
The DNA here is from genome assembly GCF_029603195.1 of Condylostylus longicornis. Taxonomy (NCBI): domain Eukaryota; kingdom Metazoa; phylum Arthropoda; class Insecta; order Diptera; family Dolichopodidae; genus Condylostylus; species Condylostylus longicornis. Next base: position 1,814,545 of record NW_026578119.1, read on the forward strand.
AGATGACAGATGACAGATGACAGATAACAGCTGATAGATGACAGATGACATATGATATATGACATATGACAGATGACAGATGACAGATGACAAATGACAGATGATGGATGAGATATGACAGATGACAGATGACATATGACAGATGGCAGATGACAGATGACAGATGACAGATGACAGATGACAGATGACAGATGACAGATGACAGATGACAGATGACAGATGACAGATGACAGATGACAGATGACAGATGACAGATGACATATGACAGATGAGATATGACAGATGACAGATGACATATGACAGATGGCAGATGACAGATGACAGATGACAGATGACAGATGGCAGATGACAGATGACAGATGACAGATGACAGATGACAGATGACAGATGACAGATGACAGATGACAGATGACAGATGACAGATGACAGATGACAGATGACAGATGACAGATGACAGATGACAGATGACAGATGACAGATAACAGCTGACAGATGACAGATGACAGATGACAGATGACAGATGACAGATGACAGATGACAGATGACAGATGACAGATGACAGATGACAGATGACAGATGACAGATGACAGATGACAGATGACAGATAACAGCTGACAGATGACAGATGACAGATGGCACATGACAGATGACAGATGACAGATGACAGATGACAGATAACAGGTGACAGATGACAGATGACAGATGACAGATGACAGATGACAGATGACAGATGACAGATGACAGATGACAGATGACAGATGACAGATGACAGATGACAGATGACAGATGACAGATGACAGATGACAGATGACAGATGACAGATAACAGCTGACAGATGACAGATGACAGATGACAGATGACAGATGACAGATGACAAATGACAGATGACAGATGACAGATGACAGATGACAGATGAGATATGACAGATGACAGATGACATATGACAGATGGCAGATGACAGATGACAGATGACAGATGACAGATGACAGATGACAGATGACAGATGACAGATGACAGATGACAGATGACAGATAACAGCTGACAGATGACAGATGACAGATGACATATGATATATGACATATGACAGATGACAGATGACAGATGACAAATGACAGATGATGGATGAGATATGACAGATGACAGATGGCACATGACAGATGACAGATGCAGATGACAGATAACAGTTGACAGATGAGAGATGACAGACGACAGATGACAGATGACAGATGACAGATGACAGATGACAGATGACAAATGACAGATGACAGATGACAGATGACAGATGACAGATGACAGATGACAGATGACAGATGACAGATGACAGATGACAGATGACAGATGACAGATGACAGATGACAGAAGACAGATGACAGATGACAGGTGACAGATGACAGGTGATAGATGACAGATGGCAGATAACAGATGACAGGTGACAGATGACATATGACATATGACAAATAACAGATGACAGATGACAGATGGCAGATGACAGATAACAGTTGACAGATGACAGATGACAGATGACAGATGACAGATGACAGATGACAGATGACAGATGACAGATGACAGATGACAGATGACAGATGACAGATGACAGATAACAGATGACAGATGACAGATGACAGATGACAGATGACAGATGACAGATGACAGATGACAGATGACAGATGACAGATGACAGATGAGAGATGACAGATGGCAGATGACAGATGACAGATGACAGATGACAGATGACAGATGACAGATGACAGATGACAGATGACAGATGACAGGTGACAACTGACAGCTGACAGCTGACAGCTGACAGATGACAGATGACAGATGACAGATGACAGATGACAGATGACAGATGACAGATGACAAATGACAGGTGACAGATGACAGATGACAGTTGACAGATGACAGATGATGGATGAGATATGACAGATGACAGATGGCACATGACAGATGACAGATGCAGATGACAGATAACAGTTGACAGATGACACATGACAGATAACAGATGACAGATGACAGATGACAGATGACAGATGACAGATGACAGATGACAGATGACATATGACATATGACATATGACAGATGACACATGACAAATGACAGATGATGGATGAGATATGACAGATTACAGATTACACATGACAGATGACTGATGCAGATGACAGATAACAGTTGACAGATGACAGATGACAGATGACAGATGACAGATGACAGATGACAGATAACAGCTGACAGATGACAGATGACAGATGGCACATGACAGATGACAGATGACAGATGACAGATGACAGATAACAGGTGACAGATGACAGATGACAGATGACAGATGACAGATGACAGATGACAGATGACAGATGACAGATGACAGATGACAGATGACAGATGACAGATGACAGATGACAGATGACAGATGACAGATGACAGATGACAGATGACAGATAACAGCTGACAGATGACAGATGATGGATGAGATATGACAGATGACAGATGACATATGACAGATGGCAGATGACAGATGACAGATGACAGATGACAGATGACAGATGACAGATGACAGATGACAGATGACAGATGACAGATGACAGATGACAGATGACAGATGACAGATGACAGATGACAGATGACAGATGACAGATGACAGATAACAGCTGACAGATGACAGATGACAGATGACAGATGACAGATGACAGATGACAGATGACAGATGACAGATGACAGATGACAGATGACAGATGACAGATGACAGATGACAGATGACAGATAACAGCTGACAGATGACAGATGACAGATGGCACATGACAGATGACAGATGACAGATGACAGATGACAGATAACAGGTGACAGATGACAGATGACAGATGACAGATGACAGATGACAGATGACAGATGACAGATGACAGATGACAGATGACAGATGACAGATGACAGATGACAGATGACAGATGACAGATGACAGATGACAGATGACAGATGACAGATAACAGCTGACAGATGACAGATGACAGATGACAGATGACAGATGACAGATGACAAATGACAGATGACAGATGACAGATGACAGATGACAGATGAGATATGACAGATGACAGATGACATATGACAGATGGCAGATGACAGATGACAGATGACAGATGACAGATGACAGATGACAGATGACAGATGACAGATGACAGATGACAGATGACAGATAACAGCTGACAGATGACAGATGACAGATGACATATGATATATGACATATGACAGATGACAGATGACAGATGACAAATGACAGATGATGGATGAGATATGACAGATGACAGATGGCACATGACAGATGACAGATGCAGATGACAGATAACAGTTGACAGATGAGAGATGACAGACGACAGATGACAGATGACAGATGACAGATGACAGATGACAGATGACAAATGACAGATGACAGATGACAGATGACAGATGACAGATGACAGATGACAGATGACAGATGACAGATGACAGATGACAGATGACAGATGACAGATGACAGATGACAGATGACAGAAGACAGATGACAGATGACAGGTGACAGATGACAGGTGATAGATGACAGATGGCAGATAACAGATGACAGGTGACAGATGACATATGACATATGACAAATAACAGATGACAGATGACAGATGGCAGATGACAGATAACAGTTGACAGATGACAGATGACAGATGACAGATGACAGATGACAGATGACAGATGACAGATGACAGATGACAGATGACAGATGACAGATGACAGATGACAGATGACAGATGACAGATGACAGATGACAGATGACAGATGACAGATGACAGATGACAGATGACAGATGACAGATGACAGATGACAGATGACAGATGAGAGATGACAGATGGCAGATGACAGATGACAGATGACAGATGACAGATGACAGATGACAGATGACAGATGACAGATGACAGGTGACAACTGACAGCTGACAGCTGACAGCTGACAGATGACAGATGACAGATGACAGATGACAGATGACAGATGACAGATGACAGATGACAAATGACAGGTGACAGATGACAGATGACAGTTGACAGATGACAGATGATGGATGAGATATGACAGATGACAGATGGCACATGACAGATGACAGATGCAGATGACAGATAACAGTTGACAGATGACACATGACAGATAACAGATGACAGATGACAGATGACAGATGACAGATGACAGATGACAGATGACAGATGACATATGACATATGACATATGACAGATGACACATGACAAATGACAGATGATGGATGAGATATGACAGATTACAGATGGCACATGACAGATGACTGATGCAGATGACAGATAACAGTTGACAGATGACAGATGACAGATGACAGATGACAGATGACAGATGACAGATGACAGATGACAGATGACAGATGACATATGACATATGACAGATGACACATGACAAATGACAGATGATGGATGAGATATGACAGATTACAGATGGCACATGACAGATGACTGATGCAGATGACAGATAACAGTTGACAGATGACAGATGACAGATGACTGATGACAGATGACAGATGACAGATAACAGATGCCAGATGACAGATGACAGATGACAGATGACAGATGACACATGACAGATGACAGATGACAGATGACAGATGACAGATGACAGATGACAGATGACAGATGACAGATGACAGATGAGAGATGACAGATGACAGATGAGATATGACAGATGACAGATGACATATTACAGATGACAGATGACAGATGAGAAATGACAGATGACAGATGACAGATGACAGATGACAGATGACAGATGAGAGATGACAGATGACAGATGACAGATGACAGATGACAGATGACAGATGACAGATGACAGATGACAGATGACAGATGACAGATGACAGATAACAGATAACAGATAACAGATGACAGATGACAGATGACAGATGACAGATGACAGATGACAGATGACAGATGACAGATGACAGATGACAGATGACAGATGACAGATAACAGATGACAGATGACAGATGACAGACGAAAGATGACAGATGACAGATGACAGATGACAGTTGACAGATGACAGATGACAGATGATAGATGACAGACGACAGATGACAGATGGCAGATGACAGATAACAGTTGAAAGATGACAGATGACAGATGACAGTTGACAGATGACAGATGACAGATGACAAATGACAGATGACAGATGACAGATGACAGATGACAGATGACAGATGACAGATGACAGATGACAGACGAAAGATGACAGATGACAGATGACAGATGACAGATGACAGATGACAGACGACAGATGACAGATGACAGATGACAGATGGCAGATGACAGATGAGATATGACAGATGACAGATGACAGATGACAGATGACAGATGACAGATGACAGATGACAGATGACAGATTACAGATGACAGATGACAGATGACATTTGACAGATGACAGATGGCAGATGACAGATGAGATATGACAGATGACAGATGACAGATGACAGACGACAGATGACAGATGACAGATGACAGATGACAGATGACAGATGACAGATGACAGATGACAGATGACAGATGACAGATGACAGATGACAGATGACAGATGACAGATGACAGATGACAGATGACAGATGACAGATGACAGATGACAGATGACAGATGACAGATGACAGATGACAGATAACAGATAACAGATAACAGATAACAGATGACAGATGACAGATGACAGATGACAGATGACAGATTACAGATGACAGATGACAGATGACAGATGACAGATGACAGATGACAGATGACAGATGACAGATGACAGATAACAGATGACAGATGACAGATGACAGATGACAGACGAAAGATGACAGATGACAGATGACAGTTGACAGATGACAGATGACAGATGATAGATGACAGATGACAGATGACAGATGGCAGATGACAGATAACAGTTGAAAGATGACAGATGACAGATGACAGTTGACAGATGACAGATGACAGATGACAGATGACAGATGACAGATGACAGATGACAGATGACAGATGACAGATGACAGATGACAGATGACAGATGACAGATGACAGATGAGAGATGACAGATGACAGATGAGATATGACAGATGACAGATGACATATGACAGATGACAGATGACAGATGAGAGATGACAGATGACAGATGACAGATGACAGATGACAGATGACAGATGACAGATGACAGATGACAGATGACAGATGACAGATGACATATGACAGATGACAGATGACAGATGACAGATAACAGATAACAGATAACAGATGACAGATGACAGATGACAGATGACAGATGACAGATGACAGATGACAGATGACAGATGACAGATGACAGATGACAGACGAAAGATGACAGATGACAGATGACAGATGACAGATGACAGATGACAGATGACAGATGACAGACGACAGATGACAGATGACATTTGACAGATGACAGATGACAGATGACAGATGAGATATGACAGATGACAGATAACAGATGACAGATGACAGATGACAGATGACAGATGACAGACGACAGATGACAGATGACAGATAACAGATGCCAGATGACAGATGACAGATGACAGATGACACATGACAGATGACAGATGACAGATGACAGATGACAGATGACAGATGAGAGATGACAGATGACAGATGAGATATGACAGATGACAGATGACATATGACAGATGACAGATGACAGATGAGAGATGACAGATGACAGATGACAGATGACAGATGACAGATGACAGATGACAGATGACAGATGACAGATGACAGATGACAGATGACAGATAACAGATAACAGATAACAGATAACAGATGACAGATGACAGATGACAGATGACAGATGACAGATGACAGATGACAGATGACAGATGACAGATGACAGATGACAGATGACAGACGAAAGATGACAGATGACAGATGACAGATGACAGATGACAGATGACATTTGACAGATGACAGATGGCAGATGACAGATGAGATATGACAGATGACAGATGACAGATGACAGATGACAGATGACAGATGACAGATGACAGATGACAGATGACAGATGACAGATGACAGATGACAGATGACAGATGACAGATGACAGATAACAGATGCCAGATGACAGATGACAGATGATAGATGACACATGACAGATGACAGATGACAGATGACAGATGACAGATGACAGATGACAGATGACAGATGAGAGATGACAGATGACAGATGAGATATGACAGATGACAGATGACATATGACAGATGACAGATGACAGATGAGAGATGACAGATGACAGATGACAGATGACAGATGACAGATGACAGATGACAGATGACAGATGACAGATGACAGATGACAGATGACAGATGACAGATGACAGATAACAGATGACAGATGACAGATGACAGATGACAGATGACAGATGACAGACGAAAGATGACAGATGACAGATGACAGTTGACAGATGACAGATGACAGATGACAGATGATAGATGACAGATGACAGATGGCAGATGACAGATAACAGTTGAAAGATGACAGATGACAGATGACGGTTGACAGATGACAGATGACAGATGACGGTTGACAGATGACAGATGACAGATGACAGATGACAGATGACAGATGACAGATGACAGATGACAGATGACAGATGACAGATGACAGATGACAGATGACAGATGACAGATGACAGATGACAGATGACAGATGACAGATGACAGATGACAGATGACAGATGACAGATGACAGATGACAGATGACAGATGACAGATGACAGATGACAGATGACAGATGACAGACGAAAGATGACAGATGACAGATCACAGATGACAGATGACAGATGACAGATGACAGATGACAGATGACAGATGACAGACGACAGATGACAGATGACAGATGACAGATGACAGGTGACAGATGACTGATGACAGATGACAGATGACAGATGACATATGACATATGACAGATGGCACATGACAAATGAGAGATGATGGATGAGATATGACAGATTACAAATGGCACATGACAGATGACTGATGCAGATGACAGATAACAGCTGACAGATGACAGATGACAGATGACAGATGACAGATGACAGATGACAGATGACAGATGACAGATAACAGATGCCAGATGACAGATGACAGATGACAGATGACACATGACAGATGACAGATGACAGATGACAGATGACAGATGACAGATGACAGATGACAGATGACAGATGACAGATGACAGATGACAGATGACAGATGACAGATGACAGATGACAGATGACAGATGAGATATGACAGATGACAGATGACATATGACAGATGGCAGATGACAGATGACAGATGACAGATGACAGATGACAGATGACAGATGACAGATGACAGATGACAGATGACAGATGACAGATGACAGATGACAGATGACAGATGACAGATGACAGATGACAGATGACAGATGACAGATGACAGATGACAGATGACAGATGACAGATGACAGATAACAGATAACAGCTGACAGATGACAGATGACAGATGACAGATGACAGATGACAGATGACAGATAACAGATGACAGATGACAGATTACAGATGACAGATGACAGATGACAGATGACAGATGACAAATGACAGATGACAGATGACAGATGACAGATGACAGATGACAGATGACAGATGACAGATGACACATGACAGATGACAGATGACCGATGACAGATGAGAGGTGATAGATGACAGATGACAGATAACAGATAACAGATGACAGATGACAGATGACATATGACATATGACATATGACAGATGACAGATGACAGATGACAGATGACAAATGACAGATGATGGATGAGATATGACAGATGACAGATGGCACATGACAGATGACAGATGCAGATGACAGATAACAGTTGACAGATGAGAGATGACAGACGACAGATGACAGATGACAGATGACAGATGACAGATGACAGATGACAGATGACAGATGACAGATGACAGATGACAGATGACAGATGACAGATAACAGATGACAGATGACAGATGACAGATGACAGATGACAGATGACAGATGACAGATGACAGATGACAGATGACAGATGACAGGTGACAGATGACAGGTGATAGATGACAGATGGCAGATGACAGATGACAGGTGACAGATGACATATGACATACGACAAATAACAGATGACAGATGACAGATGACAGATGACAGATGGCAGATGACAGATAACAGTTGACAGATGACAGATGACAGATGACAGATGAGATATGACAGATGACAGATAACAGATGACAGATGACAGATGACAGATCACAGATGACAGATGACAGATGACAGATGACAGATGACAGATGACAGCTGACAGATGACATATGACAGATGACAGATGACAGATGACAGATGACAGATGACAGATGACAGATGACAGATGACAGATGACAGATGACAGATGACAAATGACAGATGATGGATGAGATATGACAGATGACAGATGGCACATGACAGATGACAGATGCAGATGACAGATAACAGTTGACAGATGAGAGATGACAGACGACAGATGATAGATGACAGATGACAGATGGCAGATGACAGATAACAGTTGAAAGATGACAGATGACAGATGACGGTTGACAGATGACAGATGACAGATGACAGATGACAGATGACAGATGACAGATGACAGATGACAGATGACAGATGACAGATGACAGATGACAGATGACAGATGACAGATGACAGATGACAGATGACAGATGACAGATGACAGATGACAGATGACAGATGACAGATGACAGATGACAGATGACAGATGACAGACGAAAGATGACAGATGACAGATGACAGATGACAGATGACAGATGACAGATGACAGATGACAGATGACAGATGACAGATGACAGATGACAGATGACAGATGACAGATGACAGATGACAGATGACAGATGACAGACGAAAGATGACAGATGACAGATCACAGATGACAGATGACAGATGACAGATGACAGATGACAGATGACAGATGACAGATGACAGATGACAGACGACAGATGACAGATGACAGATGACAGATGACAGATGACAGATGACAGATGACAGATGACAGATGACAGATGACAGATGACAGATGACAGACGAAAGATGACAGATGACAGATCACAGATGACAGATGACAGATGACAGATGACAGATGACAGATGACAGATGACAGATGACAGATGACAGACGACAGATGACAGATGACAGATGACAGATGACAGATGACAAATGACAGATGATGGATGAGATATGACAGATGACAGATGGCACATGACAGATGACGGATGCAGATGACAGATAACAGTTGACAGATGAGAGATGACAGACGACAGATGATAGATGACAGATGACAGATGGCAGATGACAGATAACATTTGAAAGATGACAGATGACAGATGACGGTTGACAGATGACAGATGACAGATGACAGATGACAGATGACAGATGACAGATGACAGATGACAGATGACAGATGACAGATGACAGATGACAGATGACAGATGACAGATGACAGATGACAGATGACAGATGACAGATGACAGACGAAAGATGACAGATGACAGATGACAGATGACAGATGACAGATGACAGATGACAGATGACAGATGACAGATGACAGATGACAGATGACAGATGACAGATGACAGATGACAGATGACATATGACATATGACAGATGACAGATGACAAATGACAGATGATGGATGAGATATGACAGATGACAGATGGCACATGACAGATGACAGATGCAGATGACAGATAACAGTTGACAGATGAGAGATGACAGACGACAGATGATAGATGACAGATGACAGATGACAGATGACAGATGACAGATGACAGATGACAGATGACAGATGACAGATGACAGATGACAGATGACAGATGACAGATGACAGATGACAGACGAAAGATGACAGATGACAGATGACAGATGACAGATGACAGATGACAGATGACAGATGACAGATGACAGATGACAGATGACAGATGACAGATGACAGATGACAGATGACAGATGACAGATGACAGATGACAGACGAAAGATGACAGATGACAGATCACAGATGACAGATGACAGATGACAGATGACAGATGACAGATGACAGATGACAGATGACAGACGACAGATGACAGATGACAGATGACAGATGACAGATGACAGATGACAGATGACAGATGACAGATGACAGATGACAGATGACAGATGACATATGACATATGACAGATGGCACATGACAAATGAGAGATGATGGATGAGATATGACAGATTACAAATGGCACATGACAGATGACTGATGCAGATGACAGATAACAGCTGACAGATGACAGATGACAGATGACAGATGACAGATGACAGATGACAGATGACAGATAACAGATGCCAGATGACAGATGACAGATGACAGATGACACATGACAGATGACAGATGACAGATGACAGATGACAGATGACAGATGACAGATGACAGATGACAGATGACAGATGACAGATGACAGATGACAGATGACAGATGACAGATGACAGATGACAGATGACAGATGAGATATGACAGATGACAGATGACATATGACAGATGGCAGATGACAGATGACAGATGACAGATGACAGATGACAGATGACAGATGACAGATGACAGATGACAGATGACAGATGACAGATGACAGATGACAGATGACAGATGACAGATGACAGATGACAGATGACAGATGACAGATGACAGATGACAGATGACAGATAACAGATAACAGCTGACAGATGACAGATGACAGATGACAGATGACAGATGACAGATGACAGATGACAGATAACAGATGACAGATGACAGATTACAGATGACAGATGACAGATGACAGATGACAGATGACAGATGACAGATGACAGATGACAGATGACAGATGACAGATGACAGATGACAGATGACAGATGACAGATGACAGATGACAGATGACACATGACAGATGACAGATGACCGATGACAGATGAGAGGTGATAGATGACAGATGACAGATAACAGATAACAGATGACAGATGGCAGATGACATATGACATATGACATATGACAGATGACAGATGACAGATGACAGATGACAGATGACAAATGACAGATGATGGATGAGATATGACAGATGACAGATGGCACATGACAGATGACAGATGCAGATGACAGATAACAGTTGACAGATGAGAGATGACAGACGACAGATGACAGATGACAGATGACAGATGACAGATGACAGATGACAGATGACAGATGACAGATGACAGATGACAGATGACAGATGACAGATAACAGATGACAGATGACAGATGACAGATGACAGATGACAGATGACAGATGACAGATGACAGATGACAGGTGACAGATGACAGGTGATAGATGACAGATGGCAGATGACAGATGACAGGTGACAGATGACATATGACATACGACAAATAACAGATGACAGATGACAGATGACAGATGGCAGATGACAGATAACAGTTGACAGATGACAGATGACAGATGACAGATGAGATATGACAGATGACAGATAACAGATGACAGATGACAGATGACACATGACAGATGACAGACGACAGATGACAGATGACAGATGACAGATAACAGATGCCAGATGACAGATGACAGATGACAGATGACACATGACAGATGACACATGACAGATGACAGATGACAGATGACAGATGACAGATGAGAGATGACAGATGACAGATGAGATATGACAGATGACAGATGACATATGACAGATGACAGATGACAGATGACAGATGAGAGATGACAGATGACAGATGACAGATGACAGATGACAGATGACAGATGACAGATGACAGATGACAGATGACAGATGACAGATGACAGATAACAGATAACAGATAACAGATAACAGATGACAGATGACAGATGACAGATGACAGATGACAGATGACAGATGACAGATGACAGATGACAGATGACAGATGACAGATGACAGATGACAGACGAAAGATGACAGATGACAGATGACAGATGACAGATGACAGATGACAGACGACAGATGACAGATGACATTTGACAGATGACAGATGGCAGATGACAGATGAGATATGACAGATGACAGATGACAGATGACAGATGACAGATGACAGATGACAGATGACAGATGACAGATGACAGATGACAGATGACAGATGACAGATGACAGATGACAGATAACAGATGCCAGATGACAGATGACAGATGATAGATGACACATGACAGATGACAGATGACAGATGACAGATGACAGATGACAGATGACAGATGACAGATGACAGATGACAGACGAAAGATGACAGATGACAGATGACAGATGACAGATGACAGATGACAGATGACAGACGACAGATGACAGATGACCTTTGACAGATGACAGATGACAGATGACAGATGAGATATGACAGATGACAGATAACAGATGACAGATGACAGATGACAGATGACAGATGACAGATGACAGACGACAGATGACAGATGACAGATGACAGATAACAGATGCCAGATGACAGATGACAGATGACAGATGACACATGACAGATGACAGATGACAGATGACAGATGACAGATGACAGATGAGAGATGACAGATGACAGATGAGATATGACAGATGACAGATGACATATGACAGATGACAGATGACAGATGACAGATGAGAGATGACAGATGACAGATGACAGATGACAGATGACAGATGACAGATGACAGATGACAGATAACAGATAACAGATAACAGATAACAGATGACAGATGACAGATGACAGATGACAGATGACAGATGACAGATGACAGATGACAGATGACAGATGACAGATGACAGATGACAGATGACAGATGACAGATGACAGACGAGAGATGACAGATGACAGATGACAGATGACAGATGACAGACGACAGATGACAGATGACATTTGACAGATGACAGATGGCAGATGACAGATGAGATATGACAGATGACAGATGACAGATGACAGATGACAGATGACAGATGACAGATGACAGATGACAGATGACAGATGACAGATGACAGATGACAGATGACAGATGACAGATGACAGATAACAGATGCCAGATGACAGATGACAGATGATAGATGACACATGACAGATGACAGATGACAGATGACAGATGACAGATGACAGATGACAGATGACAGATGAGAGATGACAGATGACAGATGAGATATGACAGATGACAGATGACATATGACAGATGACAGATGACAGATGAGAGATGACAGATGACAGATGACAGATGACATATGACAGATGACAGATGACAGATGACAGATGACAGATGACAGATGACAGATGACAGATGACAGATGACAGATGACAGATGACAGATAACAGATGACAGATGACAGATGACAGATGACAGACGAAAGATGACAGATGACAGATGACAGTTGACAGATGACAGATGACAGATGATAGATGACAGATGACAGATGGCAGATGACAGATAACAGTTGAAAGATGACAGATGACAGATGACAGATGACGGTTGACAGATGACAGATGACAGATGACAGATGACAGATGACAGATGACAGATGACAGATGACAGATGACAGATGACAGATGACAGATGACAGATGACAGATGACAGATGACAGATGACATATGACAGATGACAGATGACAGATGACAGATGACAGATGACAGACGAAAGATGACAGATGACAGATGACAGATGACAGATGACAGATGACAGATGACAGATGACAGATGACAGATGACAGATGACAGATGACAGATGACAGATGACAGACGAAAGATGACAGATGACAGATCACAGATGACAGATGACAGATGACAGATGATAGATGACAGATGACAGATGACAGATGACAGACGACAGATGACAGATGACAGATGACAGATGACAGATGACAGATGACAGATGACAGATGACAGATGACAGATGACAGATGACAGATGACAGATGACATATGACATATGACAGATGGCACATGACAAATGACAGATGATGGATGAGATATGACAGATTACAAATGGCACATGACAGATGACTGATGCAGATGACAGATAACAGCTGACAAATGACAGATGACAGATGACAGATGACAGATGACAGATGACAGATGACAGATAACAGATGCCAGATGACAGATGACAGATGACAGATGACACATGACAGATGACAGATGACAGATGACAGATGACAAATGACAGATGACAGATGACAGATGACAGATGACAGATGACAGATGACAGATGACAGATGACAGATGAGATATGACAGATGACAGATGACATATGACAGATGGCAGATGACAGATGACAGATGACAGATGACAGATGACAGATGACAGATGACAGATGACAGATGACAGATGACAGATGACAGATGACAGATGACAGATGACATATGACATATGACAGATGGCACATGACAAATGACAGATGATGGATGAGATATGACAGATTACAAATGGCACATGACAGATGACTGATGCAGATGACAGATAACAGCTGACAAATGACAGATGACAGATGACACATGACAGATGACAGATGACCGATGACAGATGAGAGGTGATAGATGACAGATGACAGATAACAGATAACAGATGACAGATGACAGATGACATATGACATATGACATATGACAGATGACAGATGACAGATGACAAATGACAGATGATGGATGAGATATGACAGATGACAGATGGCACATGACAGATGACAGATGCAGATGACAGATAACAGTTGTCAGATGAGAGATGACAGACGACAGATGACAGATGACAGATGACAGATGACAGATGACAGATGACAGATGACAGATGACAGATGACAGATGACAGATGACAGATGACAGATGACAGATAACAGATGACAGATGACAGATGACAGATGACAGATGACAGATGACAGATGACAGATGACAGATGACAGATGACAGATGACAGATGACAGATGACAGACGACAGATGACAGGTGACAGATGACAGGTGATAGATGACAGATGGCAGATGACAGATGACAGGTGACAGATGACATATGACATATGACAAATAACAGATGACAGATGACAGATGACAGATGGCAGATGACAGATAACAGTTGACAGATGACAGATGACAGATGACAGATGACAGATGACAGATGACAGATGACAGATGACAGATGACAGATGACAGATGACAGATGACAGATGACAGATGACAGATGACAGATGACAGATGACAGATGACAGATGACAGATGACAGATGACAGATGACAGATGACAGATGACAGATGACAGATGACAGATGACAGATGACAGATGACAGATGAGAGATGACAGATGGCAGATGACAGATGACAGATGACAGATGACAGATGACAGATGACAGATGACAGATGACAGATGACAGATAACAGATAACAGATGACAGATGACAGATGACAGATGACAGATGACAGATGACAGATGACAGATGACAGGTGACAGATGACAGGTGATAGATGACAGATGGCAGATGACAGATGACAGGTGACAGATGACATATGACATATGACAAATAACCGATGACAGATGACAGATGACAGATGGCAGATGACAGATAACAGTTGACAGATGACAGATGACAGATGACAGATGACAGACGACAGATGACAGATGACATTTGACAGATGAGATATGACAGATGACAGATGACAGATGACAGATGACAGATGACAGATGACAGATGACAGATGACAGATGACAGATGACAGATGACAGATGACAGATGACAGATGACAGATGACAGATGACAGATGACAGATGACAGATGACAGATGACAGATGACAGATGACAGATGACAGATGACAGATGACAGATAACAGATGCCAGATGACAGATGACAGATGACAGATGACACATGACAGATGACAGATGACAGATGACAGATGAGAGATGAGAGATGACAGATGACAGATGAGATATGACAGATGACAGATGACATATGACAGATGACAGATGACAGATGAGAGATGACAGATGACAGATGACAGATGACAGATGACAGATGACAGATGACAGATGACAGATGACAGATGACAGATGACAGATGACAGATGACAGATGACAGATGACAGATGACAGATGACAGATGACAGATGACAGATAACAGATGACAGATGACAGACGAAAGATGACAGATGACAGATGACAGATGACAGTTGACAGATGACAGATGACAGATGATAGATGACAGATGATAGATGACAGATGACAGATGACAGATGGCAGATGACAGATAACAGTTGAAAGATGACAGATGACAGATGACAGTTGACAGATGACAGATGACAGATGACAGATGACAGATGACAGATGACAGATGACAGATGACAGATGACAGATGACAGATGACAGATGACAGATGACAGATGACAGATGACAGATGACAGATGACAGATGACAGACGAAAGATGACAGATGACAGATGACAGATGACAGATGACAGATGACAGATGACAGACGACAGATGACAGATGACATTTGACAGATGAGATATGACAGATGACAGATGACAGATGACAGATGACAGATGACAGATGACAGATGACAGATGACAGATGACAGATGACAGATGACAGATGACAGATAACAGATGACAGATGACAGATGACAGATGACAGATGACAGATGACAGATGACAGATGACAGATGACAGATGACAGATGACAGATGACAGACGACAGATGACAGATGACATTTGACAGATGAGATATGACAGATGACAGATGACAGATGACAGATGACAGATGACAGATGACAGATTACAGATGACAGATGACAGATGACAGATGACAGATGACAGATGACAGATGACAGATGACAGATGACAGATGACAGATGACAGATGACAGATGACAGATAACAGATGACAGATGACAGATGACAGACGAAAGATGACAGATGACAGATGACAGATGACAGATGACAGTTGACAGATGACAGATGACAGATGATAGATGACAGATGATAGATGACAGATGACAGATGACAGATGGCAGATGACAGATAACAGTTGAAAGATGACAGATGACAGATGACAGTTGACAGATGACAGATGACAGATGACAGATGACAGATGACAGATGACAGATGACAGATGACAGATGACAGATGACAGATGACAGATGACAGACGAAAGATGACAGATGACAGATGACAGATGACAGATGACAGATGACAGACGACAGATGACAGATGACATTTGACAGATGAGATATGACAGATGACAGATGACAGATGACAGATGACAGATGACAGATGACAGATGACAGATGACAGATGACAGATGACAGATGACAGATGACAGATGACAGATGACAGATGACAGATGACAGATGACAGATGACAGATGACAGATGACAGATGACAGATGACAGATGACAGATGACAGACGAAAGATGACAGATGACAGATCACAGATGACAGCTGACAGATGACAGATGACAGATGACAGATGACAGATGACAGATGACAGATGACAGACGACAGATGACAGATGACAGATGACAGATGACGGATGACAGATGACAGATGACAGATGACAGATGACATATGACATATGACAGATGGCACATGACAAATGACAGATGATGGATGAGATATGACAGATTACAAATGGCACATGACAGATGACTGATGCAGATGACAGATAACAGCTGACAGATGACAGATGACAGATGGCAAATGACAGATGACAGATGACAGATGACAGATGACAGATGACAGATGACAGATAACAGATGCCAGATGACAGATGACAGATGACAGATGACACATGACAGATGACAGATGACAGATGACAGATGACAGATGACAGATGACAGATGACAGATGACAGATGACAGATGACAGATGACAGATGACAGATGACAGATGAGATATGACAGATGACAGATGACATATGACAGATGGCAGATGACAGATGACAGATGACAGATGACAGATGACAGATGACAGATGACAGATGACAGATGACAGATGACAGATGACAGATGACAGATGACAGATGACAGATGACAGATGACAGATGACAGATGACAGATGACAGATAACAGCTGACAGATGACAGATGACAGATGACAGATGACAGATGACAGATGACAGATGACAGATGACAGATGACAGATGACAGATGACAGATAACAGATGACAGATGACAGATTACAGATGACAGATGACAGATGACAGATGACAGATGACAGATGACAGATGACAGATGACAGATGACAGATGACAGATGACAGATGACAGATGACAGATGACAGATGACAGATGACAGATGACAGATGACACATGACAGATGACAGATGACCGATGACAGATGAGAGGTGATAGATGACAGATGACAGATAACAGATAACAGATGACAGATGACAGATGACATATGACATATGACATATGACATATGACAGATGACAGATGACAGATGACAAATGACAGATGATGGATGAGATATGACAGATGACAGATGACAGATGACAGATGACAGATGACAGATGACAGATGAGATATGACAGATGACAGATGACATATGACAGATGGCAGATGACAGATAACAGATGCCAGATGACAGATGACAGATGATAGATGACACATGACAGATGACAGATGACAGATGACAGATGACAGATGACAGATGACAGATGAGAGATGACAGATGACAGATGAGATATGAGAGATGACAGATGACATATGACAGATGACAGATGACAGATGAGAGATGACAGATGACAGATGACAGATGACAGATGACAGATGACAGATGACAGATGACAGATGACAGATGACAGATGACAGATGACAGATGACAGATGACAGATGACAGATGACAGATGACAGATAACAGATGACAGATGACAGATGACAGATGACAGATGACAGACGAAAGATGACAGATGACAGATGACAGTTGACAGATGACAGATGACAGATGATAGATGACAGATGACAGATGGCAGATGACAGATAACAGTTGAAAGATGACAGATGACAGATGACGGTTGACAGATGACAGATGACAGATGACAGATGACAGATGACAGATGACAGATGACAGATGACAGATGACAGATGACAGATGACAGATGACAGATGACAGATGACAGATGACAGATGACAGACGAAAGATGACAGATGACAGATGACAGATGACAGATGACAGATGACAGATGACAGATGACAGATGACAGATGACAGATGACAGATGACAGATGACAGATGACAGACGAAAGATGACAGATGACAGATCACAGATGACAGATGACAGATGACAGATGACAGATGACAGATGACAGATGACAGATGACAGACGACAGATGACAGATGACAGATGACAGATGACAGATGACAGATGACAGATGACAGATGACAGATGACAGATGACATATGACATATGACAGATGGCACATGACAAATGACAGATGATGGATGAGATATGACAGATTACAAATGGCACATGACAGATGACTGATGCAGATGACAGATAACAGCTGACAGATGACAGATGACAGATGACAGATGACAGATGACAGATGACAGATGACAGATAACAGATGCCAGATGACAGATGACAGATGACAGATGACACATGACAGATGACAGATGACAGATGACAGATGACAGATGACAGATGACAGATGACAGATGACAGATGACAGATGACAGATGACAGATGACAGATGAGATATGACAGATGACAGATGACATATGACAGATGGCAGATGACAGATGACAGATGACAGATGACAGATGACAGATGACAGATGACAGATGACAGATGACAGATGACAGATGACAGATGACAGATGACAGATGACAGATGACAGATGACAGATGACAGATGACAGATGACAGATGACAGATAACAGATAACAGCTGACAGATGACAGATGACAGATGACAGATGACAGATGACAGATGACAGATGACAGATGACAGATAACAGATGACAGATGACAGATTACAGATGACAGATGACAGATGACAGATGACAGATGACAGATGACAGATGACAGATGACAGATGACAGATGACAGATGACAGATGACAGATGACAGATGACAGATGACAGATGACAGATGACAGATGACAGATGACAGATGACAGATGACAGATGACACATGACAGATGACAGATGACCGATGACAGATGAGAGGTGATAGATGACAGATGACAGATAACAGATAACAGATGACAGATGACAGATGACATATGACATATGACATATGACAGATGACAGATGACAGATGACAAATGACAGATGATGGATGAGATATGACAGATGACAGATGGCACATGACAGATGACAGATGCAGATGACAGATAACAGTTGACAGATGAGAGATGACAGACGACAGATGACAGATGACAGATGACAGATGACAGATGACAGATGACAGATGACAGATGACAGATGACAGATGACAGATGACAGATGACAGATGACAGATGACAGATGACAGATGACAGATAACAGATGACAGATGACAGATGACAGATGACAGATGACAGATGACAGATGACAGATGACAGATGACAGGTGACAGATGACAGGTGATAGATTACAGATGGCAGATGACAGATGACAGGTGACAGATGACATATGACATATGACAAATAACAGATGACAGATGACAGATGGCAGATGACAGATAACAGTTGACATATGACAGATGACAGATGACAGATGACAGATGACAGATGACAGATGACAGATGACAGATGACAGATGACAGATGACAGATGACAGATGACAGATGACAGATGACAGATGACAGATGACAGATGACAGATGACAGATGACAGATGACAGATGACAGATGACACATGACAGATGACAGATGACCGATGACAGATGAGAGGTGATAGATGACAGATAACAGATAACAGATAACAGATGACAGATGACAGATGACATATGACATATGACATATGACAGATGACAGATGACAGATGACAAATGACAGATGATGGATGAGATATGACAGATGACAGATGGCACATGACAGATGACAGATGCAGATGACAGATAACAGTTGACAGATGAGAGATGACAGACGACAGATGACAGATGACAGATGACAGATGACAGATGACATATGACAGATGACAGATGACAGATGACAGATGACAGATGACAGATAACAGATGACAGATGACAGATGACAGATGACAGATGACAGATGACAGATGACAGATGACAGATGACAGATGACAGGTGACAGATGACAGGTGATAGATGACAGATGGCAGATGACAGATGACAGGTGACAGATGACATATGACATATGACAAATAACAGATGACAGATGACAGATGGCAGATGACAGATAACAGTTGACAGATGACAGATGACAGATGACAGATGACAGATGACAGATGACAGATGACAGATGACAGGTGACAGATGACAGGTGATAGATGACAGATGGCAGATGACAGATGACAGGTGACAGATGACATATGACATATGACAAATAACAGATGACAGATGACAGATGACAGATGGCAGATGACAGATAACAGTTGACAGATGACAGATGACAGATGACAGATGACAGACGACAGATGACAGATGACATTTGACAGATGAGATATGACAGATGACAGATGACAGATGACAGATGACAGATGACAGATGACAGATGACAGATGACAGATGACAGATGACAGATGACAGATGACAGATGACAGATGACAGATGACAGATGACAGATGAGAGATGACAGATGGCAGATGACAGATGACAGATGACAGATGACAGATGACAGATGACAGATGACAGATGACAGATGACAGATAACAGATAACAGATGACAGATGACAGATGACAGATGACAGATGACAGATGACAGATGACAGATGACAGGTGACAGATGACAGGTGATAGATGACAGATGGCAGATGACAGATGACAGGTAACAGATGACATATGACATATGACAAATAACAGATGACAGATGACAGATGACAGATGGCAGATGACAGATAACAGTTGACAGATGACAGATGACAGATGACAGATGACAGACGACAGATGACAGATGACATTTGACAGATGAGATATGACAGATGACAGATGACAGATGACAGATGACAGATGACAGATGACAGATGACAGATGACAGATGACAGATGACAGATGACAGATGACAGATGACAGATGACAGATGACAGATGACAGATGACAGATGACAGATGACAGATGACAGATGACAGATGACAGATGACAGATAACAGATGCCAGATGACAGATGACAGATGACAGATGACACATGACAGATGACAGATGACAGATGACAGATGAGAGATGAGAGATGACAGATGAGATATGACAGATGACAGATGACATATGACAGATGACAGATGACAGATGAGAGATGACAGATGACAGATGACAGATGACAGATGACAGATGACAGATGACAGATGACAGATGACAGATGACAGATGACAGATGACAGATGACAGATGACAGATGACAGATGACAGATGACAGATAACAGATGACAGATGACAGATGACAGATGACAGACGAAAGATGACAGATGACAGATGACAGATGACAGTTGACAGATGACAGATGACAGATGACAGGTGACAGATGACATATGACATATGACAAATAACAGATGACAGATGACAGATGAGAGATGACAGATGGCAGATGACAGATGACAGATGACAGATGACAGATGACAGATGACAGATGACAGATGACAGATAACAGATAACAGATGACAGATGACAGATGACAGATGACAGATGACAGATGACAGATGACAGATGACAGGTGACAGATGACAGGTGATAGATGACAGATGGCAGATGACAGATGACAGGTGACAGATGACATATGACATATGACAGATGACAGATGACAGATGACAGGTGACAGATGACAGGTGATAGATGACAGATGGCAGATGACAGATGACAGATGACTGATGACAGATGACAGATGACAGATGACAGATGACAGATGAGAGATGACAGATGGCAGATGACAGATGACAGATGACAGATGACAGATGACAGATGACAGATGACAGATGACAGATGACAGATAACAGATAACAGATGACAGATGACAGATGACAGATGACAGATGACAGATGACAGATGACAGATGACAGGTGACAGATGACAGGTGATAGATGACAGATGGCAGATGACAGATGACAGGTGACAGATGACATATGACATATGACAAATAACAGATGACAGATGACAGATGACAGATGGCAGATGACAGATAACAGTTGACAGATGACAGATGACAGATGACAGATGACAGACGACAGATGACAGATGACATTTGACAGATGAGATATGACAGATGACAGATGACAGATGACAGATGACAGATGACAGATGACAGATGACAGATGACAGATGACAGATGACAGATGACAGATGACAGATGACAGATGACAGATGACAGATGACAGATGACAGATGACAGATGACAGATGACAGATGACAGATGACAGATAACAGATGCCAGATGACAGATGACAGATGACACATGACAGATGACAGATGACAGATGACAGATGAGAGATGAGAGATGACAGATGACAGATGAGATATGACAGATGACAGATGACATATGACAGATGACAGATGACAGATGACAGATGACAGATGACAGATGACAGATGACAGATGACAGATGACAGATGACAGATGACAGATGACAGATGACAGATGACAGATGACAGATAACAGATGACAGATGACAGACGAAAGATGACAGATGACAGATGACAGTTGACAGATGACAGATGACAGATGATAGATGACAGATGATAGATGACAGATGACAGATGACAGATGGCAGATGACAGATAACAGTTGAAAGATGACAGATGACAGATGACAGTTGACAGATGACAGATGACAGATGACAGATGACAGATGACAGATGACAGATGACAGATGACAGATGACAGATGACAGATGACAGATGACAGATGACAGATGACAGATGACAGATGACAGATGACAGATGACAGATGACAGATGACAGACGAAAGATGACAGATGACAGATGACAGATGACAGATGACAGATGACAGACGACAGATGACAGATGACATTTGACAGATGAGATATGACAGATGACAGATGACAGATGACAGATGACAGATGACAGATGACAGATGACAGATGACAGATAACAGATGACAGATGACAGATGACAGATAACAGATGCCAGATGACAGATGACAGATGACAGATGACAGATGACAGATGACAGATCACAGATGACAGATGACAGATGACAGATGACAGACGACAGATGACAGATGACATTTGACAGATGAGATATGACAGATGACAGATGACAGATGACAGATGACAGATGACAGATGACAGATGACAGATGACAGATGACAGATGACAGATGACAGATGACAGATGACAGATGACAGATGACAGATGACAGATGACAGATGACAGATGACAGATGACAGATGACAGATGACAGATAACAGATGACAGATGACAGATGACAGACGAAAGATGACAGATGACAGATGACAGATGACAGTTGACAGATGACAGATGACAGATGATAGATGACAGATGATAGATGACAGATGACAGATGACAGATGGCAGATGACAGATAACAGTTGAAAGATGACAGATGACAGTTGACAGATGACAGATGACAGATGACAGATGACAGATGACAGATGACAGATGACAGATGACAGATGACAGATGACAGATGACAGATGACAGATGACAGATGACAGATGACAGATGACAGACGAAAGATGACAGATGACAGATGACAGATGACAGATGACAGATGACAGATGACAGACGACAGATAACAGATGACATTTGACAGATGAGATATGACAGATGACAGATGACAGATGACAGATGACAGATGACAGATGACAGATGACAGATGACAGATGACAGATGACAGATGACAGATGACAGATGACAGATGACAGATGACAGATGACAGATGACAGATGACAGATGACAGATGACAGATGACAGATGACAGACGAAAGATGACAGATGACAGATCACAGATGACAGATGACAGATGACAGATGACAGATGACAGATGACAGATGACAGATGACAGATGACAGATGACAGACGACAGATGACAGATGACAGATGACAGATGACAGATGACAGATGACAGATGACAGATGACATATGACATATGACAGATGGCACATGACAAATGACAGATGATGGATGAGATATGACAGATTACAAATGGCACATGACAGATGACTGATGCAGATGACAGATAACAGCTGACAGATGACAGATGACAGATGGCAAATGACAGATGACAGATGACAGATGACAGATGACAGATGACAGATAACAGATGCCAGATGACAGATGACAGATGACACATGACAGATGACAGATGACAGATGACAGATGACAGATGACACATGACAGATGACTGATGACAGATGACAGATGACAGATGACAGATGAGATATGACAGATGACAGATGACATATGACAGATGGCAGATGACAGATGACAGATGACAGATGACAGATGACAGATGACAGATGACAGATGACAGATGACAGATGACAGATGACAGATGACAGATGACAGATGACAGATGACAGATGACAGATGACAGATGACAGATAACAGCTGACAGATGACAGATGACAGATGACAGATGACAGATGACAGATGACAGATGACAGATGACAGATAACAGATGACAGATGACAGATTACAGATGACAGATGACAGATGACAGATGACAGATGACAGATGACAGATGACAGATGACAGATGACAGATGACAGATGACAGATGACAGATGACAGATGACAGATGACAGATGACAGATGACAGATGACAGATGACACATGACAGATGACAGATGACCGATGACAGATGAGAGGTGATAGATGACAGATGACAGATAACAGATAACAGATGACAGATGACAGATGACATATGACATATGACATATGACAGATGACAGATGACAGATGACAAATGACAGATGATGGATGAGATATGACAGATGACAGATGACAGATGACAGATGACAGATGACAGATGACAGATGAGATATGACAGATGACAGATGACATATGACAGATGGCAGATGACAGATAACAGATGCCAGATGACAGATGACAGATGATAGATGACACATGACAGATGACAGATGACAGATGACAGATGACAGATGACAGATGACAGATGACAGATGAGAGATGACAGATGACAGATGAGATATGACAGATGACAGATGACATATGACAGATGACAGATGACAGATGAGAGATGACAGATGACAGATGACAGATGACAGATGACAGATGACAGATGACAGATGACAGATGACAGATGACAGATGACAGATGACAGATGACAGATGACAGATGACAGATGACAGATAACAGATGACAGATGACAGATGACAGATGACAGATGACAGACGAAAGATGACAGATGACAGATGACAGTTGACAGATGACAGATGACAGATGATAGATGACAGATGACAGATGGCAGATGACAGATAACAGTTGAAAGATGACAGATGACAGATGACGGTTGACAGATGACAGATGACAGATGACAGATGACAGATGACAGATGACAGATGACAGATGACAGATGACAGATGACAGATGACAGATGACAGATGACAGATGACAGATGACAGATGACAGATGACAGATGACAGATGACAGACGAAAGATGACAGATGACAGATGACAGATGACAGATGACAGATGACAGATGACAGATGACAGATGACAGATGACAGATGACAGATGACAGATGACAGATGACAGACGAAAGATGACAGATGACAGATCACAGATGACAGATGACAGATGACAGATGACAGATGACAGATGACAGATGACAGATGACAGATGACAGACGACAGATGACAGATGACAGATGACAGATGACAGATGACAGATGACAGATGACAGATGACAGATGACATATGACATATGACAGATGGCACATGACAAATGACAGATGATGGATGAGATATGACAGATTACAAATGGCACATGACAGATGACTGATGCAGATGACAGATAACAGCTGACAGATGACAGATGACAGATGACAGATGACAGATGACAGATGACAGATGACAGATAACAGATGCCAGATGACAGATGACAGATGACAGATGACACATGACAGATGACAGATGACAGATGACAGATGACAGATGACAGATGACAGATGACAGATGACAGATGACAGATGACAGATGACAGATGACAGATGACAGATGACAGATGAGATATGACAGATGACAGATGATATAAGACAGATGGCAGATGACAGATGACAGATGACAGATGACAGATGACAGATGACAGATGACAGATGACAGATGACAGATGACAGATGACATATGACATATGACATATGACGGATGACAGATGACAGATGACAGATGACAGATGACAGATGACAGATGACAGATGACAGATAACAGATAACAGCTGACAGATGACAGATGACAGATGACAGATGACAGATGACAGGTGACAGATGACAGATGACAGATAACAGATGACAGATGACAGATTACAGATGACAGATGACAGATGACAGATGACAGATGACAGATGACAGATGACAGATGACAGATGACAGATGACAGATGACAGATGACAGATGACAGATGACAGATGACAGATGACAGATGACAGATGACAGATGACACATGACAGATGACAGATGACCGATGACAGATGACAGATGACAGATGACAGATGACAGATGACAGATAACAGATGCCAGATGACAGATGACAGATGACAGATGACACATGACAGATGACAGATGACAGATGACAGATGACAGATGACAGATGACAGATGACAGATGACAGATGACAGATGACAGATGACAGATGACAGATGAGATATGACAGATGACAGATGATATAAGACAGATGGCAGATGACAGATGACAGATGACAGATGACAGATGACAGATGACAGATGACAGATGACAGATGACAGATGACAGATGACAGATGACATATGACATATGACATATGACGGATGACAGATGACAGATGACAGATGACAGATGACAGATGACAGATGACAGATGACAGATAACAGATAACAGCTGACAGATGACAGATGACAGATGACAGATGACAGATGACAGGTGACAGATGACAGATGACAGATAACAGATGACAGATGACAGATTACAGATGACAGATGACAGATGACAGATGACAGATGACAGATGACAGATGACAGATGACAGATGACAGATGACAGATGACAGATGACAGATGACAGATGACAGATGACAGATGACACATGACAGATGACAGATGACCGATGACAGATGAGAGGTGATAGATGACAGATGACAGATAACAGATAACAGATGACAGATGACAGATGACATATGACATATGACATATGACAGATGACAGATGACAGATGACAAATGACAGATGATGGATGAGATATGACAGATGACAGATGGCACATGACAGATGACAGATGCAGATGACAGATAACAGTTGACAGATGAGAGATGACAGACGACAGATGACAGATGACAGATGACAGATGACAGATGACAGATGACAGATGACAGATGACAGATGACAGATGACAGATGACAGATAACAGATGACAGATGACAGATGACAGATGACAGATGACAGATGACAGATGACAGATGACAGATGACAGATGACAGGTGACAGATGACAGGTGATAGATGACAGATGGCAGATGACAGATGACAGGTGACAGATGACATATGACATATGACAAATAACAGATGACAGATGACAGATGACAGATGGCAGATGACAGATAACAGTTGACATATGACAGATGACAGATGACAGATGACAGATGACAGATGACAGATGACAGATGACAGATGACAGATGACAGATGACAGATGACAGATGACAGATGACAGATGACAGATGACAGATGACAGATGACAGATGACAGATGACAGATGACAGATGACAGATGACAGATGACACATGACAGATGACCGATGACAGATGAGAGGTGATAGATGACAGATGACAGATAACAGATAACAGATGACAGATGACAGATGACATATGACATATGACATATGACAGATGACAGATGACAGATGACAAATGACAGATGATGGATGAGATATGACAGATGACAGATGGCACATGACAGATGACAGATGCAGATGACAGATAACAGTTGACAGATGAGAGATGACAGACGACAGATGACAGATGACAGATGACAGATGACAGATGACAGATGACAGATGACAGATGACAGATGACAGATGACAGATAACAGATGACAGATGACAGATGACAGATGACAGATGACAGATGACAGATGACAGATGACAGATGACAGATGACAGATGACAGATGACAGATGACAGATGACAGGTGACAGATGACAGGTGATAGATGACAGATGGCAGATGACAGATGACAGGTGACAGATGACATATGACATATGACAAATAACAGATGACAGATGACAGATGGCAGATGACAGATAACAGTTGACAGATGACAGATGACAGATGACAGATGACAGATGACAGATGACAGATGACAGATGACAGATGACAGATGACAGATGACAGATGACAGATGACAGATGACAGATGACAGATGACAGATGACAGATGACAGATGACAGATGACAGATGACAGATGACAGATGACAGATGACAGATGAGAGATGACAGATGGCAGATGACAGATGACAGATGACAGATGACAGATGACAGATGACAGATGACAGATGACAGATAACAGATAACAGATGACAGATGACAGATGACAGATGACAGATGACAGATGACAGATGACAGATGACAGGTGACAGATGACAGGTGATAGATGACAGATGGCAGATGACAGATGACAGGTGACAGATGACATATGACATATGACAAATAACAGATGACAGATGACAGATGACAGATGGCAGATGACAGATAACAGTTGACAGATGACAGATGACAGATGACAGATGACAGACGACAGATGACAGATGACATTTGACAGATGAGATATGACAGATGACAGATGACAGATGACAGATGACAGATGACAGATGACAGATGACAGATGACAGATGACAGATGACAGATGACAGATGACAGATGACAGATGACAGATGACAGATGACAGATGACAGATGACAGATGACAGATGACAGATGACAGATGACAGATGACAGATGACAGATGACAGATGACAGATGACAGATGACAGATGACAGATGACAGATAACAGATGCCAGATGACAGATGACAGATGACAGATGACACATGACAGATGACAGATGACAGATGACAGATGACAGATGAGAGATGACAGATGACAGATGAGATATGACAGATGACAGATGACATATGACAGATGACAGATGACAGATGAGAGATGACAGATGACAGATGACAGATGACAGATGACAGATGACAGATGACAGATGACAGATGACAGATGACAGATGACAGATGACAGATGACAGATGACAGATGACAGATGACAGATGACAGATAACAGATGACAGATGACAGATGACAGATGACAGACGAAAGATGACAGATGACAGATGACAGATGACAGTTGACAGATGACAGATGACAGATGATAGATGACAGATGATATATGACAGATGACAGATGACAGATGGCAGATGACAGATAACAGTTGAAAGATGACAGATGACAGATGACAGTTGACAGATGACAGATGACAGATGACAGATGACAGATGACAGATGACAGATGACAGATGACAGATGACAGATGACAGATGACAGATGACAGATGACAGATGACAGATGACAGACGAAAGATGACAGATGACAGATGACAGATGACAGATGACAGATGACAGATGACAGATGACAGACGACAGATGACAGATGACATTTGACAGATGAGATATGACAGATGACAGATGACAGATGACAGATGACAGATGACAGATGACAGATGACAGATGACAGATGACAGATGACAGATGACAGATGACAGATGACAGATGACAGATGACAGATGACAGATGACAGATGACAGATGACAGATGACAGATGACAGATGACAGATGACAGATGACAGACGAAAGATGACAGATGACAGATCACAGATGACAGCTGACAGATGACAGATGACAGATGACAGATGACAGATGACAGATGACAGATGACAGACGACAGATGACAGATGACAGATGACAGATGACAGATGACAGATGACAGATGACATATGACATATGACAGATGGCACATGACAAATGACAGATGATGGATGAGATATGACAGATTACAAATGGCACATGACAGATGACTGATGCAGATGACAGATAACAGCTGACAGATGGCAGATGACAGATGGCAGATGACAGATGACAGATGACAGATGACAGATGACAGATGACAGATAACAGATGCCAGATGACAGATGACAGATGACACATGACAGATGACAGATGACAGATGACAGATGACAGATGACAGATGACAGATGACAGATGACAGATGACAGATGACAGATGACAGATGACAGATGAGATATGACAGATGACAGATGACATATGACAGATGGCAGATGACAGATGACAGATGACAGATGACAGATGACAGATGACAGATGACAGATGACAGATGACAGATGACAGATGACAGATGACAGATGACAGATGACAGATGACAGATGACAGATGACAGATGACAGATAACAGCTGACAGATGACAGATGACAGATGACAGATGACAGATGACAGATGACAGATGACAGATGACAGATGACAGATAACAGATGACAGATGACAGATTACAGATGACAGATGACAGATGACAGATGACAGATGACAGATGACAGTTGACAGATGACAGATGACAGATGACAGATGACAGATGACAGATGACAGATGACAGATGACAAATGACAGATGACAGATGACACATGACAGATGACAGATGACCGATGACAGATGAGAGGTGATAGATTACAGATGACAGATAACAGATAACAGATGACAGATGACAGATGACATATGACATATGACATATGACAGATGACAGATGACAGATGACAAATGACAGATGATGGATGAGATATGACAGATGACAGATGGCACATGACAGATGACAGATGCAGATGACAGATAACAGTTGACAGATGAGAGATGACAGACGACGGATGACAGATGACAGATGACAGATGACAGATGACAGATGACAGATGACAGATGACAGATGACAGATGACAGATGACAGATGACAGATGACAGATGACAGATAACAGATGACAGATGACAGATGACAGATGACAGATGACAGATGACAGATGACAGATGACAGATGACAGATGACAGATGACAGATGACAGATGACAGATGACAAATGACAGATGACAGATGACAGATGACAGATGACAGATGACAGATAACAGATGAGAGATGACAGATGGCAGATGACAGATGACAGATGACAGATGACAGATGACAAATGACAGGTGACACCTGACAGCTGACAGATGACAGATGACAAATGACAGATGACAGGTGACAGATGACAGATGACAGTTGACAGATGATGGATGAGATATGACAGATGACAGATGGCACATGACAGATGACAGATGCAGATGACAGATAACAGTTGACAGATGACAGATGACAGATGACAGATGACAGATGACAGATGACAGATGACAGATGACAGATGACAGATGACAGATGACAGATTACAGATGACAGATGACAGATGACAGATGACAGATGACAGATGACAGATGACAGGTGATAGATGACAGATGGCAGATAACAGATGACAGATGACAGATGACATATGACATATGACATATGGCAGATGACAGATGACAGATGACAGATGACAGATGACAGATGACAGATGACAGATGACAGATGACAGATGACAGATGACAGATGACAGATGACAGATGACAGATGACAGATGATAGATGACAGATGACAGGTAACAAATGACAGATGAGAGATAACAGTTGACAGACGGCAGATGACAGATGAGATATGACAGATGACAGATGACAGATGACAGAGTACGGATGACAGATGACAGATGACAGATGACAGATGACAGATGACAGATGACAGATGACAGACGACAGATGACAGATGACAGATGACAGATGACAGATGACAGATGACAGATGACAGATGACAGATGACAGATGACAGATGACAGATGACAGATGACAGATGACAGATGACAGATGACAAATGACAGATGACAGATGACAGATGGCACACGACAAATGACAGATGATGGATGAGATATGACAGATTACAAATGGCACATGACAGATGACAGATGACAGATGACAGATGACAGATGACAGATGATAGATGACAGATGACAGGTAACAAATGACAGATGAGAGATAACAGTTGACAGACGGCAGATGACAGATGAGATATGACAGATGACAGATGACAGAGTACAGATGACAGATGACAGATGACAGATGACAGATGACAGATGACAGATGACAGATGCCAAATGACAGATGACAGATGACAGATGACAGATGACAGATGACAGATGACAGGTAACAGATGACAGATGAGAGATAACAGTTGACAGATGGCAGATGACAGATGAGATATGACAGATGACAGATGACAGATGACAGATGACAGATAACAGTTGACGGATGACAGGTGGCAGATGACAGATGAAATATGACAGATGACAGATGACAGATGAGAGATAACAGTTGACAGAAGACAGACGAAAAATGACAGATGACAGACGAAAGACGCCAGTGACAGACGACAGATGACAGATGACAGATGACAGATGACAGATGACAGATGACAGATGACAGATGACAGATAACAGATGACAGATGACAGATCACAGATGACAGACTAAAGATGACAGATGACAGATGACAGATGACAGATGACAGATGACAGATGACAGATGACAGATGGCAGATGACAAATGACAGATGGCAGATGACAGATAACAGTTGAAAGATGACAGATGACCGATGACAGTTGACAGATGACAGATGACAGATGACAGATGACAGATGACAGATGACAGATGACAGATGACAGATGACAGATGACAGATGACAGATGACATTTGACAGATGACAGATTACAGATGACAGATAACAGTTGACAGTTGACAAATGACAGATGACAGATGACAGATGACAGATGAGAGATGACAGATGACAGATGACAGACGACAGATGACAGATGACAGATGACAGATGACAGATGACAGATGACAGATGACAGATGACAGATGACAGATGACAGATGACAGATGGCAGACGAAAGATGACAGATGACAGATGACAGATGACAGATGACAGATAACACATGACAGATGACAGATGTTAGAATGATAGATGACATATGACATATGACATATGACAGATGACAGATGACAAATGACAGATGATGGATGAGATATGACAGATGACAGATGGCACATGACAGATGACAGATGCAGATGACAGATAACAGTTGACAGATGACAGATGACAGATGACAGATGACAGATGACAGATGACAGATGACAGATGACAGATGACAGATAACAGATGCCAGATGACAGATCACAGATGACAGATGACAGATGACAGATGACAGATGACAGATGACAGACGACAGATGATAGATAACAGATGACAGATAACAGTTGATAGTTGACAAATGACAGATGACAGATGACAGATGACAGATGACAGATGACACATGACCGGTGACAGATGACAGATGACAGATGACAGATGACAGATGACAAATGACAGATGACAGATAACAGATGACAGATGACAGATAACAGATGACAGATGACAGATTACAGATTACAGATGACAAATAACAGTTGACAGTTGACAAATGACAGATGACAGATGACAGATGACAGATGACAGATGACAGATGACAGATGACAGATGACAAATGACAGATGACAGGTGATAGATGACAGATGACAGATAACAGATGACAGGTGACATATGACAAATGACATATGACATATGACAAATGACAGATGACAGATGACAGATGAAAGATTACAGATGACAGATGACAGATGACAGATGACAAATGACAGATGACAGATGAAATATGACAGATGACAGATGAGAGATAACAGTTGACAGAAGACAGATGAAAAATGACAGACGACAGACGAAAGATGACAGATGACAGATGACAGTTGACAGATGACAGATGACAGATGATAGATGACAGATGACAGATGGCAGATGACAGATAACAGATGACAGGTGACATATGACAAATGACATATGACATATGACAAATGACAGATGACAGATGACAGATGAAAGATTACAGATGACAGATCACAGATGACAGATGACAGATGACAGATGACAGATGACAGATGACAGATGACAGATAACAGATGACAGATGACAGATGACAGATGACAGATGACAGACGAAAGATGACAGATGACAGATGACAGTTGACAGATGACAGATGACAGATGATAGATGACAGATGACAGATGGCAGATGACAGATAACAGTTGAAAGATGACAGATGACAGATGACGGTTGACAGATGACAGATGACAGATGACAGATGACAGATGACAGATGACAGATGACAGATGACAGATGACAGATGACAGATGACAGATGACAGATGACAGATGACAGATGACAGATGACAGATGACAGATGACAGATGACAGACGAAAGATGACAGATGACAGATGACAGATGACAGATGACAGATGACAGATGACAGATGACAGATGACAGATGACAGATGACAGATGACAGATGACAGACGAAAGATGACAGATGACAGATCACAGATGACAGATGACAGATGACAGATGACAGATGACAGATGACAGATGACAGACGACAGATGACAGATGACAGATGACAGATGACAGATGACAGATGACAGATGACAGATGACAGATGACAGATGACAGATGACAGATGACAGATGACAGATGACAGACGAAAGATGACAGATGACAGATCACAGATGACAGATGACAGATGACAGATGACAGATGACAGATGACAGATGACAGATGACAGACGACAGATGACAGATGACAGATGACAGATGACAGATGACAGATGACAGATGACAGATGACAGATGACAGATGACAGATGACAGATGACAGATGACAGACGAAAGATGACAGATGACAGATCACAGATGACAGCTGACAGATGACAGATGACAGATGACAGATGACAGATGACAGATGACAGATGACAGACGACAGATGACAGATGACAGATGACAGATGACAGATGACAGATGACAGATGACATATGACATATGACAGATGGCACATGACAAATGACAGATGATGGATGAGATATGACAGATTACAAATGGCACATGACAGATGACTGATGCAGATGACAGATAACAGCTGACAGATGACAGATGACAGATGGCAGATGACAGATGACAGATGACAGATGACAGATGACAGATGACAGATAACAGATGCCAGATGACAGATGACAGATGACACATGACAGATGACAGATGACAGATGACAGATGACAGATGACAGATGACAGATGACAGATGACAGATGACAGATTACAGATGACAGATAACAGATGACAGATGACAGATGACAGATGAGATATGACAGATGACAGATGACATATGACAGATGACAGATGACAGATGACAGATGACAGATGACAGATGACAGATGACAGATGACAGATGACAGATGACAGATGACAGATGACAGATGACAGATGACAGATGACAGATGACAGATGACAGATGACAGATGACAGATGACAGATAACAGCTGACAGATGACAGATGACAGATGACAGATGACAGATGACAGATGACAGATGACAGATGACAGATGACAGATGACAGATGACAGATAACAGATGACAGATGACAGATTACAAATGACAGATGACAGATGACAGATGACAGATGACAGATGACAGATGACAGATGACAGATGACAGATGACAGATGACAGATGACAGATGACAGATGACAGATGACAGATGACAGATGACAGATGACACATGACAGATGACAGATGACCGATGACAGATGAGAGGTGATAGATTACAGATGACAGATAACAGATAACAGATGACAGATGACAGATGACATATGACATATGACATATGACAGATGACAGATGACAGATGACAAATGACAGATGATGGATGAGATATGACAGATGACAGATGGCACATGACAGATGACAGATGCAGATGACAGATAACAGTTGACAGATGAGAGATGACAGACGACGGATGACAGATGACAGATGACAGATGACAGATGACAGATGACAGATGACAGATGACAGATGACAGATGACAGATGACAGATGACAGATGACAGATGACAGATAACAGATGACAGATGACAGATGACAGATGACAGATGACAGATGACAGATGACAGATGACAGATGACAGATGACAGATGACAGATGACAGATGACAAATGACAGATGACAGATGACAGATGACAGATGACAGATGACAGATAACAGATGAGAGATGACAGATGGCAGATGACAGATGACAGATGACAGATGACAGATGACAAATGACAGGTGACACCTGACAGCTGACAGATGACAGATGACAAATGACAGATGACAGGTGACAGATGACAGATGACAGTTGACAGATGATGGATGAGATATGACAGATGACAGATGGCACATGACAGATGACAGATGCAGATGACAGATAACAGTTGACAGATGACAGATGACAAATGACAGATGACAGATGACAGATGACAGATGACAGATGACAGATGACAGATGACAGATTACAGATGACAGATGACAGATGACAGATGACAGATGACAGATGACAGATGACAGGTGATAGATGACAGATGGCAGATAACAGATGACAGATGACAGATGACATATGACATATGACATATGGCAGATGACAGATGACAGATGACAGATGACAGATGACAGATGACAGATGACAGATGACAGATGACAGATGACAGATGACAGATGACAGATGACAGATGACAGATGACAGATGACAGATGATAGATGACAGATGACAGGTAACAAATGACAGATGAGAGATAACAGTTGACGGACGGCAGATGACAGATGAGATATGACAGATGACAGATGACAGATGACAGAGTACGGATGACAGATGACAGATGACAGATGACAGATGACAGATGACAGATGACAGACGACAGATGACAGATGACAGATGACAGATGACAGATGACAGATGACAGATGACAGATGACAGATGACAGATGACAGATGACAGATGACAGATGACAGATGACAGATGACAGATGGCACACGACAAATGACAGATGATGGATGAGATATGACAGATTACAAATGGCACATGACAGATGACAGATGACAGATGACAGATGACAGATGACAGATGATAGATGACAGATGACAGGTAACAAATGACAGATGAGAGATAACAGTTGACAGACGGCAGATGACAGATGAGATATGACAGATGACAGATGACAGATGACAGAGTACAGATGACAGATGACAGATGACAGATGACAGATGACAGATGACAGATGACAGATGCCAAATGACAGATGACAGATGACAGATGACAGATGACAGATGACAGATGACAGGTAACAGATGACAGATGAGAGATAACAGTTGACAGATGGCAGATGACAGATGAGATATGACAGATGACAGATGACAGATGACAGATGACAGATAACAGTTGACGGATGACAGGTGGCAGATGACAGATGAAATATGACAGATGACAGATGACAGATGAGAGATAACAGTTGACAGAAGACAGACGAAAAATGACAGATGACAGACGAAAGACGCCAGTGACAGACGACAGATGACAGATGACAGATGACAGATGACAGATGACAGATGACAGATGACAGATAACAGATGACAGATGACAGATCACAGATGACAGACTAAAGATGACAGATGACAGATGACAGATGACAGATGACAGATGACAGATGACAGATGACAGATGGCAGATGACAAATGACAGATGGCAGATGACAGATAACAGTTGAAAGATGACAGATGACCGATGACAGTTGACAGATGACAGATGACAGATGACAGATGACAGATGACAGATGACAGATGACAGATGACAGATGACAGATGACAGATGACAGATGACAGATGACATTTGACAGATGACAGATTACAGATGACAGATAACAGTTGACAGTTGACAAATGACAGATGACAGATGACAGATGACAGATGAGAGATGACAGATGACAGATGACAGACGACAGATGACAGATGACAGATGACAGATGACAGATGACAGATGACAGATGACAGATGACAGATGACAGATGACAGATGGCAGACGAAAGATGACAGATGACAGATGACAGATGACAGATGACAGATAACACATGACAGATGACAGATGTTAGAATGATAGATGACATATGACATATGACATATGACAGATGACAGATGACAAATGACAGATGATGGATGAGATATGACAGATGACAGATGGCACATGACAGATGACAGATGCAGATGACAGATAACAGTTGACAGATGACAGATGACAGATGACAGATGACAGATGACAGATGACAGATGACAGATGACAGATGACAGATAACAGATGCCAGATGACAGATCACAGATGACAGATGACAGATGACAGATGACAGATGACAGATGACAGACGACAGATGATAGATAACAGATGACAGATAACAGTTGATAGTTGACAAATGACAGATGACAGATGACAGATGACAGATGACAGATGACACATGACCGGTGACAGATGACAGATGACAGATGACAGATGACAGATGACAGATGACAAATGACAGATGACAGATAACAGATGACAGATGACAGATAACAGATGACAGATGACAGATTACAGATTACAGATGACAAATAACAGTTGACAGTTGACAAATGACAGATGACAGATGACAGATGACAGATGACAGATGACAGATGACAGATGACAGATGACAAATGACAGATGACAGGTGATAGATGACAGATGACAGATAACAGATGACAGGTGACATATGACAAATGACATATGACATATGACAAATGACAGATGACAGATGACAGATGAAAGATTACAGATGACAGATGACAGATGACAGATGACAAATGACAGATGACAGATGAAATATGACAGATGACAGATGAGAGATAACAGTTGACAGAAGACAGATGAAAAATGACAGACGACAGACGAAAGATGACAGATGACAGATGACAGTTGACAGATGACAGATGACAGATGATAGATGACAGATGACAGATGGCAGATGACAGATAACAGATGACAGGTGACATATGACAAATGACATATGACATATGACAAATGACAGATGACAGATGACAGATGAAAGATTACAGATGACAGATCACAGATGACAGATGACAGATGACAGATGACAGATGACAGATGACAGATGACAGATGACAGATGACAGATAACAGATGACAGATGACAGATGACAGATGACAGATGACAGACGAAAGATGACAGATGACAGATGACAGTTGACAGATGACAGATGACAGATGATAGATGACAGATGACAGATGGCAGATGACAGATAACAGTTGAAAGCTGACAGATGACAGATGACGGTTGACAGATGACAGATGACAGATGACAGATGACAGATGACAGATGACAGATGACAGATGACAGATGACAGATGACAGATGACAGATGACAGATGACAGATGACAGATGACAGATGACAGATGACAGATGACAGATGACAGATGACAGATGACAGACGAAAGATGACAGATGACAGATGACAGATGACAGATGACAGATGACAGATGACAGATGACAGATGACAGATGACAGATGACAGATGACAGATGACAGACGAAAGATGACAGATGACAGATCACAGATGACAGATGACAGATGACAGATGACAGATGACAGATGACAGATGACAGATGACAGACGACAGATGACAGATGACAGATGACAGATGACAGATGACAGATGACAGATGACAGATGACATATGACATATGACAGATGGCACATGACAAATGACAGATGATGGATGAGATATGACAGATTACAAATGGCACATGACAGATGACTGATGCAGATGACAGATAACAGCTGACAGATGACAGATGACAGATGACAGATGACAGATGACAGATGACAGATGACAGATGACAGATGACAGATAACAGATGCCAGATGACAGATGACAGATGACACATGACAGATAACAGATGACAGATGACAGATGACAGATGACAGATGACAGATGACAGATGACAGATGACAGATGACAGATGACAGATGACAGATGACAGATGAGATATGACAGATGACAGATGACATATGACAGATGGCAGATGACAGATGACAGATGACAGATGACAGATGACAGATGACAGATGACAGATGACAAATGACAGATGATGGATGAGATATGACAGATGACAGATGGCACATGACAGATGACAGATGCAGATGACAGATAACAGTTGACAGATGAGAGATGACAGACGACAGATGACAGATGACAGATGACAGATGACAGATGACAGATGACAGATGACAGATGACAGATGACAGATGACAGATGACAGATGACAGATAACAGATGACAGATGACAGATGACAGATGACAGATGACAGATGACAGATGACAGATGACAGATGACAGGTGACAGATGACAGGTGATAGATGACAGATGGCAGATGACAGATGACAGGTGACAGATGACATATGACATATGACAAATAACAGATGACAGATGACAGATGGCAGATGACAGATAACAGTTGACAGATGACAGATGACAGATGACAGATGACAGATGACAGATGACAGATGACAGATGACAGATGACAGATGACAGATGACAGATGACAGATGACAGATGACAGATGACAGATGACAGATGACAGATGACAGATGACAGATGACAGATGACAGATGACAGATGACAGATGACAGATGACAGATGACAGATGACAGATGACAGATGACAGATGAGAGATGACAGATGGCAGATGACAGATGACAGATGACAGATGACAGATGACAGATGACAGATGACAGATAACAGATAACAGATGACAGATGACAGATGACAGATGACAGATGACAGATGACAGATGACAGATGACAGGTGACAGATGACAGGTGATAGATGACAGATGGCAGATGACAGATGACAGGTGACAGATGACATATGACATATGACAAATAACAGATGACAGATGACAGATGACAGATGGCAGATGACAGATAACAGTTGACAGATGACAGATGACAGATGACAGACGACAGATGACAGATGACATTTGACAGATGAGATATGACAGATGACAGTTGACAGATGACAGATGACAGATGACAGATGACAGATGACAGATGACAGATGACAGATGACAGATGACAGATGACAGATGACAGATGACAGATGACAGATGACAGATGACAGATGACAGATGACAGATGACAGATGACAGATGACAGATGACAGATAACAGATGCCAGATGACAGATGACAGATGACAGATGACACATGACAGATGACAGATGACAGATGACAGATGACAGATGAGAGATGACAGATGACAGATGAGATATGACAGATGACAGATGACATATGACAGATGACAAATGACAGATGAGAGATGACAGATGACAGATGACAGATGACAGATGACAGATGACAGATGACAGATGACAGATGACAGATGACAGATGACAGATGACAGATGACAGATGACAGATGACAGATGACAGATGACAGATGACAGATGACAGATGACAGATGACAGATGA
Source organism: Condylostylus longicornis (assembly GCF_029603195.1). Taxonomy (NCBI): domain Eukaryota; kingdom Metazoa; phylum Arthropoda; class Insecta; order Diptera; family Dolichopodidae; genus Condylostylus; species Condylostylus longicornis. The sequence goes on from NW_026578119.1 coordinate 1,858,518, forward strand.
CAGATGACAGATGACAGATAACAGATGACAGATGACAGATGACAGATGACAGACGAAAGATGACAGATGACAGATGACAGATGACAGTTGACAGATGACAGATGACAGATGATAGATGACAGATGATATATGACAGATGACAGATGGCAGATGACAGATAACAGTTGAAAGATGACAGATGACAGATGACAGTTGACGGATGACAGATGACAGATGACAGATGACAGATGACAGATGACAGATGACAGATGACAGATGACAGATGACAGATGACAGATGACAGATGACAGATGACAGATGACAGATGACAGATGACAGATGACAGATGACAGATGACAGACGAAAGATGACAGATGACAGATGACAGATGACAGATGACAGATGACAGATGACAGACGACAGATGACAGATGACATTTGACAGATGAGATATGACAGATGACAGATGACAGATGACAGATGACAGATGACAGATGACAGATGACAGATGACAGATGACAGATGACAGATGACAGATGACAGATGACAGATGACAGATGACAGATGACAGATGACAGATGACAGATGACAGATGACAGACGAAAGATGACAGATGACAGATCACAGATGACAGCTGACAGATGACAGATGACAGATGACAGATGACAGATGACAGATGACAGATGACAGACGACAGATGACAGATGACAGATGACAGATGACAGATGACAGATGACAGATGACAGATGACAGATGACATATGACAGATGGCACATGACAAATGACAGATGATGGATGAGATATGACAGATTACAAATGGCACCTGACAGATGACTGATGCAGATGACAGATAACAGCTGACAGATGACAGATGACAGATGGCAGATGACAGATGACAGATGACAGATGACAGATGACAGATGACAGATAACAGATGCCAGATGACAGATGACAGATGACACATGACAGATGACAGATGACAGATGACAGATGACAGATGACAGATGACAGATGACAGATGACAGATGACAGATGACAGATGAGATATGACAGATGACATATGACAGATGGCAGATGACAGATGACAGATGACAGATGACAGATGACAGATGACAGATGACAGATGACAGATGACAGATGACAGATGACAGATGACAGATGACAGATGACAGATGACAGATAACAGCTGACAGATGACAGATGACAGATGACAGATGACAGATGACAGATGACAGATGACAGATGACAGATGACAGATGACAGATGACAGATAACAGATGACAGATGACAGATTACAGATGACAGATGACAGATGACAGATGACAGATGACAGATGACAGATGACAGATGACAGATGACAGATGATAGATGACAGATGACAGATAACAGATAACAGATGACAGATGACAGATGACATATGACATATGACATATGACAGATGGCAGATGACAGATGACAAATGACAGATGATGGATGAGATATGACAGATGACAGATGGCACATGACAGATGACAGATGCAGATGACAGATAACAGTTGACAGATGAGAGATGACAGACGACGGATGACAGATGACAGATGACAGATGACAGATGACAGATGACAGATGACAGATGACAGATGACAGATGACAGATGACAGATGACAGATGACAGATGACAGATAACAGATGACAGATGACAGATGACAGATGACAGATGACAGATGACAGATGACAGATGACAGATGACAGGTGACAGATGACAGGTGATAGATGACAGATGACAGGTGACAGATGACATATGACATATGACAAATAACAGATGACAGATGACAGATGACAGATGGCAGATGACAGATAACAGTTGACAGATGACAGATGACAGATGACAGATGACAGATGACAGATGACAGATGACAGATGACAGATGACAGATGACAGATGACAGATGACAGATGACAGATGACAGATGACAGATGACAGATGACAGATGACAGATGACAGATGACAAATGACAGATGACAGATGACAGATGACAGATGACAGATGACAGATGACAGATAACAGATGAGAGATGACAGATGGCAGATGACAGATGACAGATGACAGATGACATATGACATATGACAGATGGCACACGACAAATGACAGATGATGGATGAGATATGACAGATTACAAATGGCACATGACAGATGACAGATGACAGATGACAGATGACAGATGACAGATGATAGATGACAGATGACAGGTAACAAATGACAGATGACAGATGACAGAGTACAGATGACAGATGACAGATGACAGATGACAGATGACAGATGACAGATGACAGATGCCAAATGACAGATGACAGATGACAGATGACAGATGACAGATGACAGATGACAGGTAACAGATGACAGATGAGAGATAACAGTTGACAGATGGCAGATGACAGATGAGATATGACAGATGACAGATGACAGATGACAGATAACAGTTGACGGATGACAGGTGGCAGATGACAGATGAAATATGACAGATGACAGATGACAGATGAGAGATAACAGTTGACAGAAGACAGATGAAAAATGACAGATGACAGACGAAAGACGCCAGTGACAGACGACAGATGACAGATGACAGATGACAGATGACAGATGACAGATGACAGATAACAGATGACAGATGACAGATCACAGATGACAGACTAAAGATGACGGATGACAGATGACAGATGACAGATGACAGATGACAGATGACAGATGACAGATGACAGATGGCAGATGACAAATGACAGATGGCAGATGACAGATAACAGTTGAAAGATGACAGATGACCGATGACAGTTGACAGATGACAGATGACAGATGACAGATGACAGATGACAGATGACAGATGACAGATGACAGATGAGAGATGACAGATGACATTTGACAGATGACAGATTACAGATGACAGATAACAGTTGACAGTTGACAAATGACAGATGACAGATGACAGATGACAGATGAGAGATGACAGATGACAGATGACAGACGACAGATGACAGATGACAGATGACAGATGACAGATGACAGATGACAGATGACAGATGACAGATGACAGATGACAGATGACAGATGGCAGACGAAAGATGACAGATGACAGATGACAGATGACAGATGACAGATAACACATGACAGATGACAGATGTTAGAATGATAGATGACATATGACATATGACATATGACAGATGACAGATGACAAATGACAGATGATGGATGAGATATGACAGATGACAGATGGCACATGACAGATGACAGATGCAGATGCCAGATAACAGTTGACAGATGACAGATGACAGATGACAGATGACAGATGACAGATGACAGATGACAGATGACAGATGACAGATGACAGATGACAGATAACAGATGCCAGATGACAGATCACAGATGACAGATGACAGATGACAGATGACAGATGACAGACGACAGATGATAGATAACAGATGACAGATAACAGTTGATAGTTGACAAATGACAGATGACAGATGACAGATGACAGATGACAGATGACACATGACAGGTGACAGATGACAGATGACAGATGACAGATGACAGATGACAGATGACAGATGACAGATGACAAATGACAGATGACAGATAACAGATGACAGATGACAGATAACAGATGACAGATGACAGATTACAGATTACAGATGACAAATAACAGTTGACAGTTGACAAATGACAGATGACAGATGACAGATGACAGATGACAGATGACAGATGACAGATGACAGATGACAAATGACAGATGACAGGTGATAGATGACAGATGACAGATAACAGATGACAGGTGACATTTGACAAATGACATATGACATATGACAAATGACAGATGACAGATGACAGATGAAAGATTACAGATGACAGATGACAGATGACAGATGACAAATGACAGATGACAGATGAAATATGACAGATGACAGATGAGAGATAACAGTTGACAGAAGACAGATGAAAAATGACAGACGACAGACGAAAGATGACAGACGACAGACGACAATTGACAGATGACAGATGACAGATGACAGATGACAGATGACAGATGACAGATGACAGATGACAGATGACAGATGACAGATGACAGATGACAGATGACAGATGACAGATGCCAGATAACAGATGACAGATGACAGATGACAGATGACATATGACATATGACAGATGACAGATGACAGATGACAGATGACAGATGACAGATGACAGATGACAGATGACAGATTACAGATGAGATATGACAGATGACAGATGACAGACGAAAGATGAGAGATGACAGATGGCAGATGACAGATGATATATGACAGATGACAGATGACAGATGACAGATGACAGATGACAGATGACAGATGACAGATGACAGATGACAGATGACAGATGACAGATGACAGATGACAGATGACAGATGACAGCTGACAGATGACAGATGACAGATGACATATAACAATGACAGATGACAGATGACAGATGACAGATGACAGATGGCAGATGACAGATGACAGATGACAGATGACAGATGACAGATGACAGATGACAGATGACAGATGACAGATGACAGATGACAGATGACAGATGACAGATGACAGATGACAGATGACAGATGACAGATGACAGATGACAGATGACAGATGACAGATGACAGATGACAGATGACAGATGACAGATGACAGATGACAGATGAGATATGACAGATGACAGATGACAGATAACATTTGACAAATGACAGATGGCGGATGACAGATGAGATATGACAGATGACAGATGACAGATGACAGATGACACATGACAGATGACAGATGACAGATGACAGATGACAGATGACAGATGACAGATGACAGATGACAGATGACAGATGACAGATGACAGATGACAGATGACAAATGACAGATGACATATGAAAGATGACAGATGACAGATGGCAGATGACAGATGACAGACGAAAGATGACAGATGACAGATGACAGATGACAGATATCAGTTGACAGATGACAGATGGCAGATGACAGATGAGATATGACAGATGACAGATGACAGATGACAGATGACACATGACAGATGACAGATGACAGATGACAGATGACAGATGACAGATGACAGATGACAGATGACAGATGACAGATGACAGATGACAGATGACAGCTGACAGATGACAGATGACAGATGACAGATGACAGATGACAGATGACATATAACAATGACAGATGACAGATGACAGATGACAGATGACAGATGGCAGATGACAGATGACAGATGACAGATGACAGATGACAGATTACAGATGACAGATGACAGATGACAGATGACAGATGACAGATGACAGATGACAGATGACAGATGACAGATGACAGATGACAGATGACAGATGACAGATGAGATATGACAGATGACAGATGACAGATAACATTTGACAAATGACAGATGGCAGATGACAGATGAGATATGACAGATGACAGATGACAGACGAAAGATGAGAGATGACAGATGGCAGATGACAGATGATATATGACAGATGACAGATGACAGATGACAGATGACAGATGACAGATGACAGATGACAGATGACAGACGAAAGATGACAGATGACAGATGACAGATGACAGATATCAGTTGACAGATGACAGATGACAGATGACAGATGACATATAACAATGACAGATGACAGATGACAGATGACAGATGACAGATGGCAGATGACAGATGACAGATGACAGATGACAGATGACAGATGACAGATGACAGATGACAGATGACAGATGACAGATGACAGATGACAGATGACAGATGACAGATGACAGATGACAGATGACAGATGAGATATGACAGATGACAGATGACAGATAACATTTGACAAATGACAGATGGCAGATGACAGATGAGATATGACAGATGACAGATGACAGATGACAGATGACACATGACAGATGACAGATGACAGATGACAGATGACAAATGACAGGTGACAGCTGACAGCTGACAGATGACAGATGACAAATGACAGATGACAGGTGACAGATGACAGATGACAGTTGACAGATGATGGATGAGATATGACAGATGACAGATGACAGATGACAGATGACAGATGACAGATGACAGATGACAGATAACAGATGACAGATGACAGATTACAGATGACAGATGACAGATGACAGATGACAGATGACAGATGACAGATGACAGATGACAGATGACAGATGACAGATGACAGATGACAGATGACAGATGACAGATGACAGATGACAGATGACAGATGACACATGACAGATGACAGATGACCGATGACAGATGAGAGGTGATAGATGACAGATGACAGATAACAGATAACAGATGACAGATGACAGATGACATATGACATATGACATATGACAGATGACAGATGACAGATGACAAATGACAGATGATGGATGAGATATGACAGATGACAGATGGCACATGACAGATGACAGATGCAGATGACAGATAACAGTTGACAGATGAGAGATGACAGACGACGGGTGACAGATGACAGATGACAGATGACAGATGACAGATGACAGATGACAGATGACAGATGACAGATGACAGATGACAGATGACAGATAACAGATGAGAGATGACAGATGGCAGATGACAGATGACAGATGACAGATGACAGATGACAAATGACAGGTGACAGCTGACAGCTGACAGATGACAGATGACAAATGACAGATGACAGGTGACAGATGACAGATGACAGATGACAGATGACAGATGACAGATGACAGATGACAGATGACAGATGACAGATGACAGATGACAGATGACAGATGACAGATGACAGATGACAGATGACAGATGACAGATGACAGATGACAGATGACAGATGACAGATGACAGATGACAGATGACAGATGACAGATGACAGATAACAGATGAGAGATGACAGATGGCAGATGACAGATGACAGATGACAGATGACAGATGACAAATGACAGGTGACAGCTGACAGCTGACAGATGACAGATGACAAATGACAGATGACAGGTGACAGATGACAGATGACAGTTGACAGATGATGGATGAGATATGACAGATGACAGATGGCACATGACAGATGACAGATGCAGATGACAGATAACAGTTGACAGATGACAGATGACAGATGACAGATGACAGATGACAGATGACAGATGACAGATGACAGATGACAGATGACAGATGACAGATGACAGATTACAGATGACAGATGACAGATGACAGATGACAGATGACAGATGACAGGTGATAGATGACAGATGGCAGATAACAGATGACAGATGACAGATGACATATGACATATGACATATGGCAGATGACAGATGACAGATGACAGATGACAGATGACAGATGACAGATGACAGATGACAGATGACAGATGACAGATGACAGATGACAGATGACAGATGACAGATGACAGATGACAGATGACAGATGACAGATGACAGATGATAGATGACAGATGACAGGTAACAAATGACAGATGAGAGATAACAGTTGACAGACGGCAGATGACAGATGAGATATGACAGATGACAGATGACAGATGACAGAGTACGGATGACAGATGACAGATGACAGATGACAGATGACAGATGACAGATGACAGATGACAGATGACAGACGACAGATGACAGATGACAGATGACAGATGACAGATGACAGATGACAGATGACAGATGACAGATGACAGATGACAGATGACAGATGACATATGACATATGACAGATGGCACACGACAAATGACAGATGATGGATGAGATATGACAGATTACAAATGGCACATGACAGATGACAGATGACAGATGACAGATGACAGATGACAGATGACAGATGATAGATGACAGATGACAGGTAACAAATGACAGATGAGAGATAACAGTTGACAGACGGCAGATGACAGATGAGATATGACAGATGACAGATGACAGATGACAGAGTACAGATGACAGATGACAGATGACAGATGACAGATGACAGATGACAGATGACAGATGCCAAATGACAGATGACAGATGACAGATGACAGATGACAGATGACAGATGACAGGTAACAGATGACAGATGAGAGATAACAGTTGACAGATGGCAGATGACAGATGAGATATGACAGATGACAGATGACAGATGACAGATGACAGATAACAGTTGACGGATGACAGGTGGCAGATGACAGATGACAGATGACAGATGACAGATGACAGACGACAGATGACAGATGACAGATGACAGATGACAGATGACAGATGACAGATGACAGATGACAGATGACAGATGACAGAGTACGGATGACAGATGACAGATGACAGATGACAGATGACAGATGACAGATGACAGATGACAGATGACAGACGACAGATGACAGATGACAGATGACAGATGACAGATGACAGATGACAGATGACAGATGACAGATGACAGATGACAGATGACAGATGACAGATGACAGATGACAGATGACAGAGTACGGATGACAGATGACAGATGACAGATGACAGATGACAGATGACAGATGACAGATGACAGATGACAGACGACAGATGACAGATGACAGATGACAGATGACAGATGGCAGATGACAGATGACAGATGACAGATGACAGATGACAGATGACAGATGACAGATGACAGATGACAGATGACAGATGACAGACGACAGATGACAGATGACAGATGACAGATGACAGATGACAGATGACAGATGACAGATGACAGATAACAGTTGACGGATGACAGGTGGCAGATGACAGATGACAGATGACAGATGACAGATGACAGACGACAGATGACAGATGACAGATGACAGATGACAGATGACAGATGACAGATGACAGATGACAGATGACAGATGACAGATGACAGATGACAGAGTACGGGTGGCAGATGACAGATGACAGATGACAGATGACAGATGACAGATGAGATATGACAGATGACAGATGACAGATGAGATATGACAGATGACAGATGACAGATGACAGAGTACAGATGACAGATGACAGATGACAGATGACAGATGACAGATGACAGATGCCAAATGACAGATGACAGATGACAGATGACAGATGACAGATGACAGATGACAGGTAACAGATGACAGATGAGAGATAACAGTTGACAGACGGCAGATGACAGATGAGATATGACAGATGACAGATGACAGATGACAGAGTACGGATGACAGATGACAGATGACAGATGACAGATGACAGATGACAGATGACAGATGACAGATGACAGACGACAGATGACAGATGACAGATGACAGATGACAGATGACAGATGACAGATGACAGATGACAGATGACAGATGACAGATGACAGATGACAGATGACAGATGACATATGACATATGACAGATGGCACACGACAAATGACAGATGATAGATGAGATATGACAGATTACAAATGGCACATGACAGATGACAGATGACAGATGACAGATGACAGATGACAGATGATAGATGACAGATGACAGGTAACAAATGACAGATGAGAGATAACAGTTGACAGACGGCAGATGACAGATGAGATATGACAGATGACAGATGACAGATGACAGAGTACAGATGACAGATGACAGATGACAGATGACAGATGACAGATGACAGATGCCAAATGACAGATGACAGATGACAGATGACAGATGACAGATGACAGATGACAGGTAACAGATGACAGATGAGAGATAACAGTTGACAGATGGCAGATGACAGATGAGATATGACAGATGACAGATGACAGATGACAGATAACAGTTGACGGATGACAGGTGGCAGATGACAGATGAAATATGACAGATGACAGATGACAGATGAGAGATAACAGTTGACAGAAGACAGATGAAAAATGACAGATGACAGACGAAAGACGCCAGTGACAGACGACAGATGACAGATGACAGATGACAGATGACAGATGACAGATGACAGATGACAGATGACAGATGACAGATAACAGATGACAGATGACAGATCACAGATGACAGACTAAAGATGACAGATGACAGATGACAGATGACAGATGACAGATGACAGATGACAGATGACAGATGACAGATGACAGATGACAGATGGCAGATGACAAATGACAGATGGCAGATGACAGATAACAGTTGAAAGATGACAGATGACCGATGACAGTTGACAGATGACAGATGACAGATGACAGATGACAGATGACAGATGACAGATGACAGATGACAGATGACAGATGACAGATGACAGATGACAGATGACAGATGACAGATGACATTTGACAGATGACAGATTACAGATGACAGATAACAGTTGACAGTTGACAAATGACAGATGACAGATGACAGATGACAGATGAGAGATGACAGATGACAGATGACAGACGACAGATGACAGATGACAAATGACAGATGACAGATGACAGATGACAGATGACAGATGACAGATGACAGATGACAGATGGCAGACGAAAGATGACAGATGACAGATGACAGATGACAGATGACAGATAACACATGACAGATGACAGATGTTAGAATGATAGATGACATATGACATATGACATATGACAGATGACAGATGACAAATGACAGATGATGGATGAGATATGACAGATGACAGATGGCACATGACAGATGACAGATGCAGATGCCAGATAACAGTTGACAGATGACAGATGACAGATGACAGATGACAGATGACAGATGACAGATGACAGATGACAGATGACAGATGACAGATAACAGATGCCAGATGACAGATCACAGATGACAGATGACAGATGACAGATGACAGATGACAGATGACAGATGACAGATGACAGACGACAGATGATAGATAACAGATGACAGATAACAGTTGATAGTTGACAAATGACAGATGACAGATGACAGATGACAGATGACAGATGACAGATGACAGATGACAGATGACACATGACAGGTGACAGATGACAGATGACAGATGACAGATGACAGATGACAGATGACAAATGACAGATGACAGATAACAGATGACAGATGACAGATAACAGATGACAGATGACAGATTACAGATTACAGATGACAAATAACAGTTGACAGTTGACAAATGACAGATGACAGATGACAGATGACAGATGACAGATGACAGATGACAGATGACAGATGACAAATGACAGATGACAGGTGATAGATGACAGATGACAGATAACAGATGACAGGTGACATATGACAAATGACATATGACATATGACAAATGACAGATGACAGATGACAGATGAAAGATTACAGATGACAGATGACAGATGACAGATGACAAATGACAGATGACAGATGAAATATGACAGATGACAGATGAGAGATAACAGTTGACAGAAGACAGATGAAAAATGACAGACGACAGACGAAAGATGACAGACGACAGACGACAATTGACAGATGACAGATGACAGATGACAGATGACAGATGACAGATGACAGATGACAGATGACAGATGACAGATGACAGATGACAGATGACAGATGACAGATGCCAGATAACAGATGACAGATGACAGATGACAGATGACATATGACATATGACAGATGACAGATGACAGATGACAGATGACAGATGACAGATGACAGATGACAGATGACAGATTACAGATGAGATATGACAGATGACAGATGACAGACGAAAGATGAGAGATGACAGATGGCAGATGACAGATGATATATGACAGATGACAGATGACAGATGACAGATGACAGATGACAGATGACAGATGACAGATGACAGATGACAGATGACAGATGACAGATGACAGATGACAGATGACAGATGACAGCTGACAGATGACAGATGACAGATGACAGATGACAGATGACAGATGACATATAACAATGACAGATGACAGATGACAGATGACAGATGACAGATGGCAGATGACATATAACAATGACAGATGACAGATGACAGATGACAGATGACAGATGGCAGATGACAGATGACAGATGACAGATGACAGATGACAGATTACAGATGAGATATGACAGATGACAGATGACAGACGAAAGATGAGAGATGACAGATGGCAGATGACAGATGATATATGACAGATGACAGATGACAGATGACAGATGACAGATGACAGATGACAGATGACAGATGACAGATGACAGATGACAGATGACAGATGACAGATGACAGATGACAGATGACAGCTGACAGATGACAGATGACAGATGACAGATGACAGATGACAGATGACATATAACAATGACAGATGACAGATGACAGATGACAGATGACAGATGGCAGATGACAGATGACAGATGACAGATGACAGATGACAGATGACAGATGACAGATGACAGATGACAGATGACAGATGACAGATGACAGATGACAGATGACAGATGACAGATGACAGATGACAGATGACAGATGACAGATGACAGATGACAGATGACAGATGACAGATGACAGATGACAGATGACAGATGACAGATGACAGATGACAGATGACAGATAACAGATGCCAGATGACAGATCACAGATGACAGATGACAGATGACAGATGACAGATGACAGATGACAGATGACAGATGACAGACGACAGATGATAGATAACAGATGACAGATAACAGTTGATAGTTGACAAATGACAGATGACAGATGACAGATGACAGATGACAGATGACAGATGACAGATGACACATGACAGGTGACAGATGACAGATGACAGATGACAGATGACAGATGACAGATGACAAATGACAGATGACAGATAACAGATGACAGATGACAGATAACAGATGACAGATGACAGATGACAGATGACAGATGACAGATGACAGATGACAGATGACAGATGACAGATGACAGATGACAGATGACAGATGACAGATGACAGATGACAGATGACAGATGACAGATGACAGATGACAGATGACAGATAACAGATGCCAGATGACAGATCACAGATGACAGATGACAGATGACAGATGACAGATGACAGATGACAGATGACAGATAACAGATGCCAGATGACAGATCACAGATGACAGATGACAGATGACAGATGACAGATGACAGATGACAGATGACAGATGACAGATGACAGATGACAGATGACAGATGACAGATGACAAATGACAGATGACAGGTGATAGATGACAGATGACAGATAACAGATGACAGGTGACATATGACAAATGACATATGACATATGACAAATGACAGATGACAGATGACAGATGAAAGATTACAGATGACAGATGACAGATGACAGATGACAAATGACAGATGACAGATGAAATATGACAGATGACAGATGAGAGATAACAGTTGACAGAAGACAGATGAAAAATGACAGACGACAGACGAAAGATGACAGACGACAGACGACAATTGACAGATGACAGATGACAGATGACAGATGACAGATGACAGATGACAGATGACAGATGACAGATGACAGATGACAGATGACAGATGACAGATGACAGATGACAGATGCCAGATAACAGATGACAGATGACAGATGACAGATGACATATGACATATGACAGATGACAGATGACAGATGACAGATGACAGATGACAGATGACAGATGACAGATGACAGATTACAGATGACAGATGACAGATGACAGATGACAGATGACAGCTGACAGATGACAGATGACAGATGACAGATGACAGATGACAGATGACATATAACAATGACAGATGACAGATGACAGATGACAGATGACAGATGGCAGATGACAGATGACAGATGACAGATGACAGATGACAGATGACAGATGACAGATGACAGATGACAGATGACAGATGACAGATGACAGATGACAGATGACAGATGACAGATGACAGATGACAGATGACAGATGACAGATGACAGATGACAGATGACAGATTACAGATGACAGATGACAGATGACAGATGACAGATGACAGATGACACATGACAGATGCCAGATAACAGATGAGAGATGACAGATGGCAGATGACAGATGATATATGACAGATGACAGATGACAGATGACAGATGACAGATGACAGATGACAGATGACAGATGACAGATGACAGATGACAGATGACAGATGACAGATGACAGATGACAGATGACAGCTGACAGATGACAGATGACAGATGACAGATGACAGATGACAGATGACATATAACAATGACAGATGACAGATGACAGATGACAGATGACAGATGGCAGATGACAGATGACAGATGACAGATGACAGATGACAGATGACAGATGACAGATGACAGATGACAGATGACAGATGACAGATGACAGATGACAGATGACAGATGACAGATGACAGATGACAGATGACAGATGACAGATGACAGATGACAGATGAGATATGACAGATGACAGATGACAGATAACATTTGACAAATGACAGATGGCAGATGACAGATGAGATATGACAGATGACAGATGACAGATGACAGATGACACATGACAGATGACAGATGACAGATGACAGATGACAGATGACAGATGACAGATGACAGATGACAGATGACAGATGACAAATGACAGATGACATATGAAAGATGACAGATGACAGATGGCAGATGACAGATGACAGACGAAAGATGACAGATGACAGATGACAGATGACAGATATCAGTTGACAGATGACAGATGGCAGATGACAGATGAGATATGACAGATGACAGATGACAGATGAGAGATAACAGATGACAGATGACAGATGACAGATGACACATGACAGATGACAGATGATAGATGACAGATGACAGATGACAGATGACAGATGACAGATGACAGATGACAGATGACAGATGACAGATGACAGATGACAGATGACAGATGACAGATGACAGATGACAGATGACAGATGACAGATGACAGATGACAGATGACAGATGACAGATGACAGACGAAAGATGACAACAGATGACGGATGACAGATGACAGGTGATAGATGACAGGTGACAGATAACAGATGACCGATTGGATATGACAGATGACAGATGGCAGAAGACAGATGAGAGATGACAAATGACAGATGACAGATGACAGATGACAGATTACAGATGAGATATGACAGATGACAGATGACAGACGAAAGATGAGAGATGACAGATGGCAGATGACAGATGATATATGACAGATGACAGATGACAGATGACAGATGACAGATGACAGATGACAGATGACAGATGACAGATGACATTTGACAGATAACAGATTACAGATGACAGATAACAGTTGACAGTTGACAAATGACAGATGACAGATGACAGATGACAGATGACAGATGACAAATGACAGATGACTGATGACAGATGACAGATGACAGATAACAGTTGACAGATGACAGGTGGCAGATGACAGATGAAATATGACAGATGACAGATGACAGATGAGAGATAACAGTTGACAGAAGACAGATGAAAAATGACAGATGACAGACGAAAGACGACAGATGACAGACGACAGATGACAGATGACAGATGACAGATGACAGATGACAGATGACAGATGACAGATGACAGATGACAGATGACAGATGACAGATGACAGATGACAGATGACAGATGACAGATGACAGACTAAAGATGACAGATGACAGATGACAGATGACAGATGACAGATGACAGATGACAGATGACAGATGGCAGATGACAGATGACAGATGACAGATGGCAGATGACAGATAACAGTTGAAAGATGACAGATGACCGATGACAGTTGACAGATGACAGATGACAGATGACAGATGACAGATGACAGATGACAGATGACAGATGACAGATGACAGATGACAGATGACAGATGACATTTGACAGATGACAGATTACAGATGACAGATAACAGTTGACAGTTGACAAATGACAGATGACAGATGACAGATGACAGATGACAGATGACAGATGACAGATGACAGATGACAGATGACAGATGACAGATGAGAGATGACAGATGACAGATGACAGATGACAAATGACAGATGACAGGAGACAGATGGCAGATGACAGATGACAGACGAAAGATGACAGATGACAGATGACAGATGACAGATGACAGATAACATTTGACAAATGACAGATGGCAGATGACAGATGAGATATGACAGATGACAGATGACAGATGACAGATGACACATGACAGATGACAGATGACAGATGACAGATGACAGATGACAGATGACAGATGACAGATGACAGATGACAGATGACAGATGACAGATGACAGATGACAGATGACAGATGACAGATGACAGATGACACATGACAGATGACAGATGACAGATGACAGATGAGAGATGACAGATGACAGATGACAGATGACATATGACAGATGACAGGAGACAGATGGCAGATGACAGATGACAGACGAAAGATGACAGATGACAGATGACAGATGACAGATAACAGTTGACAGATGACAGATGGCAGATGACAGATGAGATATGACAGATGACAGATGACAACAGATGACGGATGACAGATGACAGATGACAGATGACAGATGGCAGATGACAGATGACAGATGACAGATGACAGATGACAGATGACAGATGACAGATGACAGATGACAGATGACAGATGACAGATGACAGATGACAGATGACAGATGACAGATGACAGATGACAGATGACAGATGACAGATGACAGATGACAGATGACAGATGACAGATGACAGTTGACAGATGACAGATGACAGATGACAGATGACAGATGACAGATGACAGATGACAGATGACAGATGACAGATGACAGATGACAGGTGGCAGATGACAGATGACAGACGAAAGATGAAAGATGACAGGCGACAGATAAAAGTTGACAGATGACAGATGGCAGATGACAGATGACAGATGACAGATGACAGATGACAGATGACAGATGACAGATGACAGATGACAGATGACAGATGACAGATGACAGATGACAGATGACAGATGACAGATGACAGATGACAGATGACAGATGACAGATGACAGATGACAGATGACAGATGACAGACGAAAGATGACAACAGATGACGGATGACAGATGACAGGTGATAGATGACAGATGACAGATGACAGATAACAGATAACAGATAACAGATGACAGATGACAGATGACATATGACAGACGAAAGATGACAGATGACAGTTGACAGATGACAGATGACAGATGACAGATGACAGTTGACAAATGACAGATGACAGATGACAGATGATAGATGACAGATGACAGATGACAGATGACAGATGACAGATGACAGATGACAGATGACAGATGACAGATGACAGATGACAGATGACAGATGACAGATGACAGATGACAGATGACAGATGACAGATGACAGATGACAGATGACAGATGACAGATGACAGACGAAAGATGACAACAGATGACGGATGACAGATGACAGGTGATAGATGACAGATGACATATGACAGATAACAGATAACAGATAACAGATGACAGATGACAGATGACATATGACAGACGAAAGATGACAGATGACAGTTGACAGATGACAGATGACAGATAACAGATGACAGTTGACAAATGACAGATGACAGATGACAGATGATAGATGACAGATGACAGATGACAGATGACAGATGACAGATGACAGATGACAGATGACAGATGACAGATGACAGATGACAGATGACAGATGACAGATGACAGATGACAGATGACAGATGACAGATGACAGATGACAGATGACAGATGACAGATGACAGATGACAGATGACAGATGACAGATGACAGATGACAGATGACAGATGACAGATGACAGATGACAGATGACAGATGACAGATGACAGATGACAGATGACAGATGACAGATGACAGATGACAGATGACAGATGACAGATGACAGATGACAGATGACAGATGACAGATGACAGATGACAGATGACAGATGGCAGATGACAGACGAAAGATGACAGATGACAGGCGACAGATAAAAGTTGACAGATGACAGATGGCAGATGACAGATGAGATATGACAGATGACAGATGACAGTTGACAAATGACAGATGACAGATGACAGATGATAGATGACAGATGACAGATGACAGATGACAAATGACAGATGACAGATGACAGATGATAGATGACAGATGACAGATGACAGATGACAGATGACAGATGACAGATGACAGATGACAGATGACAGATGACAGATGACAGATGACAGATGACAGATGACAGATGACAGATGACAGATGACAGATGACAGATGACAGATGACAGATGACAGATGACAGATGGCAGATGATAGATGACAGATGGCAGATGATAGATGACAGATGACAGATGACAGATGACAGATGACAGATGACAGATGACAGATGACAGATGACAGATGACAGATGACAGATGACAGATGACAGATGACAGATGACAGATGACAGATGACAGATGACAGATGACAGATGACAGATGACAGATGACAGATGACAGATGACAGATGACAGATGACAGATGACAGATGACAGATGACAGATGACAGATGACAGATGACAGATGACAGATGACAGATGACAGATGACAGATGACAGATGACAGATGACAGATCACAGATGACAGATGACAGATGACAGATGACAGATGACAGATGGCAGATGACAGACGAAAGATGACAGATGACAGGCGACAGATAAAAGTTGACAAATGACAGATGACAGACGACAGATGACAGATGACAGATGACAGATGACAGATGACAGATGACAGTTGACAAATGACAGATGACAGATGACAGATGATAGATGACAGATGACAGATGACAGATGACAGATGACAGATGACAGATGACAGATGACAGATAACAACAGATGACGGATGACAGATGACAGATGACAGATGACAGATGACAGATGACAGATGGCAGATGACAGATGACAGATGACAGATGACATATGACAGATGACAGATGACAGATGACAGATGACAGATGGCAGATGACAGATGACAGACGAAAGATGACAGATGACAGGCGACAGATAAAAGTTGACAAATGACAGATGACAGATGACAGATGACACATGACAGATGACAGATGACAGTTGACAAATGACAGATGACAGATGACAGATGATAGATGACAGATGACAGATGACAGATGACAGATGACAGATGACAGATGACAGATGACAGATGACAGATGACAGATGACAGATGACAGATGACAGATGACAGATAACAGATGACAGATGACAGATGACAGATGACAGATGACAAATGACAGATGACAGATGACAGATGACAGATGACAGATGACAGATGACAGATGACAGATGACAGATGACAGATAACAACAGATGACGGATGACAGATGACAGATGACAGACGACAGATGGCAGATGACAGATGACAGATGACAGATGACAGATGACAGATGACAGATGACAGATGACAGATCACAGATGACAGATGACAGATGACAGATGACAGATGACAGATGACAGATGACAGATGACAGATGACAGATGACAGATGACAGATGACAGATGACAGATGACAGATGACAGATGACAGATGACAGATGACAGATGACAGATGACAGATGACAGATGACAGATGACAAATGACAGATGACAGATGACAGATGGCAGATGACAGATAACAGTTGACAGATGACAGATGACAGTTGACAGATGACAGATGACAGATGACAGATGACAGATGACAGATGACAGATGACAGATAACAGTTGACAGATGACAGATGGCAGATGACAGATGAGATATGACAGATGAGAGATAACAGTTGACAGAAGACAGATGACAGATGACATATGACAGATGACAAATGACACATGACACATGACAGATGACAGATGACAGATAACAGATGACAGATGGCAGATGACAGATGACAGATGACAGATGACAGATGACAGATGACAGATGACAGATGACAGATGACAGATGACAGATGACAGATGACAGATGACAGATGACAGATGACAGATGACAGATGACAGATCACAGATGACAGATGACAGATGACAGATGACAGATGACAGATGACAGATGACAGATGACAGATGACAGATGACAGATGACAGATGACAGATGACAGATGACAGATGACAGATGACAGATGACAGATGACAGATGACAGATGACAGATGACAGATGACAGGTGACAGATGACAGATAACAGATGACCGATTGGATATGACAGATGACAGATGACAGATGGCAGAAGACAGATGAGAGATAACAAATGACAGATGACAGATGACAGATGACAGATGACAGATGACAGATGACAGTTGACAAATGACAGATGACAGATGATAGATGACAGATGACAGATGACAGATGACAGATGACAGATAACAACAGATGACGGATGACAGATGACAGATGACAGATGACAGATGGCAGATGACAGATGACAGATGACAGATGACAGATGACAGATGACAGATGACAGATGACAGATGACAGATGACAGATGACAGATGACAGATGACAGATGACAGATGACAGGTGACAGATGACGGATGACAGATAACAGTTGACAGATGAGAGATGACAGATGACAGATGACAGATGACAGATGACAGATGACAGATGACAGATGACAGATGACAGATGGCAGATGACAGATGAGATATGACAGATGAGAGATAACAGTTGACAGAAGACAGATGACAGATGACATATGACAGATGACAAATGACACATGACACATGACAGATGACAGATGACAGATAACAGATGACAGATGGCAGATGACAGATGACAGATGACAGATGACAGATGACAGATGACAGATGACAGATGACAGATAACAACAGATGACGGATGACAGATGACAGATGACAGATGACAGATGGCAGATGACAGATGACAGATGACAGATGACAGATGACAGATGACAGATGACAGATGACAGATGACAGATGACAGATGACAGATGACAGATGACAGATGACAGATGACAGATGACAGATGACAGATGACAGATGACAGATGACAGATGACAGATGACAGATGACAGATGACAGATGACAGATGACAGATGACAGATGACAGATGACAGATGACAGATGACAGATGACAGATGACAGATGACAGATGACAGACGACAGATGACAGATGACAGATGACAGATGACAGATGACAGATGACAGATGACACATGACAGATGACAGATGACGGATGACAGATAACAGTTGACAGATGACAGATGACAGATGACAGATGACAGATGACAGATGACAGATGACAGATGACAGATGACAGATGACAGATGACAGATGACAGATGACAGATGACAGATGACAGATGACAGATGACAGATGACAGGTGGCAGATGACAGATGACAGACGAAAGATGAAAGATGACAGGCGACAGATAAAAGTTGACAGATGACAGATGGCAGATGACAGATGACAGATGACAGATGACAGATGACAGATGACAGATGACAGATGACAGATGACAGATGACAGATGACAGATGACAGATGACAGATGACAGATGACAGATGACAGATGACAGATGACAGATGACAGATGACAGATGACAGATGACAGATGACAGATGACAGATGACAGATGACAGACGAAAGATGACAACAGATGACGGATGACAGATGACAGGTGATAGATGACAGATGACAGATGACAGATAACAGATAACAGATAACAGATGACAGATGACAGATGACATATGACAGACGAAAGATGACAGATGACAGTTGACAGATGACAGATGACAGATGACAGATGACAGTTGACAAATGACAGATGACAGATGATAGATGACAGATGACAGATGACAGATGACAGATGACAGATGACAGATGACAGATGACAGATGACAGATGACAGATGACAGATGACAGATGACAGATGACAGATGACAGATGACAGATGACAGATGACAGATGACAGATGACAGATGACAGATGACAGATGACAGATGACAGATGACAGATGACAGATGACAGATGACAGATGACAGATGACAGATGGCAGATGACAGACGAAAGATGACAGATGACAGGCGACAGATAAAAGTTGACAGATGACAGATGGCAGATGACAGATGAGATATGACAGATGACAGATGACAGTTGACAAATGACAGATGACAGATGACAGATGATAGATGACAGATGACAGATGACAGATGACAAATGACAGATGACAGATGACAGATGATAGATGACAGATGACAGATGACAGATGACAGATGACAGATGACAGATGACAGATGACAGATGACAGATGACAGATGACAGATGACAGATGACAGATGACAGATGACAGATGACAGATGACAGATGACAGATGACAGATGACAGATGACAGATGACAGATGACAGATGGCAGATGATAGATGACAGATGGCAGATGATAGATGACAGATGACAGATGACAGATGACAGATGACAGATGACAGATGACAAATGACAGATGACAGATGACAGATGACAGTTGACAAATGACAGATGACAGATGACAGATGATAGATGACAGATGACAGATGACAGATGACAGATGACAGATGACAGATGACAGATGACAGATAACAACAGATGACGGATGACAGATGACAGATGACAGATGACAGATGACAGATGGCAGATGACAGATGACAGATGACAGATGACATATGACAGATGACAGATGACAGATGACAGATGACAGATGGCAGATGACAGATGACAGACGAAAGATGACAGATGACAGGCGACAGATAAAAGTTGACAAATGACAGATGACAGATGACAGATGACACATGACAGATGACAGATGACAGTTGACAAATGACAGATGACAGATGACAGATGATAGATGACAGATGACAGATGACAGATGACAGATGACAGATGACAGATGACAGATGACAGATGACAGATGACAGATGACAGATGACAGATAACAGATGACAGATGACAGATGACAGATGACAGATGACAAATGACAGATGACAGATGACAGATGACAGATGACAGATGACAGATGACAGATGACAGATGACAGATGACAGATGACAGATGACAGATAACAACAGATGACGGATGACAGATGACAGATGACAGACGACAGATGGCAGATGACAGATGACAGATGACAGATGACAGATGACAGATGACAGATGACAGATCACAGATGACAGGTGACAGATGACAGATGACAGATGACAGATGACAGATGACAGATGACAGATGACAGATGACAGATGACAGATGACAGATGACAGATGACAGATGACAGATGACAGATGACAGATGACAGATGACAAATGACAGATGACAGATGACAGATGGCAGATGACAGATAACAGTTGACAGATGACAGATGACAGTTGACAGATGACAGATGACAGATGACAGATGACAGATGACAGATGACAGATGACAGATGACAGATGACAGATGACAGATAACAGTTGACAGATGACAGATGGCAGATGACAGATGAGATATGACAGATGAGAGATAACAGTTGACAGAAGACAGATGACAGATGACATATGACAGATGACAAATGACACATGACACATGACAGATGACAGATGACAGATAACAGATGACAGATGGCAGATGACAGATGACAGATGACAGATGACAGATGACAGATGACAGATGACAGATGACAGATGACAGATGACAGATGACAGATGACAGATGACAGATGACAGATGACAGATGACAGATCACAGATGACAGATGACAGATGACAGATGACAGATGACAGATGACAGATGACAGATGACAGATGACAGATGACAGATGACAGATGACAGATGACAGATGACAGATGACAGATGACAGATGACAGATGACAGATGACAGATGACAGATGACAGGTGACAGATGACAGATAACAGATGACCGATTGGATATGACAGATGACAGATGACAGATGGCAGAAGACAGATGAGAGATAACAAATGACAGATGACAGATGACAGATGACAGATGACAGATGACAGATGACAGTTGACAAATGACAGATGACAGATGATAGATGACAGATGACAGATGGCAGATGACAGATGAGATATGACAGATGAGAGATAACAGTTGACAGAAGACAGATGACAGATGACATATGACAGATGACAAATGACACATGACACATGACAGATGACAGATGACAGATAACAGATGACAGATGGCAGATGACAGATGACAGATGACAGATGACAGATGACAGATGACAGATGACAGATGACAGATGACAGATAACAACAGATGACGGATGACAGATGACAGATGACAGATGACAGATGGCAGATGACAGATGACAGATGACAGATGACAGATGACAGATGACAGATGACAGATGACAGATGACAGATGACAGATGACAGATGACAGATGACAGATGACAGATGACAGATGACAGATGACAGATGACAGACGACAGATGACAGATGACAGATGACAGATGACAGATGACAGATGACAGATGACAGATGACAGATGACAGATGACAGATGACAGATGACAGATGACAGATGACAGATGACAGATGACAGATGACAGACGACAGATGACAGATGACAGATGACAGATGACAGATGACAGATGACACATGACAGATGACAGATGACGGATGACAGATAACAGTTGACAGATGACAGATGACAGATGACAGATGACAGATGACAGATGACAGATGACAGATGACAGATGACAGATGACAGATGACAGATGACAGATGACAGATGACAGATGACAGATGACAGATGACAGTTGACAGATGACAGATGACAGATGACAGATGACAGATGACAGATGACAGATGACAGATGACAGATGACAGATGACAGATGACAGATGACAGATGACAGATGACAGATAACAACAGATGACGGATGACAGATGACAGATGACAGATGGCAGATGACAGATGACAGATGACAGATGACAGATGAGAGATTACAGATGACAGATGACAGATGACAGATGACAGATGACAGATGACAGATGACAAATGACAGATGACAGATGACAGATGACAGATGACAGATGACAGATGACAGATGACAGTTGACAAATGACAGATGACAGATGATAGATGACAGATGACAGATGACAGATGACAAATGACAGATGACAGATGACAGATGACAGATGACAGATGACAGATGACAGATGACAGATGACAGATGACAGATAACAACAGATGACGGATGACAGATGACAGATGACAGATGACAGATGACAGATGACAGATGACAGATGACAGATGACAGATGACAGATGACAGATGACAGATGACAGATGACAGATGACAGATGACAGATGACAGATGACAGATGACAGATGACAGATGACAGACGACAGATGACAGATGACAGATGACAGATGACAGATGACAGATGACAGATGACAGATGACAGATGACAGATGACAGATGACACATGACAGATGACAGATGACGGATGACCGATAACAGTTGACAGATGACAGATGACAGATGACAGATGACAGATGACAGATGACAGATGACAGATGACAGATGACAGATGACAGATGACAGACGACAGATGACAGATGACAGATGACAGATGACAGATGACAGATGACAGATGACAGATGACAGATGACACATGAGTGATGACAGATGACGGATGACAGATAACAGTTGACAGATGACAGATGACAGATGACAGATGACAGAAGACAGATGACAGATGACAGATGACAGATGACAGATGACAGATGACAGATGACAGATGACAGATGACAGATGACAGATGACAGATGACAGATGACAGATGACAGATGACAGATGACAGATGACAGACGACAGATGACAGATGACAGATGACAGATGACAGATGACAGATGACAGATGACAGATGACAGATGAGAGATTACAGATGACAGATGACAGTTGACAGATGACAGATGACAGATGACAAATGACAGATGACAGATGACAGATGACAGATGACAGATGACAGTTGACAAATGACAGATGACAGATGATAGATGACAGATGACAGATGACAGATGACAAATGACAGATGACAGATGACAGATGACAGATGACAGATGACAGATGACAGATGACAGATGACAGATGACAGATGACAGATGACAGATGACAGATAACAACAGATGACGGATGACAGATGACAGATGACAGATGACAGATGACAGATGGCAGATGACAGATGACAGATGACAGATGACAGATGACAGATGACAGATGACAGATGACAGATGACAGATGACAGTTGACAAATGACAGATGACAGATGATAGATGACAGATGACAGATGACAGATGACAGATGACAGATGACAGATGACAGATGACAGATGACAGATGACAGATGACAGATGACAGATGACAGATGACAGATGACAGATGACAGATGACAGATGACAGATGACAGATGACAGATGACAGATGACAGATGACAGATGACAGATGACAGATGACAGATGACAGATGACAGATAAATACAGATGACGGATGACAGATGACAGATGGCAGATGACAGATGACAGATGACAGATGACAGATGACAGATGACAGATGACAGATGACAGATGACAGATGACAGATGACAGATGACAGATGACAGGTGACAGATGACAGGTGACAGATGACAGATGACAGATGACAGATGACAGATGACAGATGACAGATGACAGATGACAGATGACAGATGACAGATGACAGATGACAGATGACAGATGACAGATGACAGATGACAGATGACAGATGACAGATGACAGATGACAGATGACAGTTGACAAATGACAGATGACAGATGATAGATGACAGATGACAGATGGCAGATGACAGATGAGATATGACAGATGAGAGATAACAGTTGACAGAAGACAGATGACAGATGACATATGACAGATGACAAATGACACATGACACATGACAGATGACAGATGACAGATAACAGATGACAGATGGCAGATGACAGATGACAGATGACAGATGACAGATGACAGATGACAGATGACAGATGACAGATGACAGATAACAACAGATGACGGATGACAGATGACAGATGACAGATGACAGATGGCAGATGACAGATGACAGATGACCGATGACAGATGACAGATGACAGATGACAGATGACAGATGACAGATGACAGATGACAGATGACAGATGACAGATGACAGATGACAGATGACAGATGACAGATGACAGACGACAGATGACAGATGACAGATGACAGATGACAGATGACAGATGACAGATGACAGATGACAGATGACAGATGACAGATGACAGATGACAGATGACAGATGACAGATGACAGATGACAGATGACAGACGACAGATGACAGATGACAGATGACAGATGACAGATGACAGATGACACATGACAGATGACAGATGACGGATGACAGATAACAGTTGACAGATGACAGATGACAGATGACAGATGACAGATGACAGATGACAGATGACAGATGACAGATGACAGATGACAGATGACAGATGACAGATGACAGATGACAGATGACAGATGACAGATGACAGATGACAGTTGACAGATGACAGATGACAGATGACAGATGACAGATGACAGATGACAGATGACAGATGACAGATGACAGATGACAGATGACAGATGACAGATGACAGATGACAGATAACAACAGATGACTTATGACAGATGACAGATGACAGATGGCAGATGACAGATGACAGATGACAGATGACAGATGAGAGATTACAGATGACAGATGACAGATGACAGATGACAGATGACAGATGACAGATGACAAATGACAGATGACAGATGACAGATGACAGATGACAGATGACAGATGACAGATGACAGTTGACAAATGACAGATGACAGATGATAGATGACAGATGACAGATGACAGATGACAAATGACAGATGACAGATGACAGATGACAGATGACAGATGACAGATGACAGATGACAGATGACAGATGACAGATAACAACAGATGACGGATGACAGATGACAGATGACAGATGACAGATGACAGATGACAGATGACAGATGACAGATGACAGATGACAGATGACAGATGACAGATGACAGATGACAGATGACAGATGACAGATGACAGATGACAGATGACAGATGACAGACGACAGATGACAGATGACAGATGACAGATGACAGATGACAGATGACAGATGACAGATGACAGATGACAGATGACAGATGACACATGACAGATGACAGATGACGGATGACCGATAACAGTTGACAGATGACAGATGACAGATGACAGATGACAGATGACAGATGACAGATGACAGATGACAGATGACAGATGACAGATGACAGACGACAGATGACAGATGACAGATGACAGATGACAGATGACAGATGACAGATGACAGATGACACATGAGTGATGACAGATGACGGATGACAGATAACAGTTGACAGATGACAGATGACAGATGACAGATGACAGAAGACAGATGACAGATGACAGATGACAGATGACAGATGACAGATGACAGATGACAGATGACAGATGACAGATGACAGATGACAGATGACAGATGACAGATGACAGATGACAGATGACAGATGACAGACGACAGATGACAGATGACAGATGACAGATGACAGATGACAGATGACAGATGACAGATGACAGATGAGAGATTACAGATGACAGATGACAGTTGACAGATGACAGATGACAGATGACAAATGACAGATGACAGATGACAGATGACAGATGACAGATGACAGTTGACAAATGACAGATGACAGATGATAGATGACAGATGACAGATGACAGATGACAAATGACAGATGACAGATGACAGATGACAGATGACAGATGACAGATGACAGATGACAGATGACAGATGACAGATGACAGATGACAGATAACAACAGATGACGGATGACAGATGACAGATGACAGATGACAGATGACAGATGGCAGATGACAGATGACAGATGACAGATGACAGATGACAGATGACAGATGACAGATGACAGATGACAGATGACAGTTGACAAATGACAGATGACAGATGATAGATGACAGATGACAGATGACAGATGACAGATGACAGATGACAGATGACAGATGACAGATGACAGATGACAGATGACAGATGACAGATGACAGATGACAGATGACAGATGACAGATGACAGATGACAGATGACAGATGACAGATGACAGATGACAGATGACAGATGACAGATGACAGATGACAGATGACAGATGACAGATGACAGATAAATACAGATGACGGATGACAGATGACAGATGGCAGATGACAGATGACAGATGACAGATGACAGATGACAGATGACAGATGACAGATGACAGATGACAGATGACAGATGACAGATGACAGGTGACAGATGACAGGTGACAGATGACAGATGACAGATGACAGATGACAGATGACAGATGACAGATGACAGATGACAGATGACAGATGACAGATGACACATGACAGATGACAGATGACAGATGACAGATGACAGATGACAGATGACAGATGACAGATGACAGATGACAGATGACAGATGACAGATGACAGATGACAGATGACAGATGACAGATGACAGATGACAGATGACAGATGACAGATGACAGATGACAGATGACAGATGACAGATGAAAGATGACAGATGACAGATGGCAGATGACAGATGACAGATGACAGATGACAGATGACAGATGACAGATGACAGATGACAGATGACAGATGACAGATGACAGATGACAGATGACAGATGACAGATGACAGATGACAGATGACAGATGACAGATGACAGATGACAGATGACAGATGACAGATGACAGATGACAGATGACAGATGACAGATGACAGATGACAGATGACAGATGACAGATGACAGATGACAGATGACAGATGACGGATGACAGATCACAGATGATAGATGACAGATGAAAGATGAAAGATGACAGATGACAGATGACAGATGACAGATGGCAGATGACAGATAACAGTTGACAGATGACAGATGACAAATGACAGATGACAGATGACAGATGACAGATGACAGATGACAGATGACAGATGACAGATGACAGATGACAGATGACAGATGACAGATGACAGATGACAGATGACAGATGACAAATGACAGATGACAGGTGACAGGTGACAGATGACAGTTGACAGATGACAGATGATGGATGAGATATGACAGATGACAGATGGCACATTACAGATGACAGATGCAGATGACAGATAACAGTTGACAGATGACAGCTGACAGATGACAGATGACAGGTGATATATGACAGATTACAGATAACAGATGACAGATGACAGATGACATATGACATATGACATATGACAGATGACAGATGACAGATGACAGATGACATATGACAGATGACAGATGACAGATGACAGATGACAGATGACAGATGACAGATGACAGATGACAGATGACAGATGACAGATAACAGTTGACAGATGACAGGTGGCAGATGACGGATGAAATATGACAGATGACAGATGAGAGATAACATTTGACAGAAGCCAGATGAAAAATGACAGATGACAGACGAAAGACGACAGATGACAGATGACAGATGACAGATGACAGATGACAGATGACAGATGACAGATGACAGATGACAGATGACAGATGACAGATGACAGATAACAGATAACAAATGACAGATGACAGATGACAGATGACAGACGAAAGACGACAGATGACAGTTGACAGATGACAGATGA
This sequence comes from Condylostylus longicornis, assembly GCF_029603195.1. Lineage (NCBI taxonomy): Eukaryota > Metazoa > Arthropoda > Insecta > Diptera > Dolichopodidae > Condylostylus > Condylostylus longicornis. The sequence continues at coordinate 1,889,156 of NW_026578119.1, forward strand.
CAGATGACAGATGACAGATGACAGATGACAGATGACAGATGACAGATGACAGATGACAGATGGCAGATGACAGATAACAGTTGAAAGATGACAGATGACAGATGACAGTTGACAGATGACAGATGACAGATGACAGATGACAAATGACAGATGACAGATGACAGATGACAGATGACAGATGACAGTTGACAGATGGTAGATGACAGATGAGATATGACAGATGACAGATGACAGATGACAGATGACAGATAACAGTTGACAGATGACAGATGAAATATGACAGATGACAGATGAGAGATAACAGTTGACAGAAGAGAGATGAAAAATGACAGATGACAGACGAAAGACGACAGATGACAGACGACAGATGACAGATGACAGATGACAGATGACAGATGACGGATGACAGATGACAGATGACAGATGACAGATGACAGATAACAGATAACAGATGACAAATGACAGATGATATATGACAGACGAAAGATGACAGATGACAGATGACAGTTGACAGACGACAGATGACAGATGACAGATGACAGATGACAGATGACAGATGACAGATGACAGATGACAGATGACAGATGACAGATGACAGATGGCAGATGACAGATAACAGTGAAAGATGACAGATGACAGATGACAGTTGACAGATGACAGATAACAGATGACAGATGACAGATGACAGTTGACAGATGACAGATGACAGATGACAGATGACAGATGACAGATGACAGATGACAGATGACAGATGACAGATGACAGATGACAGATGACAGATGACAGATGACAGATGACAGATGACAAATGACAAATGACAGATGACAGGTGACAGGTGACAGATGACCGTTGACAGATGACAGATGATGGATGAGATATGACAGATGACAGATGGCACATTACAGATGACAGATGCAGATGACAGATAACAGTTGACAGATGACAGCTGACAGATGACAGATGACAGATGACAGATGATAGATTACAGATGACAGATGATAGATGACAGATGACAGATGACAGATGACAGCTGACAGATGACAGATGACAGGTGATAGATGACAGATGGCAGATAACAGATGACAGATGACAGATGACATATGACATATGACATATGACAGGTGACAGATGACAGTTGACAGATGACAGATGATGGATGAGATATGACAGATTACAGATGGCACATGACAGATGACTGATGCAGATGACAGATAACAGTTGACAGATGACAGATGACAGATGACAGATGACAGATGACAGATGACAGATGACAGATGACAGATGACAGATGAGATATGACAGATGACAGATGACATATGACAGATGACAGATGCCAGATGACAGATGACAGATGAGATATGACAGATGACATATGACAGATGACACATGACAAATGACAGATGATGGATGAGATATGACAGATTACAGATGACAGATGACAGATGACACATAACAGATGCCAGATGACAGATGACAGATGACAGATGACATATGACAGATGACAGATGACAGATGACAGATGACAGATGACAGATGACAGATGACAGATGACACATAACAGATGCCAGATGACAGATGACAGATGAGATATGACAGATGACATATGACATATGACAGATGACACATGACAACTGACAGATGATGGATGAGATATGACAGATTACAGATGACAGATGACAGATGACACATAACAGATGCCAGATGACAGATGACAGATGACAGATGACATATGACAGATGACAGATGACAGATGACAGATGACAGATGACAGATGACAGATGACAGATGAGATATGACATATGACAGATGACAGATGACATATGACAGATGACAGATGACTGATGCAGATGACAGATAACAGTTGACAGATGACAGATGACAGATGACAGATGACAGATGACAGATGACAGATGACAGATGACAGATGACAGATGACAGATGACAGATGACAGATGACAGATGACAGATGACAGATGACAGATGACAGATGACAGATGAGAGATGACAGATGACACATAACAGATGCCAGATGACAGATGACAGATGAGATATGACAGATGACATATGACATATGACAGATGACACATGACAAATGACAGATGACAGATGACAGATGGCAGATGACAGATAACAGTTGACAGATGACAGATGACAAATGACAGATGACAGATGACAGATGACAGATGACAGATGACAGATGACAGATGACAGATGACAGATGACAGATGACAGATGACAGATGACAGATGACAGATGACAGATGACAGATGACAGATGACAGATGACAGATGACAGATGACAGATGAGAGATGACAGATGACAGATGACAGATGACAGATGACAGATGACAGATGACAGATGACAGTTGACAGATGACAGATGACAGATGACAGATGACAGATGACAGATGACAGATGACAGATGACAGATGACAGATGACAGATGACAGATGACAGATGACAGATGACAGATGACAGATGACAAATGACAGATGACAGGTGACAGGTGACAGATGACAGTTGACAGATGACAGATGATGGATGAGATATGACAGATGACAGATGGCACATTACAGATGACAGATGCAGATGACAGATAACAGTTGACAGATGACAGCTGACAGATGACAGATGACAGATGACAGATGATAGATTACAGATGACAGATGATAGATGACAGATGACAGATGACAGATGACAGCTGACAGATGACAGATGACAGGTGATAGATGACAGATGGCAGATAACAGATGACAGATGACAGATGACATATGACATATGACATATGACAGATGACAGATGACAGATGACAGATGACATATGGCAGATGACAGATGACAGATGACAGATGACAGATGACAGATGACAGATGACAGATGACAGATGACAGATGACAGATGACAGATGACAGATGACAGATGACAGATGACAGATGACAGATGACAGATGACAGATAACAGTTGACAGATGACAGGTGGCAGATGACAGATGAAATATGACAGATGACAGATGAGAGATAACAGTTGACAGAAGACAGATGAAAAATGACAGATGACAGACGAAAGACGACAGATGACAGACAACAGATGACAGATGACAGATGACAGATGACAGATGACAGATGACAGATGACAGATGACAGATGACAGATGACAGATTACAGATAACAGATAACAGATGACAGATGACAGATGACAGATGACAGATGACAGACGAAAGACGACAGATGACAGATGACAGTTGACAGATGACAGATGACAGATGACAGATGACAGATGACAGATGACAGATGAGATATGACAGATGACAGATGACAGATGACAGATAACAGTTGACAGATGACAGGTGGCAGATGACAGATGAAATATGACAGATGACAGATGAGAGATAACAGTTGACAGAAGACAGATGAAAAATGACAGATGACAGACGAAAGACGACAGATGACAGACGACAGATGACAGATGACAGATGACAGATGACAGATGACAGATGACAGATGACAGATGACGGATGACAGATGACAGATGACAGATGACAGATAACAGATAACAGATGACAGATGACAGATGACAGATGATATATGACAGACGAAAGATGACAGATGACAGATGACAGTTGACAGACGACAGATGACAGATGACAGATGACAGATGACAGATGACAGATGACAGATGACAGATGGCAGATGACAGATAACAGTGAAAGATGACAGATGACAGATGACAGTTGACAGATGACAGATGACAGATGACAGATGACAGATGACAGATGACAGATGACAGATGACAGATGACAGATGACAGATGACAGATGACAGATGACAGATGACAGATGACAGATGACAGATGACAGATGACAGATGACAGATGACACATAACAGATGCCAGATGACAGATGACAGATGAGATATGACAGATGACATATGACATATGGCAGATGACACATGACAAATGACAGATGATGGATGAGATATGACAGATTACAGATGGCACATGACAGATGACTGATGCAGATGACAGATAACAGTTGACAGATGACAGATGACACATGACAGATGACAGATGACAGATGACAGATGACAGATGACAGATGACAGATGACAGATGACAGATGACAGATGACAGATGAGATATGACAGATGACAGATGACATATGACAGATGACAGATGACAGATGACAGATGACACATAACAGATGCCAGATGACAGATGACAGATGAGATATGACAGATGACATATGACAGATGACACATGACAAATGACAGATGATGGATGAGATATGACAGATTACAGATGACAGATGACAGATGACACATAACAGATGCCAGATGACAGATGACAGATGACAGATGACACATGACAGATGACAGATGACAGATGACAGATGACAGATGACAGATGACAGATGACAGATGACAGATGACAGATGACAGATGACAGATGACACATAACAGATGCCAGATGACAGATGACAGATGAGAAATGACAGATGACATATGACATATGACAGATGACACATGACAAATGACAGATGATGGATGAGATATGACAGATTACAGATGACAGATGACAGATGACACATAACAGTTGCCAGATGACAGATGACAGATGACACATGACAGATGACAGATGACAGATGACAGATGACAGATGACAGATGACAGATGACAGATGACAGATGAGATATGACAGATGACAGATGACATATGACAGATGACAGATGACTGATGCAGATGACAGATAACAGTTGACAGATGACAGATGACAGATGACAGATGACAGATGACAGATGACAGATGACAGATGACAGATGACAGATGACAGATGACAGATGACAGATGACACATAACAGATGCCAGATGACAGATGACAGATGAGATATGACAGATGACATATGACATATGACAGATGACACATGACAAATGACAGATGATGGATGAGATATGACAGATTACAGATGACAGATGACAGATGACACATAACAGATGCCACATAACAGATGCCAGATGACAGATGACACATGACAGATGACAGATGACAGATGACAGATGACAGATGACAGATGAGATATGACAGATGACAGATGACAGATGACAGATGACAGATGACAGATGACAGATGACAGATGACAGATGACAGATGACAGATGACAGATGACAGATGACAGATAACAGATGACAGATGACAGATGACAGATGACAGATGACAGATGACAGATAACAGATGACAGATGACAGATGACAGATGACAGATAACAGATGACAGATGACAGATTACAGATGACAGATAACAGTTGACAGTTGACAAATGACAGATGACAGATGACAGATGGCAGATGACAGATGAGAGATGACAGATGACAGATGACAGATGACAGATGACAGATGACAGATGACAGATGGCAGATGACAGATAACAGTTGACAGATGACAGATGACAGATGACAGATGACAGATGACAGATGACAGATGACAGATGACAGATGACAGATGACAGATGACAGATGACAGATGACAGATGACAGATGACAGATGACAGATGACAGATGACAGATGACAGATGACAGATGACAGATGACAGATGACAGATGACAGATGACAAATGACAGATGACAGGTGACAGGTGACAGATGACAGATGACAGATGACAGATGACAGATAACAGATGACAGATAACAGATGACAGCTGACAGATGACATATGACATATGACATATGACAGATGACAGATGACAGATGACAGATGACAGATGACAGATGACAGATGACAGATGACAGATGACAGATGACAGATGACAGATGACAGATGACAGATGACAGATGACAGATGACAGATGACAGATGACAGATGACAGATGACAGATGACAGATGACAGATAACAGATGACAGATGACAGATGACAGATGACAGATAACAGTTGACAGATGACAGATGACAGATGACAGATGACAGATGACAGATGACAGATGACAGATGACAGATGACAGATGACAGATGACAGATGACAGATGACAGATGACAGATAACAGATGACAGATGACAGATGACAGATGACAGATGACAGATGACAGATAACAGATGACAGATAACAGATGACAGCTGACAGATGACATATGACATATGACATATGACAGATGACAGATGACAGATGACAGATGACAGATGACAGATGACAAATGACAGATGATGGATGAGATATGACAGATGACAGATGGCACATGACAGATGACAGATGCAGATGACAGATAACAGTTGACAGATGACAGATGACAGACGACAGATGACAGATGACAGATGACAGATGACAGATGATAGATGACAGATGACAGATGACAGATGACAGATGACAGATGACAGATGACAGATGACAGATGACAGATGACAGATAACAGATGACAGATGACAGATGACAGATGACAGATGACAGGTGACAGATGACAGGTGATAGATGACAGATGGCAGATAACAAATGACAGGTGACAGATGACATATGACATATGACAAATAACAGATGACAGATGACAGATGACAGATGGCAGATGACAGATAACAGTTGACAGATGACAGATGACAGATGACAGATGACAGATGACAGATGACAGATGACAGATGACAGATGACAGATGACAGATGACAGATGACAGATGACAGATGACAGATGACAGATGACAGATGACAGATGACAGATGACAGATGACAGATGACAGATGACAGATGACAGATGACAAATGACAGATGACAGGTGACAGGTGACAGATGACAGTTGACAGATGACAGATGATGGATGAGATATGACAGATGACAGATGGCACATGACAGATGACAGATGCAGATGACAGATAACAGTTGACAGATGACAGCTGACAGATGACAGATGACAGATGACAGATGACAGATGACAGATGATAGATTACAGATGACAGATGATAGATGACAGATGACAGATGACAGATGACAGCTGACAGATGACAGATGACAGATGACAGGTGATAGATGACAGATGGCAGATAACAGATGACAGATGACAGATGACATATGACATATGACATATGACAGATGACAGAAGACAGATAACAGATGACATATGACAGATGACAGATGACAGATGACAGATCAGAGATGACAGATGACAGATGACAGATGACAGATGACAGATAACAGTTGACAGATGACAGGTGGCAGATGACAGATGAAATATGACAGATGACAGATGAGAGATAACAGTTGACAGAAGACAGATGAAAAATGACAGATAACAGACGAAAGACGACAGATGACAGACGACAGATGACAGATGACAGATGACAGATGACAGATGACAGATGACAGATGACAGATGACAGATGACAGATGACAGATGACAGATGACAGATGACAGATGACAGATGACAGATGACAGATGACAGATAACAGATAACAGATGACAGATGACAGATGACAGATGACAGACGAAAGATGACAGATGACAGATGACAGTTGACAGATGACAGATGACAGATGACAGATGACAGATGACAGATGACAGATGGCAGATGACAGATAACAGTTGAAAGATGACAGATGACAGATGACAGTTGACAGATGACAGATGACAGATGACAGATGACAGATGACAGATGACAGATGACAGATGACAGATGACAGATGACAGATGACAGATGACACATAACAGTTGCCAGATGACAGATGACAGATGACACATGACAGATGACAGATGACAGATGACAGATGACAGATGACAGATGACAGATGACAGATGACAGATGAGATATGACAGATGACAGATGACATATGACAGATGACAGATGGCAGATGACAGATAACAGTGAAAGATGACAGATGACAGATGACAGTTGACAGATGACAGATGTCAGATGACAGATGACAGATGACAGATGACAGATGACAGATGACAGATGACAGATGACAGATGACAGATGACAGATGACAGATGACGGATGACAGATGACAGATGACAGATGACAGATGACAGATAACAGATAACAGATGACAGATGATATATGACAGACGAAAGATGACAGATGACAGATGACAGTTGACAGACGACAGATGACAGATGACAGATGAGATATGACAGATGACAGATGACAGATGACAGATAACAGTTGACAGATGACAGGTGGCAGATGACAGATGAAATATGACAGATGACAGATGAGAGATAACAGTTGACAGAAGACAGATGAAAAATGACAGATGACAGACGAAAGACGACAGATGACAGACGACAGATGACAGATGACAGATGACAGATGACAGATGACAGATGACGGATGACAGACGACAGATGACAGATGACAGATAACAGATAACAGATGACAGATGACAGATGATACATGACAGACGAAAGATGACAGATGACAGATGACAGTTGACAGACGACAGATGACAGATGACAGATGACAGATGACAGATGACAGATGACAGATGACAGATGACAGATGACAGATGACAGATGACAGATGACAGATGACAGATGACAGATGACAGATGACAGACGACAGATGACAGATGACAGATGACAGTTGACAGATGGCAGATGACAGATGAGATATGACAGATGACAGATGACATATGACAGATGACAGATGACAGATGACAGATGACAGATGACAGATGGCAGATGACAGATAACAGTTGAAAGATGACAGATGACAGTTGACAGATGACAGATGACAGATGACAGATGACAGATGACAGATGACAGATGACAGATGACAGATGACAGATGACAGACGACAGATGACAGATGACAGATGACAGTTGACAGATGGCAGATGACAGATGAGATATGACAGATGACAGATGACATATGACAGATGACAGATAACAGTTGACAGATGACAGGTGGCAGATGACAAATGAAATATGACAGATGACAGATGAGAGATAACAGTTGACAGAAGACAGATGAAAAATGACAGATGACAGACGAAAGACGACAGATGACAGACGACAGATGACAGATGACAGATGACAGATAACAGATAAAAGATGACAGATGACATATGACAGACGAAAGATCACAAATGACAGATGACAGTTGACAGATGACAGATGACAGATGACAGATGACAGATGACAGATGACAGATGACAGATGGCAGAAGACAGATAACAGTTGAAAGATGACAGATGACAGATGACAGTTGACAGATGACAGATGACAGATGACAGATGACAGATGACAGATGACAGATGACAGATGACAGATGACAGATGACAGACGAATGATGACAGATGACAGATGACAGATGACAGATGACAGATGACAGATGACAGTTGACAGACGACAGATGACATTTGACAGATGACAGATGGCAGATGACAGATGAGATATGACAGATGACAGATGACAGATGACAGATGACAGATGACAGATGACAGATGAGATATGACAGATGACAGATGACAGATGACAGATAACAGTTGACAGATGACAGGTGGCAGATGACAGATGAAATATGACAGATGACAGATGAGAGATAACAGTTGACAGAAGACAGATGAAAAATGACAGATGACAGACGAAAGACGACAGATGACAGACGACAGATGACAGATGACAGATGACAGATGACAGATGACAGATGACAGATGACGGATGACAGATGACAGATGACAGATGACAGATGACAGATAACAGATAACAGATGACAGATGACAGATGACAGATGATATATGACAGACGAAAGATGACAGATGACAGATGACAGTTGACAGACGACAGATGACAGATGACAGATGACAGATGACAGATGACAGATGACAGATGACAGATGACAGATGACAGTTGACAGACGACAGATGACATTTGACAGATGACAGATGGCAGATGACAGATGAGATATGACAGATGACAGATGACAGATGACAGATAACAGTTGACAGATGACAGGTGGCAGATGACAGATGAAATATGACAGATGACAGATGAGAGATAACAGTTGACAGAAGACAGATGAAAAATGACAGATGACAGACGAAAGACGACAGATGACAGACGACAGAAGACAGATGACAGATGACAGATGACAGATGACAGATGACGGATGACAGACGACAGATGACAGATGACAGATAACAGATAACAGATGACAGATGACAGATGATATATGACAGACGAAAGATGACAGATGACAGATGACAGTTGACAGACGACAGATGACAGATGACAGATGACAGATGACAGATGACAGATGACAGATGACAGATGACAGATGACAGATGACAGATGGCAGATGACAGATAACAGTGAAAGATGACAGATGACAGATGACAGTTGACAGATGACAGATGACAGATGACAGATGACAGATGACAGATGACAGATGACAGATGACAGATGACAGATGACAGATGACAGATGACAGATGACAGATGACAGATGACAGATGACAGATGACAGATGACAGATGACAGATGACAGATGACAGATGACAGATGACAGATGACAGATGACAGATGACAGATGACAGATGACACATAACAGATGCCAGATGACAGATGACAGATGAGATATGACAGATGACATATGACATATGACAGATGACACATGACAAATGACAGATGATGGATGAGATATGACAGATTACAGATGACAGATGACAGATGACACATAACAGTTGCCAGATGACAGATGACAGATGACACATGACAGATGACAGATGACAGATGACAGATGACAGATGACAGATGACAGATGAGATATGACAGATGACAGATGACATATGACAGATGACAGATGGCAGATGACAGATAACAGTGAAAGATGACAGATGACAGATGACAGTTGACAGATGACAGATGACAGATGACAGATGACAGATGACAGATGACAGATGACAGATGACAGATGACAGATGACAGATGACAAATGACAGATGACGGATGACAGATGACAGATGACAGATGACAGATGACAGATAACAGATAACAGATGACAGATGATATATGACAGACGAAAGATGACAGATGACAGATGACAGTTGACAGACGACAGATGACAGATGACAGATGAGATATGACAGATGACAGATGACAGATGACAGATAACAGTTGACAGATGACAGGTGGCAGATGACAGATGAAATATGACAGATGACAGATGAGAGATAACAGTTGACAGAAGACAGATGAAAAATGACAGATGACAGACGAAAGACGACAGATGACAGACGACAGATGACAGATGACAGATGACAGATGACAGATGACAGATGACGGATGACAGACGACAGATGACAGATGACAGATAACAGATAACAGATGACAGATGACAGATGACAGATGATATATGACAGACGAAAGATGACAGATGACAGATGACAGTTGACAGACGACAGATGACAGATGACAGATGACAGATGACAGATGACAGATGACAGATGACAGATGACAGATGGCAGATGACAGATAACAGTGAAAGATGACAGATGACAGATGACAGTTGACAGATGACAGATGACAGATGACAGATGACAGATGACAGATGACAGATGACAGATGACAGATGACAGATGACAGATGACAGATGACAGATGACAGATGACAGATGACAGATGACAGATGACACATAACAGATGCCAGATGACAGATGACAGATGAGATATGACAGATGACATATGACATATGACAGATGACACATGACAAATGACAGATGATGGATGAGATATGACAGATTACAGATGGCACATGACAGATGACTGATGCAGATGACAGATAACAGTTGACAGATGACAGATGACAGATGACAGATGACAGATGACAGATGACAGATGACAGATGACAGATGACAGATGACAGATGACAGATGACAGATGACAGATGACAGATGAGATATGACAGATGACAGATGACATATGACAGATGACAGATGACAGATGACAGATGACACATAACAGATGCCAGATGACAGATGACAGATGAGATATGACAGATGACATATGACAGATGACACATGACAAATGACAGATGATGGATGAGATATGACAGATTACAGATGACAGATGACAGATGACACATAACAGATGCCAGATGACAGATGACAGATGAGATATGACAGATGACATATGACATATGACAGATGACACATGACAAATGACAGATGATGGATGAGATATGACAGATTACAGATGACAGATGACAGATGACACATAACAGTTGCCAGATGACAGATGACAGATGACAGATGACACATGACAGATGACAGATGACAGATGACAGATGACAGATGACAGATGACAGATGACAGATGAGATATGACAGATGACAGATGACATATGACAGATGACAGATGACTGATGCAGATGACAGATAACAGTTGACAGATGACAGATGACAGATGACAGATGACAGATGACAGATGACAGATGACAGATGACAGATGACAGATGACAGATGACAGATGACAGATGACAGATGACAGATGACAGATGACAGATGACACATAACAGATGCCAGATGACAGATGACAGATGAGATATGACAGATGACATATGACATATGACAGATGACACATGACAAATGACAGATGATGGATGACAGATGACAGATGACAGATAACAGATGACAGATGACAGATTACAGATGACAGATAACAGTTGAGAGTTGACAAATGACAGATGACAGATGACAGATGACAGATGACAGATGAGAGATGACAGATGACAGATGACAGATGACAGATGACAGATGACAGATGACAGATGACAGATGACAGATGACAGATGACAGATGACAGATGACAGATGACAGAACAGATGACAGATGACAGATGACAGATGACAGATGACAGATGACAGATGACAGATGACAGATGGCAGATGACAGATGACAGATGACAGATGACAGAACAGATGACAGATGACAGATGATAGATGGCAGATGACAGATGACAGATGACAGATGACAGATGACAGATGACAGATGACAGATGACAGATGACAGATGACAGATGACAGATGACAGATGACAGATGACAGATGACAGATGACAGATGACAGATGACAGATGACAGATGACAGATGACAGATGACAGATGAGATATGACAGATGACAGATGACATATGACAGATGACAGATGACAGATGACAGATGACAGATGACAGATGACAGATGACAGATGACAGATGACAGATGACAGATAACAGATGACAGATGACAGATGACAGATGACAGATGACAGATGACAGATGACAGGTGACAGATGACAGATGACAGATGACAGATGACAGATGACAGATGACAGATAACAGATGACAGATGACAGATTACAGATGACAGATAACAGTTGACAGTTGACAAATGACAGATGACAGATGACAGATGACAGATGACAGATGAGAGATGACAGATGACAGATGACAGATGACAGATGACAGATGACAGATGACAGATGACAGATGACAGATGACAGATGACAGATGACAGATGACAGATGACAGATGACAGATGACAGATGACAGATGACAGATGACAGATGACAGATGACAGATGACAGATGACAGATGACAGATGACAGATGACAGATGACAGATGACAGATGACAGATGACAGATGACAGATGACAGATGACAGATGACAGATGACAGATGACAGATGACAGATGACAGATGACAGATGACAGATGACACATGACAGATGACAGATGACAGATGACAGATGACAGATGACAGATGAGAGGTGATAGATGACAGATGACAGATAACAGATAACAGATGACAGCTGACAGATGACATATGACATATGACATATGACAGATGACAGATGACAGATGACAGATGACAAATGACAGATGATGGATGAGATATGACAGATGACAGATGGCACATGACAGATGACAGATGCAGATGACAGATAACAGTTGACAGATGACAGATGACAGACGACAGATGACAGATGACAGATGACAGATGACAGATGACAGATGACAGATGACAGATGACAGATGACAGATGACAGATGACAGATGACAGATGACAGATGACAGATGACAGATGACAGATAACAGATGACAGATGACAGATGACAGATGACAGATGACAGGTGACAGATGACAGGTGATAGATGACAGATGGCAGATAACAAATGACAGGTGACAGATGACATATGACATATGACATATGACAAATAACAGATGACAGATGACAGATGACAGATGGCAGATGACAGATAACAGTTGACAGATGACAGATGACAGATGACAGATGACAGATGACAGATGACAGATGACAGATGACAGATGACAGATGACAGATGACAGATGACAGATGACAGATGACAGATGACAGATGACAGATGACAGATGATAGATGACAGATGACAGATGACAAATGACAGATGACAGGTGACAGGTGACAGATGACAGTTGACAGATGACAGCTGATGGATGACAGCTGATGGATGAGATATGACAGATGACAGATGGCACATGACAGATGACAGATGCAGATGACAGATAACAGTTGACAGATGACAGCTGACAGATGACAGATGACAGATGACAGATGACAGATGATAGATTACAGATGACAGATGATAGATGACAGATGACAGATGACAGATGACAGCTGACAGATGACAGATGACAGATGACAGGTGATAGATGACAGATGGCAGATAACAGATGACAGATGACAGATGACATATGACATATGACATATGACAGATGACAGAAGACAGATGACAGATGACATATGACAGATGACAGATGACAGATGACAGATGAGAGATGACAGATGACAGATGACAGATGACAGATAACAGTTGACAGATGACAGGTGGCAGATGACAGATGAAATATGACAGATGACAGATGAGAGATAACAGTTGACAGAAGACAGATGAAAAATGACAGATGACAGACGAAAGACGACAGATGACAGACGACAGATGACAGATGACAGATGACAGATGACAGATGACAGATGACAGATGACAGATGACAGATGACAGATGACAGATGACAGATGACAGATGACAGATGACAGATAACAGATAACAGATGACAGATGACAGATGACAGATGACAGATGACAGACGAAAGATGACAGATGACAGATGACAGTTGACAGATGACAGATGACAGATGACAGATGACAGATGACAGATGACATATGGCAGATGACAGATAACAGTTGAAAGATGACAGATGACAGTTGACAGATGACAGATGACAGATGACAGATGACAGATGACAGATGACAGATGACAGATGACAGATGACAGATGACAGATGACAGATGACAGATGACAGTTGACAGATGGCAGATGACAGATGAGATATGACAGATGACAGATGACATATGACAGATGACAGATAACAGTTGACAGATGACAGGTGGCAGATGACAAATGAAATATGACAGATGACAGATGAGAGATAACAGTTGACAGAAGACAGATGAAAAATGACAGATGACAGACGAAAGACGACAGATGACAGACGACAGATGACAGATGACAGATGACAGATGACAGATGACAGATGACAGATAACAGATAAAAGATGACAGATGACAGATGACATATGACAGACGAAAGATCACAAATGACAGATGACAGTTGACAGATGACAGATGACAGATGACAGATGACAGATGACAGATGACAGATAGCAGATGACAGATAACAGTTGAAAGATGACAGATGACAGATGACAGTTGACAGATGACAGATGACAGATGACAGATGACAGATGACAGATGACAGATGACAGATGACAGATGACAGATGACAGACGAATGATGACAGATGACAGATGACAGATGACAGATGACAGATGACAGATGACAGTTGACAGACGACAGATGACATTTGACAGATGACAGATGGCAGATGACAGATGAGATATGACAGATGACAGATGACAGATGACAGATGACAGATGACAGATGACAGATGACAGATGACAGATGACAGATGACAGATGACAGATGACAGATGACAGATGACAGATGACAGATGACAGATGACAGATGACAGATGACAGATGACATTTGACAGATGACAGATGGCAGATGACAGATGAGATATGACAGATGACAGATGACAGATGACAGATGACAGATGACAGATGACAGATGACAGATGACAGATGACAGATGACAGATGACAGATGACAGATGAGAGATGACAGATGACAGATGACAGATGACAGATGACAGATGACAGATGACAGATGACAGATGACAGATGACAGATGACAGATGACAGATGACAGACGAAAGATGACAGATGACAGATGACAGATGACAGATGACAGATGACAGATGACAGATGACAGATGACAGACGACAGATGACAGATGACAGATGACAGATGACAGATGACAGATGACAGATGACAGATGACTTATGACAGATGACAGATGACAGATGAGAGATGACAGATGACAGATGACAGATGACAGATGACAGATGACAGATGACAGATGACAGATGACAGATGACAGATGACAGATGACAGATGACAGATGACAGATGACAGATGACAGATGACAGATGACAGATGACATATGACAGATGACAGATAACAGATAACAGATGACAGATGACAGATGACAGATGACAGATGACAGATGACAGGTGACAGATGACAGATGACAGATGACAGATGACAGATCACAGATGACAGATGACAGATAACAGTTGACAGATGACAGGTGGCAGATGACAGATGAAATATGACAGATGACAGATGAGAGATAACAGTTGACAGAAGACAGATGAAAAATGACAGATGACAGACGAAAGACGACAGATGACAGACGACAGATGACAGATGACAGATGACAGATGACAGATGACAGATGACGGATGACAGATGACAGATGACAGATGACAGATGACAGATAACAGATAACAGATGACAGATGACAGATGACAGATGATATATGACAGACGAAAGATGACAGATGACAGATGACAGTTGACAGACGACAGATGACAGATGACAGATGACAGATGACAGATGACAGATGACAGATGACAGATGACAGATGACAGATGACAGATGACAGATGACAGTTGACAGACGACAGATGACATTTGACAGATGACAGATGGCAGATGACAGATGAGATATGACAGATGACAGATGACAGATGACAGATAACAGTTGACAGATGACAGGTGGCAGATGACAGATGAAATATGACAGATGACAGATGAGAGATAACAGTTGACAGAAGACAGATGAAAAATGACAGATGACAGACGAAAGACGACAGATGACAGACGACAGATGACAGATGACAGATGACAGATGACAGATGACAGATGACGGATGACAGACGACAGATGACAGATAACAGATAACAGATGACAGATGACAGATAATATATGACAGACGAAAGATGGCAGATGACAGATGACAGTTGACAGACGACAGATGACAGATGACAGATGACAGATGACAGATGACAGATGACAGATGACAGATGACAGATGACAGATGACAGATGGCAGATGACAGATAACAGTGAAAGATGACAGATGACAGATGACAGTTGACAGATGACAGATGACAGATGACAGATGACAGATGACAGATGACAGATGACAGATGACAGATGACAGATGACAGATGACAGATGACAGATGACAGATGACAGATGACAGATGACAGATGACAGATGACAGATGACAGATGACAGATGACACATAACAGATGCCAGATGACAGATGACAGATGAGATATGACAGATGACATATGACATATGACAGATGACACATGACAAATGACAGATGATGGATGAGATATGACAGATTACAGATGGCACATGACAGATTACTGATGCAGATGACAGATAACAGTTGACAGATGACAGATGACAGATGACAGATGACAGATGACAGATGACAGATGACAGATGACAGATGACAGATAACAGATGACAGATGACAGATGACAGATGACAGATGAGATATGACAGATGACAGATGACATATGACAGATGACAGATGACAGATGACACATAACAGATGCCAGATGACAGATGACAGATGAGATATGACAGATGACATATGACAGATGACACATGACAAATGACAGATGATGGATGAGATATGACAGATTACAGATGACAGATGACAGATGACACATAACAGATGCCAGATGACAGATGACAGATGAGATATGACAGATGACAGATGACAGACGAAAGATGACACATGACAAATGACAGATGATGGATGAGATATGACAGATTACAGATGACAGATGACAGATGACACATAACAGTTGCCAGATGACAGATGACAGATGACAGATGACACATGACAGATGACAGATGACAGATGACAGATGACAGATGACAGATGACAGATGACAGATGAGATATGACAGATGACAGATGACATATGACAGATGACAGATGACTGATGCAGATGACAGATAACAGTTGACAGATGACAGATGACAGATGACAGATGACAGATGACACATGACAGATGACAGATGACAGATGACAGATGACAGATGACAGATGACAGATGACAGATGACACATAACAGATGCCAGATGACAGATGACAGATGAGATATGACAGATGACATATGACATATGACAGATGACACATGACAAATGACAGATGATGGATGACAGATGACAGATGACAGATAACAGATGACAGATGACAGATTACAGATGACAGATAACAGTTGACAGTTGACAAATGACAGATGACAGATGACAGATGACAGATGAGAGATGACAGATGACAGATGACAGATGACAGATGACAGATGACAGATGACAGATGACAGATGACAGAAAACAGATGACAGATGACAGATGACAGATGACAGATGACAGATGACAGATGACAGATGACAGATGACAGATGACAGATGACAGATGACAGATGGCAGATGACAGATGACAGATGACAGATGACAGATGACAGATGACAGATGACAGATGACAGATGACAGATGACAGATGACAGATGACAGATGACAGATGACAGATGACAGATGACAGATGACAGATGACAGATGACAGATGACAGATGACAGATGACAGATGAGATATGACAGATGACAGATGACATATGACAGATGACAGATGACAGATGACAGATGACAGATGACAGATGACAGATGACAGATGACAGATAACAGATGACAGATGACAGATGACAGATGACAGATGACAGATGACAGATGACAGATGACAGATGACAGATGACAGATGACAGATGACAGATGACAGATAACAGATGACAGATGACAGATTACAGATGACAGATAACAGTGGACAGTTGACAAATGACAGATGACAGATGACAGATGACAGATGACAGATGACAGATGAGAGATGACAGATGACAGATGACAGATGACAGATGACAGATGACAGATGACAGATGACAGATGACAGATGACAGATGACAGATGACAGATGACAGATGACAGATGACAGATGACAGATGACAGATGACAGATGACAGATGACAGATGACAGATGACAGATGACAGATGACAGATGACAGATGACAGATGACAGATGACAGATGACAGATGACAGATGACAGATGACAGATGACAGATGACAGATGACAGATGACAGATGACAGATGACAGATGACAGATGACAGATGACAGATGACAGATGACAGATGACAGATGACAGATGACAGATGACACATGACAGATGACAGATGACAGATGACAGATGACAGATGAGAGGTGATAGATGACAGATGACAGATAACAGATAACAGATGACAGCTGACAGATGACATATGACATATGACATATGACAGATGACAGATGACAAATGACAGATGATGGATGAGATATGACAGATGACAGATGGCACATGACAGATGACAGATGCAGATGACAAATAACAGTTGACAGATGACAGATGACAGACGACAGATGACAGATGACAGATGACAGATGACAGATGACAGATGACAGACGACAGATGACAGATGACAGATGACAGATGACAGATGACAGATGACAGATGACAGATGACAGATGACAGATAACAGATAACAGATGACAGATGACAGATGACAGATGACAGATGACAGGTGACAGATGACAGGTGATAGATGACAGATGGCAGATAACAAATGACAGGTGACAGATGACATATGACATATGACATATGACAAATAACAGATGACAGATGACAGATGACAGATGGCAGATAACAGATAACAGTTGACAGATGACAGATGACAGATGACAGATGACAGATGACAGATGACAGATGACAGATGACAGATGACAGATGACAGATGACAGATGACAGATGACAGATGACAGATGACAGATGACAGATGACAGATGATAGATGACAGATGACAGATGACAAATGACAGATGACAGGTGACAGGTGACAGATGACAGTTGACAGATGACAGATGATGGATGAGATATGACAAATGACAGATGGCACATGACAGATGACAGATGCAGATGACAGATAACAGTTGACAGATGACAGCTGACAGATGACAGATGACAGATGACAGATGACAGATGACAGATGATAGATGACAGATGACAGATGACAGATGACAGCTGACAGATGACAGATGACAGATGACAGGTGATAGATGACAGATGGCAGATAACAGATGACAGATGACAGATGACATATGACATATGACATATGACAGATGACAGAAGACAGATGACAGATGACATATGACAGATGACAGATGACAGATGACAGATGACAGATGACAGATGACAGATGACAGATGACAGATAACAGTTGACAGATGACAGGTGGCAGATGACAGATGAAATATGACAGATGACAGATGAGAGATAACAGTTGACAGAAGACAGATGAAAAATGACAGATGACAGACGAAAGACGACAGATGACAGACGACAGATGACAGATGACAGATGACAGATGACAGATGACAGATGACAGATGACAGATGACAGATGACAGATGACAGATGACAGATGACAGATGACAGATGACAGATGACAGATAACAGATAACAGATGACAGATGACAGATGACAGATGACAGACGAAAGATGACAGATGACAGATGACAGTTGACAGATGACAGATGACAGATGACAGATGACAGATGACAGATGACAGATGGCAGATGACAGATAACAGTTGAAAGATGACAGATGACAGATGACAGTTGACAGATGACAGATGACAGATGACAGATGACAGATGACAGATGACAGATGACAGATGACAGATGACAGATGACAGATGACAGATGACAGTTGACAGATGGCAGATGACAGATGAGATATGACAGATGACAGATGACATATGACAGATGACAGATAACAGTTGACAGATGACAAATGAAATATGACAGATGACAGATGAGAGATAACAGTTGACAGAAGACAGATGAAAAATGACAGATGACAGACGAAAGACGACAGATGACAGACGACAGATGACAGATGACAGATGACAGATGACAGATGACAGATGACAGATGACAGATGACAGATAACAGATAAAAGATGACAGATGACAGATGACATATGACAGATGAGAGATGACAGATGACAGATGACAGATGACAGATGACAGATGACAGATGACAGATGACAGATGACAGATGACAGATGACAGATGACAGATGACAGATGACAGATGACAGATGACAGATGACAGATGACAGATGACATATGACAGATGACAGATAACAGATAACAGATGACAGATGACAGATGACAGATGGCAGATGACAGGTGACAGATGACAGATGACAGATGACAGATGACAGATGACAGATGACAGATGACAGATGACAGATGACAGATGACAGATGACAGATGACAGATGACAGATGACAGATGACAGATGACAGATGACATATGACAGATGACAGATAACAGATAACAGATGACAGATGACAGATGACAGATGACAGATGACAGGTGACAGATGACAGATGACAGATGACAGATCACAGATCACAGATGACAGATAACAGTTGACAGATGACAGGTGGCAGATGACAGATGAAATATGACAGATGACAGATGAGAGATAACAGTTGACAGAAGACAGATGAAAAATGACAGATGACAGACGAAAGACGACAGATGACAGACGACAGATGACAGATGACAGATGACAGATGACAGATGACAGATGACGGATGACAGATGACAGATGACAGATGACAGATGACAGATAACAGATAACAGATGACAGATGACAGATGACAGATGATATATGACAGACGAAAGATGACAGATGACAGATGACAGTTGACAGACGACAGATGACAGATGACAGATGACAGATGACAGATGACAGATGACAGATGACAGATGACAGATGACAGATGACAGATGACAGATGACAGATGACAGTTGACAGACGACAGATGACATTTGACAGATGACAGATGGCAGATGACAGATGAGATATGACAGATGACAGATGACAGATGACAGATAACAGTTGACAGATGACAGGTGGCAGATGACAGATGAAATATGACAGATGACAGATGAGAGATAACAGTTGACAGAAGACAGATGAAAAATGACAGATGACAGACGAAAGACGACAGATGACAGACGACAGATGACAGATGACAGATGACAGATGACAGATGACAGATGACGGATGACAGACGACAGATGACAGATGACAGATAACAGATAACAGATGACAGATGACAGATAATATATGACAGACGAAAGATGGCAGATGACAGATGACAGTTGACAGACGACAGATGACAGATGACAGATGACAGATGACAGATGACAGATGACAGATGACAGATGACAGATGACAGATGGCAGATGACAGATAACAGTGAAAGATGACAGATGACAGATGACAGTTGACAGATGACAGATGACAGATGACAGATGACAGATGACAGATGACAGATGACAGATGACAGATGACAGATGACAGATGACAGATGACAGATGACAGATGACAGATGACAGATGACAGATGACAGATGACAGATGACAGATGACACATAACAGATGCCAGATGACAGATGACAGATGAGATATGACAGATGACATATGACATATGACAGATGACACATGACAAATGACAGATGATGGATGAGATATGACAGATTACAGATGGCACATGACAGATGACTGATGCAGATGACAGATAACAGTTGACAGATGACAGATGACAGATGACAGATGACAGATGACAGATGACAGATGACAGATAACAGATGACAGATGACAGATGACAGATGACAGATGAGATATGACAGATGACAGATGACATATGACAGATGACAGATGACAGATGACACATAACAGATGCCAGATGACAGATGACAGATGAGATATGACAGATGACATATGACAGATGACACATGACAAATGACAGATGATGGATGAGATATGACAGATTACAGATGACAGATGACAGATGACACATAACAGATGCCAGATGACAGATGACAGATGAGATATGACAGATGACATATGACATATGACAGATGACACATGACAAATGACAGATGATGGATGAGATATGACAGATTACAGATGACAGATGACAGATGACACATAACAGTTGCCAGATGACAGATGACAGATGACAGATGACACATGACAGATGACAGATGACAGATGACAGATGACAGATGACAGATGACAGATGACAGATGAGATATGACAGATGACAGATGACATATGACAGATGACAGATGACTGATGCAGATGACAGATAACAGTTGACAGATGACAGATGACAGATGACAGATGACAGATGACACATGACAGATGACAGATGACAGATGACAGATGACAGATGACAGATGACAGATGACACATAACAGATGCCAGATGACAGATGACAGATGAGATATGACAGATGACATATGACATATGACAGATGACACATGACAAATGACAGATGATGGATGACAGATGACAGATGACAGATAACAGATGACAGATGACAGATTACAGATGACAGATAACAGTTGACAGTTGACAAATGACAGATGACAGATGACAGATGACAGATGAGAGATGACAGATGACAGATGACAGATGACAGATGACAGATGACAGATGACAGATGACAGATGACAGAAAACAGATGACAGATGACAGATGACAGATGACAGATGACAGATGACAGATGACAGATGACAGATGACAGATGACAGATGACAGATGACAGATGGCAGATGACAGATGACAGATGACAGATGACAGATGACAGATGACAGATGACAGATGACAGATGACAGATGACAGATGACAGATGACAGATGACAGATGACAGACGACAGATGACAGATGACAGATGACAGATGACAGATGACAGATGACAGATGAGATATGACAGATGACAGATGACATATGACAGATGACAGATGACAGATGACAGATGACAGATGACAGATGACAGATAACAGATGACAGATAACAGATGACAGATGACAGATGACAGATGACAGATGACAGATGACAGATGACAGATGACAGATGACAGATGACAGATGACAGATGACAGATAACAGATGACAGATGACAGATTACAGATGACAGATAACAGTGGACAGTTGACAAATGACAGATGACAGATGACAGATGACAGATGACAGATGACAGATGACAGATGAGAGATGACAGATGACAGATGACAGATGACAGATGACAGATGACAGATGACAGATGACAGATGACAGATGACAGATGACAGATGACAGATGACAGATGACAGATGACAGATGACAGATGACAGATGACAGATGACAGATGACAGATGACAGATGACAGATGACAGATGACAGATGACAGATGACAGATGACAGATGACAGATGACAGATGACAGATGACAGATGACAGATGACAGATGACAGATGACAGATGACAGATGACAGATGACAGATGACAGATGACAGATGACAGATGACAGATGACAGATGACAGATGACAGATGACACATGACAGATGACAGATGACAGATGACAGATGACAGATGACAGATGAGAGGTGATAGATGACAGATGACAGATAACAGATAACAGATGACAGCTGACAGATGACATATGACATATGACATATGACAGATGACAGATGACAAATGACAGATGATGGATGAGATATGACAGATGACAGATGGCACATGACAGATGACAGAGGCAGATGACAAATAACAGTTGACAGATGACAGATGACAGACGACAGATGACAGATGACAGATTACAGATGACAGATGACAGATGACAGACGACAGATGACAGATGACAGATGACAGATGACAGATGACAGATGACAGATGACAGATGACAGATGACAGATAACAGATAACAGATGACAGATGACAGATGACAGATGACAGGTGACAGATGACAGGTGATAGATGACAGATGGCAGATAACAAATGACAGGTGACAGATGACATATGACATATGACATATGACAAATAACAGATGACAGATGACAGATGACAGATGGCAGATAACAGATAACAGTTGACAGATGACAGATGACAGATGACAGATGACAGATGACAGATGACAGATGACAGATGACAGATGACAGATGACAGATGACAGATGACAGATGACAGATGACAGATGACAGATGACAGATGATAGATGACAGATGACAGATGACAAATGACAGATGACAGGTGACAGGTGACAGATGACAGTTGACAGATGACAGATGATGGATGAGATATGAAAAATGACAGATGGCACATGACAGATGACAGATGCAGATGACAGATAACAGTTGACAGATGACAGCTGACAGATGACAGATGACAGATGACAGATGACAGATGACAGATGATAGATTACAGATGACAGATGATAGATGACAGATGACAGATGACAGATGACAGCTGACAGATGACAGATGACAGATGACAGGTGATAGATGACAGATGGCAGATAACAGATGACAGATGACAGATGACATATGACATATGACATATGACAGATGACAGAAGACAGATGACAGATGACATATGACAGATGACAGATGACAGATGACAGATGACAGATGACAGATGACAGATGACAGATAACAGTTGACAGATGACAGGTGGCAGATGACAGATGAAATATGACAGATGACAGATGAGAGATAACAGTTGACAGAAGACAGATGAAAAATGACAGATGACAGACGAAAGACGACAGATGACAGACGACAGATGACAGATGACAGATGACAGATGACAGATGACAGATGACAGATGACAGATGACAGATGACAGATGACAGATGACAGATGACAGATGACAGATAACAGATAACAGATGACAGATGACAGATGACAGATGACAGACGAAAGATGACAGATGACAGATGACAGTTGACAGATGACAGATGACAGATGACAGATGACAGATGACAGATGGCAGATGACAGATAACAGTTGAAAGATGACAGATGACAGATGACAGTTGACAGATGACAGATGACAGATGACAGATGACAGATGACAGATGACAGATGACAGATGACAGATGACAGATGACAGATGACAGATGACAGATGACAGTTGACAGATGGCAGATGACAGATGAGATATGACAGATGACAGATGACATATGACAGATGACAGATAACAGTTGACAGATGACAGGTGGCAGATGACAAATGAAATATGACAGATGACAGATGAGAGATAACAGTTGACAAAAGACAGATGAAAAATGACAGATGACAGACGAAAGACGACAGATGACAGACGACAGATGACAGATGACAGATGACAGATGACAGATGACAGATGACAGATGACAGATGACAGATAACAGATAAAAGATGACAGATGACAGATGACATATGACAGACGAAAGATCACAAATGACAGATGACAGTTGACAGATGACAGATGACAGATGACAGATGACAGATGACAGATGACAGATAGCAGATGACAGATAACAGTTGAAAGATGACAGATGACAGATGACAGTTGACAGATGACAGATGACAGATGACAGATGACAGATGACAGATGACAGATGACAGATGACAGATGACAGATGACAGACGAATGATGACAGATGACAGATGACAGATGACAGATGACAGATGACAGATGACAGATGACAGTTGACAGACGACAGATGACATTTGACAGATGACAGATGGCAGATGACAGATGAGATATGACAGATGACAGATGACAGATGACAGATGACAGATGACAGATGACAGATGACAGATGACAGATGACAGATGACAGATGACAGATGACAGATGACATTTGACAGATGACAGATGGCAGATGACAGATGAGATATGACAGATGACAGATGACAGATGACAGATGACAGATGACAGATGACAGATGACAGATGACAGATGACAGATGACAGATGACAGATGACAGATGACAGATGAGAGATGACAGATGACAGATGACAGATGACAGATGACAGATGACAGATGACAGATGACAGATGACAGATGACAGATGACAGATGACAGATGACAGATGACAGATGACAGACGAAAGATGACAGATGACAGATGACAGATGACAGATGACAGATGACAGATGACAGATGACAGATGACAGATGACAGATGACAGACGACAGATGACAGATGACAGATGACAGATGACAGATGACAGATGACTTATGACAGATGACAGATGACAGATGAGAGATGACAGATGACAGATGACAGATGACAGATGACAGATGACAGATGACAGATGACAGATGACAGATGACAGATGACAGATGACAGATGACAGATGACAGATGACAGATGACAGATAACAGATAACAGATGACAGATGACAGATGACAGATGACAGATGACAGATGACAGATGACAGGTGACAGATGACAGATGACAGATGACAGATCACAGATGACAGATGACAGATAACAGATGCCAGATGACAGATGACAGATGACAGATGACACATGACAGATGACAGATGACAGATGACAGATGACAGATGACAGATGACAGATGACAGATGACAGATGAGAGATGACAGATGACAGATGAGATATGACAGATGAGAGATGACAGATGACAGATGAGATATGACAGATGACAGATGACTTATGACAGATGACAGATGACAGATGAGAGATGACAGATGACAGATGACAGATGACAGATGACAGATGACAGATGACAGATGACAGATGACAGATGACAGATGACAGATGACAGATGACAGATGACAGATGACAGATGAGAGATGACAGATGACAGATGACAGATGAGATATGACATATGACATATGACATATGACAGATGACACATGACAAATGACAGATGATGGATGAGATATGACAGATTACAGATGGCACATGACAGATGACTGATGCAGATGACAGATAACAGTTGACAGATGACAGATGACAGATGACAGGTGACACATGACAGATGACAGATGACAGATGACAGATGACAGATAACAGATGCCAGATGACAGATGACAGATGACAGATGACAGATGACACATGACAGATGACAGATGACAGATGACAGATGACAGATGACAGATGACAGATGAGATATGACAGATGACAGATGACTTATGACAGATGACAGATGAGAGATGACAGATGGCAGATGACAGATGACAGATGACAGATGACAGATGACAGATGAAAGATGACAGATGACAGATGACAGATGACAGATGACAGATGACAGATGAAAGATAACAGATAACAGATGACAGATGACAGATGACAGATGACAGATGACAGATGACAGGTGACAGATGACAGATGACAGATGACAGATCACAGATGACAGATGACAGATAACAGATGACAGATGACAGATAACAGATAACAGTTGAAAGATGACAGATGACAGATGACAGTTGACAGATGACAGATGACAGATGACAGATGACAGATGACAGATGACAGATGACAGATGACAGATGACAGATGACAGATGACAGATGACAGATGACAGATGACAGATGGCAGATGACAGATGAGATATGACAGATGACAGATGACATATGACAGATGACAGATAACAGTTGACAGATGACAGGTGGCAGATGACAAATGAAATATGACAGATGACAGATGACAGATGAGAGATGACAGATGGCAGATGACAGATGACAGATGACAGATGACAGATGACAGATGACAGATGACAGATGACAGATGACAGATGACAGATAACAGATAACAGATGACAGATGACAGATGACAGATGACAGATGACAGGTGACAGATGACAGATGACAGATCACAGATGACAGATGACAGATAACAGATGACAGATGACAGATGACAGATAACAGATAACAGTTGAAAGATGACAGATGACAGATGACAGTTGACAGATGACAGATGACAGATGACAGATGACAGATGACAGATGACAGATGACAGATGACAGATGACAGATGACAGATGACAGATGACAGATGACAGATGACAGATGACAGATGACAGTTGACAGATGGCAGATGACAGATGAGATATGACAGATGACAGATGACACATGACAGATGACAGATGACAGATGACAGATGACAGATGAGAGATGACAGATGACAGATGAGATATGACAGATGACAGATGACTTATGACAGATGACAGATGAGAGATGACAGATGGCAGATGACAGATGACAGATGACAGATGACAGATGACAGATGACAGATAACAGATGACAGATGACAGATGACAGATAACAGATAACAGTTGAAAGATGACAGATGACAGATGACAGATGACAGATGACAGATGACAGATGACAGATGACAGATGACAGATGACAGATAACAGATGCCAGATGACAGATGACAGATGACAGATGACAGATGACAGATGACAGATGACACATGACAGATGACAGATGACAGATGACAGATGACAGATGACAGATGAGATATGACAGATGACAGATGACAGATGACAGATGACAGATGAGAGATGACAGATGGCAGATGACAGATGACAGATGACAGATGACAGATGACAGATAACAGATAACAGTTGAAAGATGACAGATGACAGATGACAGTTGACAGATGACAGATGACAGATGACAGATGACAGATGACAGATGACAGATGACAGATGACAGATGACAGATGACAGATGACAGATGACAGATGACAGATGACAGATGACAGTTGACAGATGGCAGATGACAGATGAGATAAGACAGATGACAGATGACATATGACAGATGACAGATAACAGTTGACAGATGACAGTTGACAGACGACAGATGACATTTGACAGATGACAGATGGCAGATGACAGATGAGATATGACAGATGACAGATGACAGATGACAGATGACAGATGACAGATGACAGATGACAGATGACAGATGGCAGATGACAGATGACAGATGACAGATGACATTTGACAGATGACAGATGGCAGATGACAGATGAGATATGACAGATGACAGATGACAGATGACAGATGACAGATGACAGATGACAGATGACATTTGACAGATGACAGATGGCAGATGACAGATGAGATATGACAGATGACAGATGACAGATGACAGATGACAGATGACAGATGACAGATGACAGATGACAGATGACAGATGACAGATGACAGATGACAGATGACAGATGAGAGATGACAGATGACAGATGACAGATGACAGATGACAGATGACAGATGACAGATGACAGATGACAGATGACAGATGACAGATGACAGATGACAGATGACAGATGACAGACGAAAGATGACAGATGACAGATGACAGATGACAGATGACAGATGACAGATGACAGATGACAGATGACAGATGACAGATGACAGACGACAGATGACAGATGACAGATGACAGATGACAGATGACAGATGACTTATGACAGATGACAGATGACAGATGAGAGATGACAGATGACAGATGACAGATGACAGATGACAGATGACAGATGACAGATGACAGATGACAGATGACAGATGACAGATGACAGATGACAGATGACAGATGACAGATGACAGATAACAGATAACAGATGACAGATGACAGATGACAGATGACAGATGACAGATGACAGATGACAGGTGACAGATGACAGATGACAGATGACAGATCACAGATGACAGATGACAGATAACAGATGCCAGATGACAGATGACAGATGACAGATGACACATGACAGATGACAGATGACAGATGACAGATGACAGATGACAGATGACAGATGACAGATGACAGATGAGAGATGACAGATGACAGATGAGATATGACAGATGAGAGATGACAGATGACAGATGAGATATGACAGATGACAGATGACTTATGACAGATGACAGATGACAGATGAGAGATGACAGATGACAGATGACAGATGACAGATGACAGATGACAGATGACAGATGACAGATGACAGATGACAGATGACAGATGACAGATGACAGATGACAGATGACAGATGAGAGATGACAGATGACAGATGACAGATGAGATATGACATATGACATATGACATATGACAGATGACACATGACAAATGACAGATGATGGATGAGATATGACAGATTACAGATGGCACATGACAGATGACTGATGCAGATGACAGATAACAGTTGACAGATGACAGATGACAGATGACAGGTGACACATGACAGATGACAGATGACAGATGACAGATGACAGATAACAGATGCCAGATGACAGATGACAGATGACAGATGACAGATGACACATGACAGATGACAGATGACAGATGACAGATGACAGATGACAGATGACAGATGAGATATGACAGATGACAGATGACTTATGACAGATGACAGATGAGAGATGACAGATGGCAGATGACAGATGACAGATGACAGATGACAGATGACAGATGAAAGATGACAGATGACAGATGACAGATGACAGATGACAGATGACAGATGAAAGATAACAGATAACAGATGACAGATGACAGATGACAGATGACAGATGACAGATGACAGGTGACAGATGACAGATGACAGATGACAGATCACAGATGACAGATGACAGATAACAGATGACAGATGACAGATAACAGATAACAGTTGAAAGATGACAGATGACAGATGACAGTTGACAGATGACAGATGACAGATGACAGATGACAGATGACAGATGACAGATGACAGATGACAGATGACAGATGACAGATGACAGATGACAGATGACAGATGACAGATGGCAGATGACAGATGAGATATGACAGATGACAGATGACATATGACAGATGACAGATAACAGTTGACAGATGACAGGTGGCAGATGACAAATGAAATATGACAGATGACAGATGACAGATGAGAGATGACAGATGGCAGATGACAGATGACAGATGACAGATGACAGATGACAGATGACAGATGACAGATGACAGATGACAGATGACAGATAACAGATAACAGATGACAGATGACAGATGACAGATGACAGATGACAGGTGACAGATGACAGATGACAGATCACAGATGACAGATGACAGATAACAGATGACAGATGACAGATGACAGATAACAGATAACAGTTGAAAGATGACAGATGACAGATGACAGTTGACAGATGACAGATGACAGATGACAGATGACAGATGACAGATGACAGATGACAGATGACAGATGACAGATGACAGATGACAGATGACAGATGACAGATGACAGATGACAGTTGACAGATGGCAGATGACAGATGAGATATGACAGATGACAGATGACACATGACAGATGACAGATGACAGATGACAGATGACAGATGAGAGATGACAGATGACAGATGAGATATGACAGATGACAGATGACTTATGACAGATGACAGATGAGAGATGACAGATGGCAGATGACAGATGACAGATGACAGATGACAGATGACAGATGACAGATAACAGATGACAGATGACAGATGACAGATAACAGATAACAGTTGAAAGATGACAGATGACAGATGACAGATGACAGATGACAGATGACAGATGACAGATGACAGATGACAGATGACAGATAACAGATGCCAGATGACAGATGACAGATGACAGATGACAGATGACAGATGACAGATGACACATGACAGATGACAGATGACAGATGACAGATGACAGATGACAGATGAGATATGACAGATGACAGATGACAGATGACAGATGACAGATGAGAGATGACAGATGGCAGATGACAGATGACAGATGACAGATGACAGATGACAGATAACAGATAACAGTTGAAAGATGACAGATGACAGATGACAGTTGACAGATGACAGATGACAGATGACAGATGACAGATGACAGATGACAGATGACAGATGACAGATGACAGATGACAGATGACAGATGACAGATGACAGATGACAGATGACAGTTGACAGATGGCAGATGACAGATGAGATAAGACAGATGACAGATGACATATGACAGATGACAGATAACAGTTGACAGATGACAGTTGACAGACGACAGATGACATTTGACAGATGACAGATGGCAGATGACAGATGAGATATGACAGATGACAGATGACAGATGACAGATGACAGATGACAGATGACAGATGACAGATGACAGATGGCAGATGACAGATGACAGATGACAGATGACATTTGACAGATGACAGATGGCAGATGACAGATGAGATATGACAGATGACAGATGACAGATGACAGATGACAGATGACAGATGACAGATGACAGATGACAGATGACAGATGACAGATGACAGATGAGAGATGACAGATGACAGATGACAGATGACAGATGACAGATGACAGATGACAGATGACAGATGACAGATGACAGATGACAGATGACAGATGACAGATGACAGATGACAGATGACAGATGACAGATGACAGATGACAGACGAAAGATGACAGATGACAGATGACAGATGACAGATGACAGATGACAGATGACAGATGACAGATGACAGACGACAGATGACAGATGACAGATGACAGATGACAGATGACAGATGACTTATGACAGATGACAGATGACAGATGAGAGATGACAGATGGCAGATGACAGATGACAGATGAAAGATGAAAGATGACAGATGACAGATGACAGATGACAGATGACAGATGACAGATGACAGATGACAGATGACAGATAACAGATAACAGATGACAGATGACAAATGACAGATGACAGATGACAGATGACAGGTGACAGATGACAGATGACAGATGACAGATCACAGATGGCAGATGACAGATAACAGATGCCAGATGACAGATGACAGATGACAGATGACACATGACAGATGACAGATGACAGATGACAGATGACAGATGAGAGATGACAGATGACAGATGACAGATGAGAGATGACAGATGACAGATGAGATATGACAGATGAGAGATGACAGATGACAGATGAGATATGACAGATGACAGATGACTTATGACAGATGACAGATGACAGATGAGAGATGACAGATGACAGATGACAGATGACAGATGACAGATGACAGATGACAGATGACAGATGACAGATGACAGATGACAGATGACAGATGAGAGATGACAGATGACAGATGACAGATGAGATATGACATATGACATATGACATATGACAGATGACACATGACAAATGACAGATGATGGATGAGATATGACAGATTACAGATGGCACATGACAG
Source organism: Condylostylus longicornis (assembly GCF_029603195.1). Classification (NCBI taxonomy): domain Eukaryota; kingdom Metazoa; phylum Arthropoda; class Insecta; order Diptera; family Dolichopodidae; genus Condylostylus; species Condylostylus longicornis. The sequence goes on from NW_026578119.1 coordinate 1,923,740, forward strand.
ATGACTGATGCAGATGACAGATAACAGTTGACAGATGACAGATGACAGATGACAGATGACAGATGACAGATGACAGATGACAGATGACAGATAACAGATGCCAGATGACAGATGACAGATGACAGATGACAGATGACACATGACAGATGACAGATGACAGATGACAGATGACAGATGAGAGATGACAGATGACAGATGAGATATGACAGATGACAGATGACTTATGACAGATGACAGATGAGAGATGACAGATGGCAGATGACAGATGACAGATGACAGATGACAGATGACAGATGACAGATGACAGATGACAGATGACAGATGACAGATGACAGATGACAGATGACAGATGACAGATGACAGATGACAGATAACAGATAACAGATGACAGATGACAGATGACAGATGACAGATGACAGATGACAGGTGACAGATGACAGATGACAGATGACAGATCACAGATGACAGATAACAGATGACAGATGACAGATGACAGATAACAGATAACAGTTGAAAGATGACAGATGACAGATGACAGTTGACAGATGACAGATGACAGATGACAGATGACAGATGACAGATGACAGATGACAGATGACAGATGACAGATGACAGATGACAGATGACAGATGACAGATGACAGATGACAGATGACAGTTGACAGATGGCAGATGACAGATGAGATATGACAGATGACAGATGACATATGACAGATGACAGATAACAGTTGACAGATGACAGGTGGCAGATGACAAACGAAATATGACAGATGACAGATGAGAGATAACAGTTGACAGAAGACAGATGAAAAATGACAGATGACAGACGAAAGACGACAGATGACAGACGACAGATGACAGATGACAGATGACAGATGACAGATGACGGATGACAGATGACAGATGACAGATGACAGATGACAGATGACAGATGACAGATGACAGATGACAGATAACAGATAACAGATGACAGATGACAGATGACAGACGAAAGATGACAGATGACAGATGACAGTTGACAGATGACAAATGACAGATGACAGATGACAGATGACAGATGACAGATGACAGATGGCAGATGACAGATAACAGTTGAAAGATGACAGATGACAGATGACAGTTGACAGATGACAGATGACAGATGACAGATGACAGATGACAGATGACAGATGACAGATGACAGATGACAGATGACAGATGACAGATGACAGATGACAGATGACAGATGACAGATGACAGATGACAGATGACAGATGACAGTTGACAGATGGCAGATGACAGATGAGATATGACAGATGACAGATGACATATGACAGATGACAGATAACAGTTGACAGATGACAGGTGGCAGATGACAAATGAAATATGACAGATGACAGATGAGAGATAACAGTTGACAGAAGACAGATGAAAAATGACAGATGACAGACGAAAGACGACAGATGACAGACGACAGATGACAGATGACAGATGACAGATGACAGATGACAGATGACAGATGACAGATGACAGATGACAGATAACAGATAAAAGATGACAGATGACAGATGACATATGACAGACGAAAGATCACAAATGACAGATGACAGTTGACAGATGACAGATGACAGATGACAGATGACAGATGACATATAGCAGATGACAGATAACAGTTGAAAGATGACAGATGACAGATGACAGTTGACAGATGACAGATGACAGATGACAGATGACAGATGACAGATGACAGATGACAGATGACAGACGAATGATGACAGATGACAGATGACAGATGACAGATGACAGATGACAGATGACAGTTGACAGACGACAGATGACATTTGACAGATGACAGATGGCAGATGACAGATGAGATATGACAGATGACAGATGACAGATGACAGATGACAGATGACAGATGACAGATGACAGATGACAGATGACAGATGACAGATGACAGATGACAGATGACAGATGACAGATGACATTTGACAGATGACATATGGCAGATGACAGATGAGATATGACAGATGACAGATGACAGATGACAGATGACAGATGACAGATGACAGATGACAGATGAGAGATGACAGATGACAGATGACAGATGACAGATGACAGATGACAGATGACAGATGACAGATGACAGATGACAGATGACAGATGACAGATGACAGATGACAGATGACAGATGACAGATGACAGATGACAGATGACAGATGACAGATGACAGATGACACATGACAGATGACAGATGACAGATGACAGATGACAGATGACAGATGAGAGGTGATAGATGACAGATGACAGACGACAGATGACAGATGACAGATGACAGATGACAGATGACAGATGACAGATGAGATATGACAGATGACAGATGACATATGACAGATGACAGATGACAGATGACAGATGACAGTTGACAAATGACAGATGACAGATGACAGATGACAGATGACAGATGACAGATGACAGATGACAGATGACAGATGACAGATGACAGATGACACATGACAGATGACAGATGACAGATGACAGATGACAGATGACAGATGAGAGGTGATAGATGACAGATGACAGATGACAGATAACAGATGACAGATGACAGATTACAGATGACAGATAACAGTTGACAGTTGACAAATGACAGATGACAGATGACAGATGACAGATGAGAGATGACAGATGACAGATGACAGATGACAGATGACAGATGACAGATGACAGATGACAGATGACAGAAAACAGATGACAGATGACAGATGACAGATGACAGATGACAGATGACAGATGACAGATGACAGATGACAGATGACAGATGACAGATGACAGATGACAGATGGCAGATGACAGATGACAGATGACAGATGACAGATGACAGATGACAGATGACAGATGACAGATGACAGATGACAGATGACAGATGACAGATGACAGATGACAGATGACAGACGACAGATGACAGATGACAGATGACAGATGACAGATGACAGATGACAGATGAGATATGACAGATGACAGATGACATATGACAGATGACAGATGACAGATGACAGATGACAGATGACAGATGACAGATAACAGATGACAGATAACAGATGACAGATGACAGATGACAGATGACAGATGACAGATGACAGATGACAGATGACAGATGACAGATGACAGATGACAGATGACAGATGACAGATAACAGATGACAGATGACAGATTACAGATGACAGATAACAGTGGACAGTTGACAAATGACAGATGACAGATGACAGATGACAGATGACAGATGACAGATGAGAGATGACAGATGACAGATGACAGATGACAGATGACAGATGACAGATGACAGATGACAGATGACAGATGACAGATGACAGATGACAGATGACAGATGACAGATGACAGATGACAGATGACAGATGACAGATGACAGATGACAGATGACAGATGACAGATGACAGATGACAGATGACAGATGACAGATGACAGATGACAGATGACAGATGACAGATGACAGATGACAGATGACAGATGACAGATGACAGATGACAGATGACAGATGACAGATGACACATGACAGATGACAGATGACAGATGACAGATGACAGATGACAGATGAGAGGTGATAGATGACAGATGACAGATAACAGATAACAGATGACAGCTGACAGATGACATATGACATATGACATATGACAGATGACAGATGACAAATGACAGATGATGGATGAGATATGACAGATGACAGATGGCACATGACAGATGACAGAGGCAGATGACAAATAACAGTTGACAGATGACAGATGACAGACGACAGATGACAGATGACAGATGACAGATGACAGATGACAGATGACAGACGACAGATGACAGATGACAGATGACAGATGACAGATGACAGATGACAGATGACAGATGACAGATGACAGATAACAGATAACAGATGACAGATGACAGATGACAGATGACAGATGACAGGTGACAGATGACAGGTGATAGATGACAGATGGCAGATAACAAATGACAGGTGACAGATGACATATGACATATGACATATGACAAATAACAGATGACAGATGACAGATGACAGATGGCAGATAACAGATAACAGTTGACAGATGACAGATGACAGATGACAGATGACAGATGACAGATGACAGATGACAGATGACAGATGACAGATGACAGATGACAGATGACAGATGACAGATGACAGATGACAGATGACAGATGATAGATGACAGATGACAGATGACAAATGACAGATGACAGGTGACAGGTGACAGATGACAGTTGACAGATGACAGATGATGGATGAGATATGACAAATGACAGATGGCACATGACAGATGACAGATGCAGATGACAGATAACAGTTGACAGATGACAGCTGACAGATGACAGATGACAGATGACAGATGACAGATGATAGATTACAGATGACAGATGATAGATGACAGATGACAGATGACAGATGACAGCTGACAGATGACAGATGACAGATGACAGGTGATAGATGACAGATGGCAGATAACAGATGACAGATGACAGATGACATATGACATATGACATATGACAGATGACAGAAGACAGATGACAGATGACATATGACAGATGACAGATGACAGATGACAGATGACAGATGACAGATGACAGATGACAGATAACAGTTGACAGATGACAGGTGGCAGATGACAGATGAAATATGACAGATGACAGATGAGAGATAACAGTTGACAGAAGACAGATGAAAAATGACAGATGACAGACGAAAGACGACAGATGACAGACGACAGATGACAGATGACAGATGACAGATGACAGATGACAGATGACAGATGACAGATGACAGATGACAGATGACAGATGACAGATGACAGATGACAGATGACAGATGACAGATAACAGATAACAGATGACAGATGACAGATGACAGATGACAGACGAAAGATGACAGATGACAGATGACAGTTGACAGATGACAGATGACAGATGACAGATGACAGATGACAGATGGCAGATGACAGATAACAGTTGAAAGATGACAGATGACAGATGACAGTTGACAGATGACAGATGACAGATGACAGATGACAGATGACAGATGACAGATGACAGATGACAGATGACAGATGACAGATGACAGATGACAGATGACAGTTGACAGATGGCAGATGACAGATGAGATATGACAGATGACAGATGACATATGACAGATGACAGATAACAGTTGACAGATGACAGGTGGCAGATGACAAATGAAATATGACAGATGACAGATGAGAGATAACAGTTGACAGAAGACAGATGAAAAATGACAGATGACAGACGAAAGACGACAGATGACAGACGACAGATGACAGATGACAGATGACAGATGACAGATGACAGATGACAGATGACAGATGACAGATAACAGATAAAAGATGACAGATGACAGATGACATATGACAGACGAAAGATCACAAATGACAGATGACAGTTGACAGATGACAGATGACAGATGACAGATGACAGATGACAGATGACAGATAGCAGATGACAGATAACAGTTGAAAGATGACAGATGACAGATGACAGTTGACAGATGACAGATGACAGATGACAGATGACAGATGACAGATGACAGATGACAGATGACAGATGACAGATGACAGACGAATGATGACAGATGACAGATGACAGATGACAGATGACAGATGACAGATGACAGTTGACAGACGACAGATGACATTTGACAGATGACAGATGGCAGATGACAGATGAGATATGACAGATGACAGATGACAGATGACAGATGACAGATGACAGATGACAGATGACAGATGACAGATGACAGATGACAGATGACAGATGACAGATGACATTTGACAGATGACAGATGGCAGATGACAGATGAGATATGACAGATGACAGATGACAGATGACAGATGACAGATGACAGATGACAGATGACAGATGACAGATGACAGATGACAGATGACAGATGACAGATGAGAGATGACAGATGACAGATGACAGATGACAGATGACAGATGACAGATGACAGATGACAGATGACAGATGACAGATGACAGATGACAGATGACAGATGACAGATGACAGATGACAGATGACAGATGACAGACGAAAGATGACAGATGACAGATGACAGATGACAGATGACAGATGACAGATGACAGATGACAGATGACAGATGACAGATGACAGACGACAGATGACAGATGACAGATGACAGATGACAGATGACAGATGACTTATGACAGATGACAGATGACAGATGAGAGATGACAGATGACAGATGACAGATGACAGATGACAGATGACAGATGACAGATGACAGATGACAGATGACAGATGACAGATGACAGATGACAGATGACAGATGACAGATGACAGATAACAGATAACAGATGACAGATGACAGATGACAGATGACAGATGACAGATGACAGATGACAGGTGACAGATGACAGATGACAGATGACAGATCACAGATGACAGATGACAGATAACAGATGCCAGATGACAGATGACAGATGACAGATGACACATGACAGATGACAGATGACAGATGACAGATGACAGATGACAGATGAGAGATGACAGATGACAGATGACAGATGAGAGATGACAGATGACAGATGAGATATGACAGATGAGAGATGACAGATGACAGATGAGATATGACAGATGACAGATGACTTATGACAGATGACAGATGACAGATGAGAGATGACAGATGACAGATGACAGATGACAGATGACAGATGACAGATGACAGATGACAGATGACAGATGACAGATGACAGATGACAGATGACAGATGACAGATGAGAGATGACAAATGACAGATGACAGATGAGATATGACATATGACATATGACATATGACAGATGACACATGACAAATGACAGATGATGGATGAGATATGACAGATTACAGATGGCACATGACAGATGACTGATGCAGATGACAGATAACAGTTGACAGATGACAGATGACAGATGACAGGTGACACATGACAGATGACAGATGACAGATGACAGATGACAGATAACAGATGCCAGATGACAGATGACAGATGACAGATGACAGATGACACATGACAGATGACAGATGACAGATGACAGATGACAGATGACAGATGACAGATGAGATATGACAGATGACAGATGACTTATGACAGATGACAGATGAGAGATGACAGATGGCAGATGACAGATGACAGATGACAGATGACAGATGACAGATGACAGATGACAGATGACAGATGACAGATGACAGATGACAGATGACAGATGACAGATGACAGATGAAAGATAACAGATAACAGATGACAGATGACAGATGACAGATGACAGATGACAGATGACAGGTGACAGATGACAGATGACAGATGACAGATCACAGATGACAGATGACAGATAACAGATGACAGATGACAGATAACAGATAACAGTTGAAAGATGACAGATGACAGATGACAGTTGACAGATGACAGATGACAGATGACAGATGACAGATGACAGATGACAGATGACAGATGACAGATGACAGATGACAGATGACAGATGACAGATGACAGATGGCAGATGACAGATGAGATATGACAGATGACAGATGACATATGACAGATGACAGATAACAGTTGACAGATGACAGGTGGCAGATGACAAATGAAATATGACAGATGACAGATGACAGATGAGAGATGACAGATGGCAGATGACAGATGACAGATGACAGATGACAGATGACAGATGACAGATGACAGATGACAGATGACAGATGACAGATGACAGATGACAGATGACAGATGACAGATGACAGATAACAGATAACAGATGACAGATGACAGATGACAGATGACAGATGACAGGTGACAGATGACAGATGACAGATCACAGATGACAGATGACAAATAACAGATGACAGATGACAGATGACAGATAACAGATAACAGTTGAAAGATGACAGATGACAGATGACAGTTGACAGATGACAGATGACAGATGACAGATGACAGATGACAGATGACAGATGACAGATGACAGATGACAGATGACAGATGACAGATGACAGATGACAGATGACAGATGACAGATGACAGTTGACAGATGGCAGATGACAGATGAGATATGACAGATGACAGATGACACATGACAGATGACAGATGACAGATGACAGATGACAGATGAGAGATGACAGATGACAGATGAGATATGACAGATGACAGATGACTTATGACAGATGACAGATGAGAGATGACAGATGGCAGATGACAGATGACAGATGACAGATGACAGATGACAGATGACAGATAACAGATGACAGATGACAGATGACAGATAACAGATAACAGTTGAAAGATGACAGATGACAGATGACAGATGACAGATGACAGATGACAGATGACAGATGACAGATGACAGATGACAGATAACAGATGCCAGATGACAGATGACAGATGACAGATGACAGATGACAGATGACAGATGACACATGACAGATGACAGATGACAGATGACAGATGACAGATGACAGATGAGATATGACAGATGACAGATGACAGATGACAGATGACAGATGAGAGATGACAGATGGCAGATGACAGATGACAGATGACAGATGACAGATGACAGATAACAGATAACAGTTGAAAGATGACAGATGACAGATGACAGTTGACAGATGACAGATGACAGATGACAGATGACAGATGACAGATGACAGATGACAGATGACAGATGACAGATGACAGATGACAGATGACAGATGACAGATGACAGATGACAGTTGACAGATGGCAGATGACAGATGAGATAAGACAGATGACAGATGACATATGACAGATGACAGATAACAGTTGACAGATGACAGTTGACAGACGACAGATGACATTTGACAGATGACAGATGGCAGATGACAGATGAGATATGACAGATGACAGATGACAGATGACAGATGACAGATGACAGATGACAGATGACAGATGGCAGATGACAGATGACAGATGACAGATGACATTTGACAGATGACAGATGGCAGATGACAGATGAGATATGACAGATGACAGATGACAGATGACAGATGACAGATGACAGATGACAGATGACAGATGACAGATGACAGATGACAGATGACAGATGAGAGATGACAGATGACAGATGACAGATGACAGATGACAGATGACAGATGGCAGATGACAGATGACAGATGACAGATGACAGATGACAGATGACAGATGACAGATGACAGATGACAGACGAAAGATGACAGATGACAGATGACAGATGACAGATGACAGATGACAGATGACAGATGACAGATGACAGATGACAGACGACAGATGACAGATGACAGATGACAGATGACAGATGACAGATGACTTATGACAGATGACAGATGAGAGATGACAGATGGCAGATGACAGATGACAGATGAAAGATGAAAGATGACAGATGACAGATGACAGATGACAGATGACAGATGACAGATGACAGATGACAGATGACAGATGACAGATAACAGATAACAGATGATAGATGACAGATGACAGATGACAGATGACAGATGACAGGTGACAGATGACAGATGACAGATGACAGATCACAGATGGCAGATGACAGATAACAGATGCCAGATGACAGATGACAGATGACAGATGACACATGACAGATGACAGATGACAGATGACAGATGACAGATGACAGATGAGAGATGACAGATGACAGATGACAGATGAGAGATGACAGATGACAGATGAGATATGACAGATGAGAGATGACAGATGACAGATGAGATATGACAGATGACAGATGACTTATGACAGATGACAGATGACAGATGAGAGATGACAGATGACAGATGACAGATGACAGATGACAGATGACAGATGACAGATGACAGATGACAGATGACAGATGACAGATGACAGATGAGAGATGACAGATGACAGATGACAGATGAGATATGACATATGACATATGACATATGACAGATGACACATGACAAATGACAGATGATGGATGAGATATGACAGATTACAGATGGCACATGACAGATGACTGATGCAGATGACAGATAACAGTTGACAGATGACAGATGACAGATGACAGATGACAGATGACAGATGACAGATGACAGATGACAGATGACAGATGACAGATAACAGATGCCAGATGACAGATGACAGATGACAGATGACAGATGACACATGACAGATGACAGATGACAGATGACAGATGACAGATGAGAGATGACAGATGACAGATGAGATATGACAGATGACAGATGACTTATGACAGATGACAGATGAGAGATGACAGATGGCAGATGACAGATGACAGATGACAGATGACAGATGACAGATGACAGATGACAGATGATAGATGACAGATGACAGATGACAGATGACAGATGACAGATGACAGATGACAGATGACAGATAACAGATAACAGATGACAGATGACAGATGACAGATGACAGATGACAGATGACAGGTGACAGATGACAGATGACAGATGACAGATCACAGATGACAGATAACAGATGACAGATGACAGATGACAGATAACAGATAACAGTTGAAAGATGACAGATGACAGATGACAGTTGACAGATGACAGATGACAGATGACAGATGACAGATGACAGATGACAGATGACAGATGACAGATGACAGATGACAGATGACAGATGACAGATGACAGATGACAGTTGACAGATGGCAGATGACAGATGAGATATGACAGATGACAGATGACATATGACAGATGACAGATAACAGTTGACAGATGACAGGTGGCAGATGACAAACGAAATATGACAGATGACAGATGAGAGATAACAGTTGACAGAAGACAGATGAAAAATGACAGATGACAGACGAAAGACGACAGATGACAGACGACAGATGACAGATGACAGATGACAGATGACAGATGACGGATGACAGATGACAGATGACAGATGACAGATGACAGATGACAGGTGACAGATGACAGATGACAGATAACAGATAACAGATGACAGATGACAGATGACAGACGAAAGATGACAGATGACAGATGACAGTTGACAGATGACAAATGACAGATGACAGATGACAGATGACAGATGACAGATGACAGATGGCAGATGACAGATAACAGTTGAAAGATGACAGATGACAGATGACAGTTGACAGATGACAGATGACAGATGACAGATGACAGATGACAGATGACAGATGACAGATGACAGATGACAGATGACAGATGACAGATGACAGATGACAGATGACAGATGACAGATGACAGATGACAGATGACAGATGACAGTTGACAGATGGCAGATGACAGATGAGATATGACAGATGACAGATGACATATGACAGATGACAGATAACAGTTGACAGATGACAGGTGGCAGATGACAAATGAAATATGACAGATGACAGATGAGAGATAACAGTTGACAGAAGACAGATGAAAAATGACAGATGACAGACGAAAGACGACAGATGACAGACGACAGATGACAGATGACAGATGACAGATGACAGATGACAGATGACAGATGACAGATAACAGATAAAAGATGACAGATGACAGATGACATATGACAGACGAAAGATCACAAATGACAGATGACAGTTGACAGATGACAGATGACAGATGACAGATGACAGATGACATATAGCAGATGACAGATAACAGTTGAAAGATGACAGATGACAGATGACAGTTGACAGATGACAGATGACAGATGACAGATGACAGATGACAGATGACAGATGACAGATGACAGACGAATGATGACAGATGACAGATGACAGATGACAGATGACAGATGACAGATGACAGTTGACAGACGACAGATGACATTTGACAGATGACAGATGGCAGATGACAGATGAGATATGACAGATGACAGATGACAGATGACAGATGACAGATGACAGATGACAGATGACAGATGACAGATGACAGATGACAGATGACAGATGACAGATGACATTTGACAGATGACATATGGCAGATGACAGATGAGATATGACAGATGACAGATGACAGATGACAGATGACAGATGACAGATGACAGATGACAGATGAGAGATGACAGATGACAGATGACAGATGACAGATGACAGATGACAGATGACAGATGACAGATGACAGATGACAGATGACAGATGACAGATGACAGATGACAGATGACAGACGAAAGATGACAGATGACAGATGTCAGATGACAGATGACAGTTGACAGATGACAGATGACAGATGACAGACGACAGATGACAGATGACAGATGACAGATGACAGATGACAGATGACTTATGACAGATGACAGATGACAGATGAGAGATGACAGATGACAGATGACAGATGACAGATGACAGATGACAGATGACAGATGACAGATGACAGATGACAGATGACAGATGACAGATGACAGATTACAGATGACAGATGACAGATAACAGATAACAGATGACAGATGACAGATGACAGATGACAGATGACAGATGACAGGTGACAGATGACAGATGACAGATGACAGATCACAGATGACAGATGACAGATAACAGATGCCAGATGACAGATGACAGATGACAGATGACACATGACAGATGACAGATGACAGATGACAGATGACAGATGACAGATGACAGATGACACATGACAGATGACAGATGACAGATGAGAGATGACAGATGACAGATGAGATATGGCAGATGAGAGATGACAGATGACAGATGAGATATGACAGATGACAGATGACTTATGACAGATGACAGATGACAGATGAGAGATGACAGATGACAGATGACAGATGACAGATGACAGATGACAGATGACAGATGAGAGATGACAGATGACAGATGACAGATGAGATATGACATATGACATATGACAGATGACACATGACAAATGACAGATGATGGATGAGATATGACAGATTACAGATGGCACATGACAGATGACTGATGCAGATGACAGATAACAGTTGACAGATGACAGATGACAGATGATAGATGACAGATGACAGATGACAGATGACAGATGACAGATGACAGATGACAGATGACAGATGACAGATGACAGATAACAGATGCCAGATGACAGATGACAGATGACAGATGACACATGACAGATGACAGATGACAGATGACAGATGACAGATGAGAGATGACAGATGACAGATGAGATATGACAAATGACAGATGACTTATGACAGATGACAGATGACAGATGAGAGATGACAGATGACAGATGACAGATGACAGATGACAGATGACAGATGACAGATGACAGATGACAGATGACAGATGACAGATGACAGATGACAGATGACAGATGACATTTGACAGATGACAGATAACAGATAACAGATGACAGATGACAGATGACAGATGACAGATGACAGGTGACAGATGACAGATGACAGATCACAGATGACAGATAACAGATGACAGATGACAGATAACAGATAACAGTTGAAAGATGACAGATGACAGATGACAGTTGACAGATGACAGATGACAGATGACAGATGACAGATGACAGATGACAGATGACAGATGACAGATGACAGATGACAGGTGACAGATGACAGTTGACAGATGGCAGATGACAGATGAGATATGACAGATGACAGATGACATATGACAGATGACAGATAACAGTTGACAGATGACAGGTGGCAGATGACAAATGAAATATGACAGATGACAGATGAGAGATAACAGTTGACAGAAGACAGATGAAAAATGACAGATGACAGACGAAAGACGACAGATGACAGACGACAGATGACAGATGACAGATGACAGATGACAGATGACAGATGACAGATGACAGATGACAGATGACAGATGACAGATGACAGATGACAGATGACAGATGACAGATGACAGATGACAGATGACAGATGACAGATGACAGATGACAGATAACAGATAACAGATGACAGATGACAGATGACAGACGAAAGATGACAGATGACAGATGACAGTTGACAGATGACAGATGACAGATGACAGATGACAGATGACAGATGACAGATGACAGATGGCAGATGACAGATAACAGTTGAAAGATGACAGATGACAGATGACAGTTGACAGATGACAGATGACAGATGACAGATGACAGATGACAGATGACAGATGACAGATGACAGTTGACAGATGGCGGATGACAGATGAGATATGACAGATGACAGATGACATATGACAGATGACAGATAACAGTTGGCAGATGACAGGTGGCAGATGACAAATGAAATATGACAGATGACAGATGAGAGATAACAGTTGACAGAAGACAGATGAAAAATGACAGATGACAGACGAAAGACGACAGATGACAGACGACAGATGACAGATGACAGATGACAGATGACAGATGACAGATGACAGATGACAGATGACAGATGACAGATAACAGATAAAAGATGACAGATGACAGATGACATATGACAGACGAAAGATCACAAATGACAGATGACAGTTGACAGATGACAGATGACAGATGACAGATGACAGATGACAGATAGCAGATGACAGATAACAGTTGAAAGATGACAGATGACAGATGACAGTTGACAGATGACAGATGACAGATGACAGATTACAGATGACAGATGACAGATGACAGATGACAGATGGCAGACGAATGATGACAGATGACAGATGACAGATGACAGATGACAGATGACAGATGACAGTTGACAGACGACAGATGACATTTGACAGATGACAGATGGCAGATGACAGATGAGATATGACAGATGACAGATGACAGATGACAGATGACAGATGACAGATGACAGATGACAGATGACAGATGACAGATGACAGATGACAGATGACAGATGACAGATGACAGATGACATTTGACAGATGACAGATGGCAGATGACAGATGAGATATGACAGATGACAGATGACAGATGACAGATGACAGATGACAGATGACAGATGACAGATGACAGATGACAGATGACAGATGACAGATGAGAGATGACAGATGACAGATGACAGATGACAGATGACAGATGACAGATGACAGATGACAGATGACAGATGACAGATGAGATATGACAGATGACAGATGACAGATGACAGATGACAGATGACAGATGACAGATGACAGATGACAGATGACAGATGACAGATGACAGATGACAGACGACAGATGACAGATGACAGATGACAGATGACAGATGACTTATGACAGATGACAGATGACAGATGAGAGATGACAGATGACAGATGACAGATGACAGGTGACAGATGACAGATGACAGATGACAGATGACAGATGACAGATGACAGATGACAGATGACAGATGACAGATGACAGATGACAGATAACAGATAACAGATGACAGATGACAGATGACAGATGACAGATGACAGATGACAGATGACAGATGACAGATGACAGGTGACAGATGACAGATGACAGATGACAGATCACAGATGACAGATGACAGATAACAGATGCCAGATGACAGATGACAGATGACAGATGACACATGACAGATGACAGATGACAGATGACAGATGACAGATGACAGATGAGAGATGACAGATGACAGATGACAGATGAGAGATGACAGATGACAGATGAGATATGACAGATGAGAGATGACAGATGAGAGATGAGATATGACAGATGACAGATGACTTATGACAGATGACAGATGACAGATGAGAGATGACAGATGACAGATGACAGATGACAGATGACAGATGGCAGATGACAGATGACAGATGACAGATGACAGATGACAGATGACAGATGACAGATGAGAGATGACAGATGACAGATGACAGATGAGATATGACATATGACATATGACAGATGACACATGACAAATGACAGATGATGGATGAGATATGACAGATTACAGATGGCACATGACAGATGACTGATGCAGATGACAGATAACAGTTGACAGATGACAGATGACAGATGACAGATGACAGATGACAGATGACAGATGACAGATGACAGATGACAGATTACAGATGACACATGACAGATGACAGATGACAGATGACAGATGACAGATGAGAGATGACAGATGACAGATGAGATATGACAGATGACAGATGACTTATGACAGATGACAGATGACAGATGAGAGATGACAGGTGGCAGATGACAAATGAAATATGACAGATGACAGATGACAGATGAGAGATAACAGTTGACAGAAGACAGATGAAAAATGACAGATGACAGACGAAAGACGACAGATGACAGACGACAGATGACAGATGACAGATGACAGATGACAGATGACAGATGACAGATGACAGATGACAGATAACAGATAAAAGATGACAGATGACAGATGACATATGACAGACGAAAGATCACAAATGACAGATGACAGTTGACAGATGACAGATGACAGATGACAGATGTCAGATGACAGATGACAGATAGCAGATGACAGATAACAGTTGAAAGATGACAGATGACAGATGACAGTTGACAGATGACAGATGACAGATAACAGATGACAGATGACAGATGACAGATGACAGATGACAGATGACAGATGACAGATGACAGATGACAGACGAATGATGACAGATGACAGATGACAGATGACAGATGACAGATGACAGTTGACAGACGACAGATGACATTTGACAGATGACAGATGGCAGATGACAGATGAGATATGACAGATGACAGATGACAGATGACAGATGACAGATGACAGATGACAGATGACAGATGACAGATGACAGATGACATTTGACAGATGACAGATGGCAGATGACAGATGAGATATGACAGATGGCAGATGACAGATGACAGATGACAGATGACAGCTGACAGATGACAGCTGACAGATGACAGATGACAGATGACAGATGAGAGATGACAGATGACAGATGACAGATGACAGATGACAGATGACAGATGACAGATGACAGATGACAGATGACAGACGAAAGATGACAGATGACAGATGACAGATGACAGATGACAGATGACAGATGACAGATGACAGATGACAGATGACAGACGACAGATGACAGATGACAGATGAGAGATGACAGATGACAGATGACAGATGACTTATGACAGATGACAGATGACAGATGAGAGATGACAGATGACAGATGACAGATGACAGATGACGGATGACAGATGACAGATGACAGATGACAGATGACAGATGACAGATGACAGATGACAGATGACAGATGACAGATAACAGATAACAGATGACAGATGACAGATGACAGATGACAGATGACAGATGACAGGTGACAGATGACAGATGACAGATGACAGATCACAGATGACAGATGACAGATAACAGATGCCAGATGACAGATGACAGATGACAGATGACACATGACAGATGACAGATGACAGATGACAGATGACAGATGACAGATGAGAGATGACAGATGACAGATGACAGATGAGAGATGACAGATGACAGATGAGATATGACAGATGAGAGATGACAGATGACAGATGAGATATGACAGATGACAGATGACTTATGACAGATGACAGATGACAGATGAGAGATGACAGATGACAGATGACAGATGACAGATGACAGATGACAGATGACAGATGACAGATGACAGATGACAGATGACAGATGAGAGATGACAGATGACAGATGACAGATGAGATATGACATATGACATATGACATATGACAGATGACACATGACAAATGACAGATGATGGATGAGATATGACAGATTACAGATGGCACATGACAGATGACTGATGCAGATGACAGATAACAGTTGACAGATGACAGATGACAGATGACAGATGACAGATGACAGATGACAGATGACAGATGACAGATGACAGATGACAGATGACAGATGACAGATAACAGATGACAGATGACAGATGACAGATGAGAGATGACAGATGACAGATGAGATATGACAGATGACAGATGACTTATGACAGATGACAGATGACAGATGAGAGATGACAGGTGGCAGATGACAAATGAAATATGACAGATGACAGATGACAGATGAGAGATAACAGTTGACAGAAGACAGATGAAAAATGACAGATGACAGACGAAAGACGACAGATGACAGACGACAGATGACAGATGACAGATGACAGATGACAGATGACAGATGACAGATGACAGATGACAGATAACAGATAAAAGATGACAGATGACAGATGACATATGACAGACGAAAGATCACAAATGACAGATGACAGTTGACAGATGACAGATGACAGATGACAGATGTCAGATGACAGATGACAGATAGCAGATGACAGATAACAGTTGAAAGATGACAGATGACAGATGACAGTTGACAGATGACAGATGACAGATAACAGATGACAGATGACAGATGACAGATGACAGATGACAGATGACAGATGACAGATGACAGATGACAGACGAATGATGACAGATGACAGATGACAGATGACAGATGACAGATGACAGTTGACAGACGACAGATGACATTTGACAGATGACAGATGGCAGATGACAGATGAGATATGACAGATGACAGATGACAGATGACAGATGACAGATGACAGATGACAGATGACAGATGACAGATGACAGATGACATTTGACAGATGACAGATGGCAGATGACAGATGAGATATGACAGATGGCAGATGACAGATGACAGATGACAGATGACAGATGACAGATGACAGCTGACAGATGACAGATGACAGATGACAGATGAGAGATGACAGATGACAGATGACAGATGACAGATGACAGATGACAGATGACAGATGACAGATGACAGATGACAGACGAAAGATGACAGATGACAGATGACAGATGACAGATGACAGATGACAGATGACAGATGACAGATGACAGATGACAGACGACAGATGACAGATGACAGATGAGAGATGACAGATGACAGATGACAGATGACTTATGACAGATGACAGATGACAGATGAGAGATGACAGATGACAGATGACAGATGACAGATGACGGATGACAGATGACAGATGACAGATGACAGATGACAGATGACAGATGACAGATGACAGATGACAGATGACAGATAACAGATAACAGATGACAGATGACAGATGACAGATGACAGATGACAGATGACAGGTGACAGATGACAGATGACAGATGACAGATCACAGATGACAGATGACAGATAACAGATGCCAGATGACAGATGACAGATGACAGATGACACATGACAGATGACAGATGACAGATGACAGATGACAGATGACAGATGAGAGATGACAGATGACAGATGACAGATGAGAGATGACAGATGACAGATGAGATATGACAGATGAGAGATGACAGATGACAGATGAGATATGACAGATGACAGATGACTTATGACAGATGACAGATGACAGATGAGAGATGACAGATGACAGATGACAGATGACAGATGACAGATGACAGATGACAGATGACAGATGACAGATGACAGATGACAGATGAGAGATGACAGATGACAGATGACAGATGAGATATGACATATGACATATGACATATGACAGATGACACATGACAAATGACAGATGATGGATGAGATATGACAGATTACAGATGGCACATGACAGATGACTGATGCAGATGACAGATAACAGTTGACAGATGACAGATGACAGATGACAGATGACAGATGACAGATGACAGATGACAGATGACAGATGACAGATGACAGATGACAGATGACAGATAACAGATGCCAGATGACAGATGACAGATGACAGATGACAGATGACACATGACAGATGACAGATGACAGATGACAGATGACAGATGAGAGATGACAGATGACAGATGAGATATGACAGATGACAGATGACTTATGACAGATGACAGATGACAGATGAGAGATGACAGATCACAGATGACAGATGACAGATGACAGATGACAGATGACAGATGACAGATGACAGATGACAGATGACAGATGACAGATGACAGATGACAGATGACAGATGACAGATGACAGATGACAGATGACAGATGACAGATAACAGATAACAGATGACAGATGACAGATGACAGATGACAGGTGACAGATGACAGATGACAGATGACAGATCACAGATGACAGATGACAGATAACAGATGACAGATGACAGATGACAGACGAAAGATGACAGATGGCAGATGACAGTTGACAGATGACAGATGACAGATGACAGATGACAGATGACAGATGACAGATGACAGATGACAGATGGCAGATGACAGATAACAGTTGAAAGATGACAGATGACAGATGACAGTTGACAGATGACAGATGACAGATGACAGATGACAGATGACAGGTGACAGATGACAGATGACAGATGACAGATGACAGATGACAGATGACAGATGACAGATGACAGATGACAGATGACAGATGACAGATGACAGATGACAGATGACAGATGACAGATGACAGACGAAAGATGACAGATGACAGATGACAGATGACAGATGACAGATGACAGATGACAGATGACAGATGACAGACGACAGACGACAGATGACATTTGACAGATGACAGATGGCAGATGACAGATGAGATATGACAGATGACAGATGACAGATGACAGATGACAGATGACAGATGACAGATGACAGATGACAGATGACAGATGACATTTGACAGATGACAGATGGCAGATGACAGATGAGATATGACAGATGACAGATGACAGATGACAGATGACAGATGACAGATGACAGATGACAGATGACAGATGACAGATGACAGATGACAGATGACAGATGACAGATGACAGATGACAGATGACAGATGACAGATGACAGATGACAGATGACAGATGACAGATGACAGATGATAGATGACAGATGACAGACGACAGATGACAGATGACAGATGACAGATGACAGATGACAGATGACAGATGACAGATGACAGATGACAGATGACAGATGACAGATAACAGCTGACAGATGACAGATGACAGATGACAGATGACAGATGACAGATGACAGATGACAGATGACAGATGACAGATGACAGATGACAGATGACAGATGACAGATGACAGATGACAGATGACAGATGACAGATGACAGATAACAGATGACAGATGACAGTTGACAGTTGACAAATGACAGATGACAGATGACAGATGACAGATGACAGATGACAGATGACAGATGACAGATGACAGATGACAGATGACAGTTGACAGTTGACAGATAACAGATGACAGATGACAGATTACAGATGACAGATAACAGTTGACAGTTGACAAATGACAGATGACAGATGACAGCTGACAGATGACAGATAACAAATGACAGATGACAGATTACAGATGACAGATAACAGTTGACAGTTGACAAATGACAGATGACAGATGACAGATGACAGATGACAGATGACAGATGACAGATGACAGATGACAGATGACAGATGACAGATGACAGATGACAGATGACAGATGACAGATGACAGATGATAGATGACAGATGACAGACGACAGATGACAGATGACAGATGACAGATGACAGATGACAGATGACAGATGACAGATGACAGATAACAGCTGACAGATGACAGATGACAGATGACAGATGACAGATGACAGATGACAGATGACAGATGACAGATGACAGATGACAGATGACAGATGACAGATGACAGATGACAGATGACAGATGACAGATGACAGATGACAGATAACAGATGACAGATGACAGATTACAGATGACAGATAACAGTTGACAGTTGACAAATGACAGATGACAGATGACAGATGACAGATGACAGATGACAGATGACAGATGACAGATGACAGATGACAGATGACAGATGACAGTTGACAGTTGACAGATAACAGATGACAGATGACAGATTACAGATGACAGATAACAGTTGACAGTTGACAAATGACAGATGACAGATGACAGCTGACAGATGACAGATAACAAATGACAGATGACAGATTACAGATGACAGATAACAGTTGACAGTTGACAAATGACAGATGACAGATGACAGATGACAGATGACAGATGACAGATGACAGATGACAGATGACAGATGACAGATGACAGATGACAGATGACAGATGACAGATGACAGATGACAGATGACAGATGACAAATGACAGATGACAGATAACAGTTGACAGATGACAGATGACAGTTGACAGATGACAGATGACAGATGACAGATGACAGATGACAGATGACAGATGACAGATGGCAGATGACAGATAACAGTTGAAAGATGACAGATGACAGATGACAGTTGACAGATGACAGATGACAGATGACAGATGACAGATGACATATGACAGACGAAAGTTGAAAGATGACAGATGACAGTTGACAGATGACAGATGACAGATGACAGATGACAGATGACAGATGACAGATGGCAGATGACAGATAACAGTTGAAAGATGACAGATGACAGATGACAGTTGACAGATGACAGATGACAGATGACAGATGACAGATAACAGATGACAGATGACAGATTACAGATGACAGATAACAGTTGACAGTTGACAAATGACAGATGACAGATGACAGCTGACAGATGACAGATAACAAATGACAGATGACAGATTACAGATGACAGATAACAGTTGACAGTTGACAAATGACAGATGACAGATGACAGATGACAGATGACAGATGACAGATGACAGATGACAGATGACAGATGACAGATGACAGATGACAGATGACAGATGACAGATGACAGATGACAGATGACAGATGACAAATGACAGATGACAGATAACAGTTGACAGATGACAGGTGGCAGATGACAGATGAAATATGACAGATGACAGATGAGAGATAACAGTTGACAGATGACAGATGACAGATGACAGACGAAAGACGACAGATGACAGACAACAGATGACAGATGACAGATGACAGATGACAGATGACAGATGACAGATGACAGATGACAGATGACAGATGACAGATGACAGATGACAGATGACAGATGACAGATGACAGATGACAGATGACAGATAACAGATAACAGATGACAGATGACAGATGACAGACGAAAGATGACAGGTGACAGATGACAGTTGACAGATGACAGATGACAGATGACAGATAACAGATGACAGGTGACAGATGGCAGATTACAGATAACAGTTGAAAGATGATAGATGACAGATGACAGTTGACAGATGACAGATGACAGATGACAGATGACAGATGACAGATGACAGATGACAGATGACAGATGACAGATGACAGATGACAAATGACAGATGACAGTTGACAGATGGCAGATGACAGATGAGATATGACAGATGACAGATGACAGATGACAGATGACAGATAACAGTTGACAGATGGCAGGTGGCAGATGACAGATGAAATATGACAGATGACAGATGAGAGATAACAGCTGACAGAAGACAGATGAAAAATGACAGATGACAGACGAAAGACGACAGATGACAGACGACAGATGACAGATGACACATGACAGATGACAGATGGCAGATGACAGATGACAGATGACAGATGACAGATGACAGATGACAAATAACAGATAACAGATGACAGATGACAGATGACATATGACAGACGAAAGTTGAAAGATGACAGATGACAGTTGACAGATGACAGATGACAGATGACAGATGACAGATGACAGATGACAGATGGCAGATGACAGATAACAGTTGAAAGATGACAGATGACAGATGACAGTTGACAGATGACAGATGACAGATGACAGATGACAGATGACAGATGACAGATGACAGATGACAGATGACAGATGACAGATGACAGATGACAGATGACAGATGACAGATGACAGATGACAGATGACAGACGAAAGATGACAGATGACAGATGACAGATGACAGATGACAGATGACAGATAACAGATGACAGACGACAGATGACAGATGACATTTGACAGATGACAGATGGCAGATGACAGATGAGATATGACAGATGACAGATGACAGATGACAGATGACAGATGACAGATGACAGATGACAGATGACAGATGACAGATGACAGATGACAGATGAAAGATCACAGATGACATTTGACAGATGACAGATGGCAGATGACAGATGAGATATGACAGATGACAGATGACAGATGACAGATGACAGATGACAGATGACAGATGACAGATGAGAGATGACAGATGACAGATGACAGATGACAGATGACAGATGACAGATGACAGATGACAGATGACAGATGACAGATGACAGATGACAGATGACAGACGAAAGATGACAGATGACAGATGACAGATGACAGATGACAGATGACAGATGACAGATGACAGATGACAGATGACAGATGACAGATGACAGATGACAGATGACAGATGACAGATGACAGATGACAGATGACAGATGACAGATGACATATGACATATGACATATGACAGATGACACATGACAAATGACAGATGATGGATGAGATATGACGGATTACAGATGGCACATGACAGATGACTGATGCAGATGACAGATAACAGTTGACAGATGACAGATGACAGATGACAGATGACAGATGACAGATGACAGATGACAGATAACAGATGCCAGTTGACAGATGACAGATGACAGATGACACATGACAGATGACAGATGACAGATGACAGATAACAGATAACAGATGACAGATGACAGATGACAGATGACAGATGACAGACGAAAGATGACAGGTGACAGATGACAGTTGACAGATGACAGATGACAGATGACAGATAACAGATGACAGATGACAGATGGCAGATGACAGATAACTGTTGAAAGATGATAGATGACAGATGACAGTTGACAGATGACAGATGACAGATGACAGATGACAGATGACAGATGACAGATGACAGATGACAGATGACAGATGACAGATGACAGATGACAAATGACAGATGACAGATGACAGTTGACAGATGGCAGATGACAGATGAGATATGACAGATGACAGATGACAGATGACAGATGACAGATAACAGTTGACAGATGACAGGTGGCAGATGACAGATGAAATATGACAGATGACAGATGAGAGATAACAGCTGACAGAAGACAGATGAAAAATGACAGATGACAGACGAAAGACGACAGATGACAGACGACAGATGACAGATGACAGATGACAGATGACAGATGGCAGATGACAGATGACAGATAACAGATGACAGATGACAGATGACAGATGACAGATAACAGATAACAGATGACAGATGACAGATGACAGATGACATATGACAGACGAAAGTTGACAGATGACAGATGACAGTTGACAGATGACAGTTGACAGATGACAGATGACAGATGACAGATGACAGATGACAGATGGCAGATGACAGATAACAGTTGAAAGATGACAGATGACAGATGACAGTTGACAGATGACAGATGACAGATGACAGATGACAGATGACAGATGACAGATGACAGATGACAGATGACAGATGACAGATGACAGATGACAGATGACAGATGACAGATGACAGATGACAGATGACAGATGACAGATGACAGATGACAGATAACAGATGACAGACGACAGATGACAGATGACATTTGACAGATGACAGATGGCAGATGACAGATGAGATATGACAGATGACAGATGACAGATGACAGATGACAGATGACAGATGACAGATGACAGATGACAGATGACAGATGACAGATGACAGATGACAGATGACAGATGACAGATGACAGATGACATTTGACAGATGACAGATGGCAGATGACAGATGAGATATGACAGATGACAGATGACAGATGACAGATGACAGATGACAGATGACAGATGACAGATGACAGATGACAGATGACAGATGACAGATGGCAGATGACAGATAACAGTTGAAAGATGACAGATGACAGATGACAGTTGACAGATGACAGATGACAGATGACAGATGACAGATGACAGATGACAGATGACAGATGACAGATGACAGATGACAGATGACAGATGACAGATGACAGATGACAGATGACAGATGACAGATGACAGATGACAGATGACAGATAACAGATGACAGACGACAGATGACAGATGACATTTGACAGATGACAGATGGCAGATGACAGATGAGATATGACAGATGACAGATGACAGATGACAGATGACAGATGACAGATGACAGATGACAGATGACAGATGACAGATGACAGATGACAGATGACAGATGACATTTGACAGATGACAGATGGCAGATGACAGATGAGATATGACAGATGACAGATGACAGATGACAGATGACAGATGACAGATGACAGATGACAGATGAGAGATGACAGATGACAGATGACAGATGATAGATGACAGATGGCAGATGACAGATGACAGATGACAGATGACAGATGACAGATGACAGATGACAGATGACAGATGACAGATGACAGACGAAAGATGACAGATGACAGATGACAGATGACAGATGACAGATGACAGATGACAGATGACAGATGACAGATGACAGATGACAGATGACAGATGACAGATGACAGATGACAGATGACAGATGACAGATGACAGATGACAGATGACAGATGACAGATGACAGATGACAGATGACATATGACATATGACAGATGACACATGACAAATGACAGATGATGGATGAGATATGACGGATTACAGATGGCACATGACAGATGACTGATGCATATGACAGATAACAGTTGACAGATGACAGAAGACAGATGACAGATGACAGATGACAGATGACAGATAACAGATGCCAGTTGACAGATGACAGATGACAGATGACACATGACAGATGACAGATGACAGATGACAGATGACAGATGACAGATGACAGATGACAGATGAGAGATGACAGATGACAGATGAGATATGACAGATGACAGATGACATATGACAGATGACAGATGACAGATGAGAGATGACAGATGACAGATGACAGATGACAGATGACAGATGACAGATGACAGATGACAGATGACAGATGACAGATGACAGATGACACATGACAGATTACAGATGACAGATGACAGATGACAGATAACAGATAACAGATAACAGATGACAGATGACAGATGACAGATGACAGATGACAGATGACAGATGACAGATGACAGATGACAGATAACAGATGACAGATGACAGATGACAGATGACAGACGAAAGATGACAGATGACAGATGACAGTTGACAGATGACAGATGACAGATGAGAGATGACAGATGACAGATGACAGATGACAGATGACAGATGACAGATGACAGATGACAGATGACAGATGACAGATGACAGATAACAGATAACAGATGACAGATGACAGATGACAGATGACAGATGACAGATGACAGATGACAGATGACAGATGACAGATGACAAATGACAGACGAAAGATGACAGATGACAGATGAGAGATGACAGATGACAGATGATAGATGAGAGATGACAGATGACAGATGACAGATGACAGATGACAGATGACAGATGACAGATGACAGATGACAGATGACAGATGACAGATGACAAATAACAGATAACAGATAACAGATAACAGATGACAGATGACAGATGACAGATGACAGATGACAGATGACAGATAACAGATGACAGATGACAGATGACAGATGACAGACGAAAGATGACAGATGACAGATGAGAGATGACAGATGACAGATGACAGATGAGAGATGACAGATGACAGATGACAGATGACAGATGACAGATGACAGATGACAGATGACAGATGACAGATGACAGATGACAGATGACAGATGACAGATGACAGATGACAGATGACAGATAACAGATAACAGATAATAGATGACAGTTGACAAATGACAGATGACAGATGACAGATGACAGATGACAGATGACAGATGACAGATGACAGATGACAGATGACAGATAACAGATGACAGATGACAGATGACAGATGACAGATGACAGACGAAAGATGACAGATGACAGATGATAGTTGACAGATGACAGATGACAGATGATAGATGACAGATGACAGATGACAGATGGCAGATGACAGATAACAGTTGAAAGATGACAGATGACAGATGACAGTTGACAGATGACAGATGACAGATGACAGATGACAGATGACAGATGACAGATGACAGATGACAGATGACAGATTACAGATGACAGATGACAGATGACAGATGACAGACGAAAGATGACAGATGACAGATAACAGTTGACAGATGACAGGTGGCAGATGACAGATGACAGATGACAGATGACAGATGGCAGATGACAGATAACAGTTGAAAGATGACAGATGACAGATGACAGTTGACAGATGACAGATGACAGATGACAGATGACAGATGACAGATGACAGATGACAGATGACAGATGACAGATGACAGATGACAGATGACAGATGACAGATGACAGACGAAAGATGACAGATGACAGATGACAGATAACAGATGACAGATAACAGATGACAGACGACAGATGACAGATGACATTTGACAGATGACAGATGAGATATGACAGATGACAGATGACAGATGACAGATGACAGATGACAGATGACAGATGACAGATGACAGATGACATTTGACAGATGACAGATGGCAGATGACAGATGAGATATGACAGATGACAGATGACAGATGACAGATGACAGATGACAGATGAGAGATGACAGATGACAGATGACAGATGACAGATGACAGATGACAGATGACAGATGACAGATGACAGATGACAGATGACAGATGACAGATGACCGATGACAGATGACAGACGAAAGATGACAGATGACATATGACAGACGAAAGATGACAGATGACAGATGACAGATGACAGATGACAGATGACAGATGACAGATGACAGATGACAGATGACAGATGACAGATGACAGATGACAGATGACAGATGACAGATGACAGATGACAGATGACAGATAACAGATAACAGATGACAGATGACAGATGACATATGACAGACGAAAGATGACAGATGACAGATGACAGATGACAGATGACAGATGACAGATGACAGATGACAGATGAGAGATGACAGATGACAGATGACAGATGACAGATAACAGTTGACAGATGACACATGGCAGATGACAGATGAGATATGACAGATGACAGATGACAGATGAGAGATGACAGATGACAGATGACATTTGACAGATGACAGATGGCAGATGACAGATGAGATATGACAGATGACAGATGACAGATGACAGATGACAGATGACAGATGACAGATGAGAGATGAGAGATGACAGATGACAGATGACAGATGACAGATGACAGATGACAGATGACAGATGACAGATGACAGATGACAGATGACAGATGACAGATGACAGATGACAGATGACAGATGACAGATGACAGATGACAGATGACAGACGAAAGATGACAGATGACATATGACAGACGAAAGATGACAGATGACAGATGACAGATGACAGTTGACAGATGACAGATGACAGATAACAGATGACAGATGACAGATGACAGATGACAGATGACAGATGACAGATGCCAGATGACAGATAACAGTTGAAAGATGACAGATGACAGATGACAGATGACAGATGACAGTTGACAGATGACAGATGACAGATGACAGATGACAGATGACAGATGACAGATGACAGATGACAGATGACAGATGACAGATGACAGATGACAGATGACAGATGACAGATGACAGATGACAGATAAGAGATGACAGATGACAGATGACAGATGACAGATGACAGATGACAGATGACAGATGACAGATGACAGATGACAGATGACAGATAACAGTTGACAGATGACAGGTGGCAGATGACAGATGAAATATGACAGATGACAGATGACAGATGACAGATGACAGATGACAGATGACAGATGACAGATGACAGATGAGAGATGACAGATGACAGATGACAGATGACAGATAACAGTTGACAGATGACACATGGCAGATGACAGATGAGATATGACAGATGACAGATGACAGATGAGAGATGACAGATGACAGATGACAGATGACAGATGACAGATGACAGATGACAGATGACAGATGACAGATGACAGATGACAGATGACAGATGACAGATGACAGATGACAGATGACAGATGACAGATGACAGATGACAGATGACAGATGACAGATGACAGATGACAGATGACAGATGACAGATGACAGATGAGAGATGACAGATGACAGATGACAGATGACAGATGACAGATGACAGATGACAGATGACAGATGACAGATGACAGATGACAGATGACAGATGACAGATGACAGATGACAGATGAGAGATGACAGATGACAGATGACAGATGACAGATGACAGATGACAGATGACAGATGACAGATGAGCGATGACAGATGACAGATGACAGATGACAGATGACAGATGACAGATGACAGATGACAGATGACAGATGACAGATAACAGATAACAGATGACAGATGACAGATGACAGATGACATATGACAGACGAAAGATGACAGATGACAGATGACAGTTGACAGATGACAGATGACAGATGACAGATGACAGATGGCAGATGACAGATAACAGTTGAAAGATGACAGATGACAGTTGACAGATGACAGATGACAGATGACAGTTGACAGATGACAGATGACAGATGACAGATGACATATGGCAGATGACAGATGAGATATGACAGATGACAGATGACAGATGACAGATGACAGATGACAGATGACAGATGACAGATGACAGATGAGAGATGACAGATGACAGATGACAGATGACAGATAACAGTTGACAGATGACAGATGGCAGATGACAGATGAGATATGACAGATGACAGATGACAGATGACAGATGAGAGATGACAGATGACAGATGACAGATGACAGATGACAGATGACAGATGACAGATGACAGATGACAGATGACAGATGACAGATGACAGATGACAGATGACAGATAACAGATAACAGATGACAGATGACAGATGACATATGACATATGACAGACGAAAGATGACAGATGACAGATGACAGTTGACAGATGACAGATGACAGATGACAGATGACAGATGACAGATGACAGATGGCAGATGACAGATAACAGTTGAAAGATGACAGATGACAGATGACAGTTGACAGATGACAGATGACAGATGACAGATGACAGATGACAGATGACAGATGACAGATGACAGATGACAGATGACAGATGACAGATGACAGATGAAAGATGACAGATGACAGATGACAGATAACAGATAACAGATGACAGATGACAGATGACAGATGACATATGACAGACGAAAGATGACAGATGACAGATGACAGTTGACAGATGACAGATGACAGATGACAGATGACAGATGACAGATGACAGATGACAGATGACAGATGACAGATGAGAGATGACAGATGACAGATGACAGATGGCAGATGACAGATAACAGTTGAAAGATGACAGATGACAGATGACAGTTGACAGATGACAGATGACAGATGACAGATGACAGATGGGAGATGACAGATCAGATATGACAGATGACAGATGACAGATGACAGATGACAGATGAGAGATGACAGATGACAGATGACAGATGACAGATGACAGATAACAGTTGACAGATGACAGATGGCAGATGACAGATGAGATATGACAGATGACAGATGAGAGATGACAGATGACAGATGACAGATGACAGATGACAGATGACAGATGACAGATGACAGTTGACAGATGACAGATAACAGATGACAGATGACAGATGACAGATGACAGATGACAGATGACAGATGACAGATGACAGATGACAGATGACAGATGACAGATGACAGATGACAGATGACAGATGACAGATGACAGATGACAGATGACAGATGACAGATGACAGATGACAGATGACAGATGACAGATGACAGATGACAGATGACAGACGAAAGATGACAGATGACAGATGACAGATGACAGATGACAGATGACAGATGACAGATGACAGATGACAGATGACAGATGACAGATGACAGATGACAGATGACAGATGACAGATGACAGATGACAGATGACAGATGACAGATGACAGATGACATATGACAGATGACACATGACAAATGACAGATGATGGATGAGATATGACAGATTACAGATGGCACATGACAGATGACAGATGGCAGATGACAGATAACCGTTGAAAGATGACAGATGACAGATGACAGTTGACAGATGACAGATGACAGATGACAGATGACAGATGGCAGATGACAGATGAGATATGACAGATGACAGATGACAGATGACAGATGACAGATGACAGATGACATATGACAGATGAGAGATGACAGATGACAGATGACAGATGACAGATAACAGTTGACAGATGACAGATGGCAGATGACAGATGAGATATGACAGATGACAGATGACAGATGAGAGATGACAGATGACAGATGACAGATGACAGATGACAGATGACAGATGACAGATGACAGATGACAGATGACAGATGAGAGATGACAGATGACAGATGACAGATGACAGATGACAGATGACAGATGACAGATTACAGATGACAGATGACAGATGACAGATGACAGATGACAGATGACAGATGACAGATGACAGATGACAGATGACAGATGAGAGATGACAGATGACAGATGACAGATGACAGATGACAGATGACAGATGACAGATGACAGATGACAGATGACAGATGACAGATGACAGATGACAGATGACAGATGACAGATGACAGATGACAGATGACAGATGACAGATGACAGATGACAGATGACAGATGACAGATGACAGATGACAGATGACAGATGACAGATGACAGATGACAGATGACAGATGACAGATGCCAGATGACAGATGACAGATGACAGATGACAGATAACAGATAACAGATGACAGATGACATATGACAGACGAAAGATGACAGATGACAGATGACAGTTGACAGATGACAGATGACAGATGACATATGACAGACGAAAGATGACAGATGACAGATGACAGTTGACAGATGACAGATGACAGATGACAGATGACAGATGGCAGATGACAGATAACAGTTGAAAGATGACAGATGACAGATGACAGTTGACAGATGACAGATGACAGATGACAGATGACAGATGACAGATGACAGATGACAGATGACAGATGACAGATGACAGATGACAGATGACAGATGACAGATGACAGATGACAGATGACAGATGACAGATGACAGATGACAGATGACAGATGACAGATGACAGATGACAGATGACAGATGACAGATGTCAGATGACAGATGACAGATGACAGATGACAGATGACAGATGACAGATGACAGATGACAGATGACAGATGACAGATGACAGATGACAGATGACAGATGTCAGATGACAGATGACAGATGACAGATGACAGACGAAAGATGACAGATGACAGATAACAGTTGACAGATGACAGGTGGCAGATGACAGATGAAATATGACAGATGACAGATGACAGATGACAGATGACAGATGACAGATGACAGATGACAGATGACAGATGACAGATGACAGATGACAGATGACAGATGACAGATGACAGATGACAGATGACAGATGACAGATGACAGATGACAGATGACAGATGACAGATGACAGATGACAGATGACAGATGACAGATGACAGATGACAGATGACAGATGACAGATGACAGATGACAGTTGAAAGATGACAGATGACAGATGACAGTTGACAGATGACAGATGACAGATGACAGATGATAGATGAAATATGACAGATGACAGATAACAGATAACAGATGACAGATGACAGATGACAGATGACAGATAACAGATAACAGATGACAGATGACAGATGACAGATGACAGATGACAGATGACAGATGACAGATGACAGATAACAGATGACAGATGACAGATGATAGATGACAGATGACAGATGACAGATGGCAGATGACAGATAACAGTTGAAAGATGACAGATGACAGATGACAGTTGACAGATGACAGATAACAGATGTCAGATGACAGATGACAGATGACAGATGACAGATGACAGATGACAGATGACAGATGACAGATGACAGATAACAGATGACAGATGACAGATGACAGATGACAGATGACAGATGACAGACGACAGATGACAGATGACATTTGACAGATGACAGATGACAGATGACAGATGACAGATGACAGATGACAGATGACAGATGACAGATGACAGATGACAGATGACATTTGACAGATGACAGATGGCAGATGACAGATGAGATATGACAGATGACAGATGACAGATGACAGATGACAGATGACAGATGACATTTGACAGATGACAGATAACAGATGACAGATGACAGATGACAGATGACATATGACAGACGAAAGATGACAGATGACAGTTGACAGATGACAGATGACAGATGACAGATGACAGATGACAGATGGCAGATGACAGATAACAGTTGAAAGATGACAGATGACAGTTGACAGATGACAGATGACAGATGACAGTTGACAGATGACAGATGACAGATGACAGATGACATATGGCAGATGACAGATGAGATATGACAGATGACAGATGACAGATGACAGATGACAGATGACAGATGACAGATGACAGATGACAGATGACAGATGAGAGATGACAGATGACAGATGACAGATGACAGATAACAGTTGACAGATGACAGATGGCAGATGACAGATGAGATATGACAGATGACAGATGACAGATGAGAGATGACAGATGACAGATGACAGATGACAGATGACAGATGACAGATGACAGATGACAGATGACAGATGACAGATGACAGATGACAGATAACAGATAACAGATGACAGATGACAGATGACATATGACATATGACAGACGAAAGATGACAGATGACAGATGACAGTTGACAGATGACATATGACAGATGACAGATGACAGATGACAGATGACAGATGACAGATGGCAGATGACAGATAACAGTTGAAAGATGACAGATGACAGATGACAGTTGACAGATGACAGATGACAGATGACAGATGACAGATGACAGATGACAGATGACAGATGACAGATGACAGATGACAGATGACAGATGACAGATGACAGATGACAGATGACAGATAACAGATAACAGATGACAGATGACAGATGACAGATGACATATGACAGACGAAAGATGACAGATGACAGATGACAGTTGACAGATGACAGATGACAGATGACAGATGACAGATGACAGATGACAGATGACAGATGACAGATGACAGATGACAGATGACAGTTGAAAGATGACAGATGACAGATGACAGTTGACAGATGACAGATGACAGATGACAGATGATAGATGAAATATGACAGATGACAGATAACAGATAACAGATGACAGATGACAGATGACAGATGACAGATGACAGATAACAGATAACAGATGACAGATGACAGATGACAGATGGCAGATGACAGATGAGATATGACAGATGACAGATGACAGATGACAGATGACAGATGACAGATGACAGATGACAGTTGACAGATGACAGATGACAGATGACAGATGACAGATGACAGATGGCAGATGACAGATAACAGTTGAAAGATGACAGATGACAGTTGACAGATGACAGATGACAGATGACAGTTGACAGATGACAGATGACAGATGACAGATGACATATGGCAGATGACAGATGAGATATGACAGATGACAGATGACAGATGGCAGATGACAGATGACAGATGACAGATGACAGATGACAGATGACAGATGACAGATGACAGATGACAGATGACAGATGACAGATGACAGATAACAGATGACAGACGACAGATGACAGATGACAGATGACAGATGACAGATGACAGATGACAGATGGCAGATGACAGATAACAGTTGAAAGATGACAGATGACAGATGACAGTTGACAGATGACAGATGACAGATGACAGATGACAGATGACAGATGACAGATGACAGATGACAGATGACAGATGACAGATGACAGATGACAGATGACAGATGACAGATGACAGATGACAGATGACAGATGACAGATGACAGATGACAGATGACAGATGACAGATAACAGATGACAGACGACAGATGACAGATGACATTTGACAGATGACAGATGGCAGATGACAGATGAGATATGACAGATGACAGATGACAGATGACAGATGACAGATGACAGATGACAGATGACAGATGACAGATGACAGATGACAGATGACAGATGACAGATGACAGATGACATTTGACAGATGACAGATGGCAGATGACAGATGAGATATGACAGATGACAGATGACAGATGACAGATGACAGATGACAGATGACAGATGACAGATGAGAGATGACAGATGACAGATGACAGATGATAGATGACAGATGGCAGATGACAGATGACAGATGACAGATGACAGATGACAGATGACAGATGACAGATGACAGATGACAGATGACAGATGACAGACGAAAGATGACAGATGACAGATGACAGATGACAGATGACAGATGACAGATGACAGATGACAGATGACAGATGACAGATGACAGATGACAGATGACAGATGACAGATGACAGATGACAGATGACAGATGACAGATGACAGATGACAGATGACAGATGACAGATGACAGATGACAGATGACAGATGACATATGACATATGACAGATGACACATGACAAATGACAGATGATGGATGAGATATGACGGATTACAGATGGCACATGACAGATGACTGATGCATATGACAGATAACAGTTGACAGATGACAGATGACAGATGACAGATGACAGATGACAGATGACAGATGACAGATAACAGATGCCAGTTGACAGATGACAGATGACAGATGACACATGACAGATGACAGATGACAGATGACAGATGACAGATGACAGATGACAGATGACAGATGACAGATGAGAGATGACAGATGACAGATGAGATATGACAGATGACAGATGACATATGACAGATGACAGATGACAGATGAGAGATGACAGATGACAGATGACAGATGACAGATGACAGATGACAGATGACAGATGACAGATGACAGATGACAGATGACAGATGACAGATGACAGATGACACATGACAGATTACAGATGACAGATGACAGATGACAGATAACAGATAACAGATAACAGATGACAGATGACAGATGACAGATGACAGATGACAGATGACAGATGACAGATGACAGATGACAGATAACAGATGACAGATGACAGATGACAGATGACAGACGAAAGATGACAGATGACAGATGACAGTTGACAGATGACAGATGACAGATGAGAGATGACAGATGACAGATGACAGATGACAGATGACAGATGACAGATGACAGATGACAGATGACAGATGACAGATGACAGATAACAGATAACAGATGACAGATGACAGATGACAGATGACAGATGACAGATGACAGATGACAGATGACAGATGACAAATGACAGACGAAAGATGACAGATGACAGATGAGAGATGACAGATGACAGATGATAGATGAGAGATGACAGATGACAGATGACAGATGACAGATGACAGATGACAGATGACAGATGACAGATGACAGATGACAGATGACAGATGACAGATGACAAATAACAGATAACAGATAACAGATAACAGATGACAGATGACAGATGACAGATGACAGATGACAGATGACAGATAACAGATGACAGATGACAGATGACAGATGACAGACGAAAGATGACAGATGACAGATGAGAGATGACAGATGACAGATGACAGATGAGAGATGACAGATGACAGATGACAGATGACAGATGACAGATGACAGATGACAGATGACAGATGACAGATGACAGATGACAGATGACAGATGACAGATGACAGATGACAGATAACAGATAACAGATAATAGATGACAGTTGACAAATGACAGATGACAGATGACAGATGACAGATGACAGATGACAGATGACAGATGACAGATGACAGATAACAGATGACAGATGACAGATGACAGATGACAGATGACAGACGAAAGATGACAGATGACAGATGATAGTTGACAGATGACAGATGACAGATGATAGATGACAGATGACAGATGACAGATGGCAGATGACAGATAACAGTTGAAAGATGACAGATGACAGATGACAGTTGACAGATGACAGATGACAGATGACAGATGACAGATGACAGATGACAGATGACAGATGACAGATGACAGATTACAGATGACAGATGACAGATGACAGATGACAGACGAAAGATGACAGATGACAGATAACAGTTGACAGATGACAGGTGGCAGATGACAGATGACAGATGACAGATGACAGATGGCAGATGACAGATAACAGTTGAAAGATGACAGATGACAGATGACAGTTGACAGATGACAGATGACAGATGACAGATGACAGATGACAGATGACAGATGACAGATGACAGATGACAGATGACAGATGACAGATGACAGATGACAGATGACAGATGACAGATGACAGACGAAAGATGACAGATGACAGATGACAGATAACAGATGACAGATAACAGATGACAGACGACAGATGACAGATGACATTTGACAGATGACAGATGAGATATGACAGATGACAGATGACAGATGACAGATGACAGATGACAGATGACAGATGACAGATGACATTTGACAGATGACAGATGGCAGATGACAGATGAGATATGACAGATGACAGATGACAGATGACAGATGACAGATGACAGATGAGAGATGACAGATGACAGATGACAGATGACAGATGACAGATGACAGATGACAGATGACAGATGACAGATGACAGATGACAGATGACCGATGACAGATGACAGACGAAAGATGACAGATGACATATGACAGACGAAAGATGACAGATGACAGATGACAGATGACAGATGACAGATGGCAGATGACAGATGACAGATGACAGATGACAGATGACAGATGACAGATGACAGATGACAGATGACAGATGACAGATGACAGATGACAGATGACAGATGACAGATGACAGATGACAGATAACAGATAACAGATGACAGATGACAGATGACAGATGACATATGACAGACGAAAGATGACAGATGACAGATGACAGATGACAGATGACAGATGACAGATGACAGATGACAGATGAGAGATGACAGATGACAGATGACAGATGACAGATAACAGTTGACAGATGACACATGGCAGATGACAGATGAGATATGACAGATGACAGATGACAGATGAGAGATGACAGATGACAGATGACATTTGACAGATGACAGATGGCAGATGACAGATGAGATATGACAGATGACAGATGACAGATGACAGATGACAGATGACAGATGACAGATGAGAGATGAGAGATGACAGATGACAGATGACAGATGACAGATGACAGATGACAGATGACAGATGACAGATGACAGATGACAGATGACAGATGACAGATGACAGATGACAGATGACAGATGACAGACGAAAGATGACAGATGACATATGACAGACGAAAGATGACAGATGACAGATGACAGATGACAGTTGACAGATGACAGATGACAGATGACAGATGACAGATGACAGATGACAGATGACAGATGACAGATGACAGATGACAGATGCCAGATGACAGATAACAGTTGAAAGATGACAGATGACAGATGACAGATGACAGATGACAGTTGACAGATGACAGATGACAGATGACAGATGACAGATGACAGATGACAGATGACAGATGACAGATGACAGATGACAGATGACAGATGACAGATGACAGATGACAGATGACAGATGACAGATGACAGATAAGAGATGACAGATGACAGATGACAGATGACAGATGACAGATGACAGATGACAGATGACAGATGACAGATGACAGATAACAGTTGACAGATGACAGGTGGCAGATGACAGATGAAATATGACAGATGACAGATGACAGATGACAGATGACAGATGACAGATGACAGATGACAGATGACAGATGAGAGATGACAGATGACAGATGACAGATGACAGATAACAGTTGACAGATGACACATGGCAGATGACAGATGAGATATGACAGATGACAGATGACAGATGAGAGATGACAGATGACAGATGACAGATGACAGATGACAGATGACAGATGACAGATGACAGATGACAGATGACAGATGACAGATGACAGATGACAGATGACAGATGACAGATGACAGATGACAGATGACAGATGACAGATGACAGATGACAGATGACAGATGACAGATGAGAGATGACAGATGACAGATGACAGATGACAGATGACAGATGACAGATGACAGATGACAGATGACAGATGACAGATGACAGATGACAGATGACAGATGACAGATGACAGATGAGAGATGACAGATGACAGATGACAGATGACAGATGACAGATGACAGATGACAGATGACAGATGAGCTATGACAGATGACAGATGACAGATGACAGATGACAGATGACAGATGACAGATGACAGATGACAGATGACAGATAACAGATAACAGATGACAGATGACAGATGACAGATGACATATGACAGACGAAAGATGACAGATGACAGATGACAGTTGACAGATGACAGATGACAGATGACAGATGACAGATGACAGATGACAGATGGCAGATGACAGATAACAGTTGAAAGATGACAGATGACAGTTGACAGATGACAGATGACAGATGACAGTTGACAGATGACAGATGACAGATGACAGATGACATATGGCAGATGACAGATGAGATATGACAGATGACAGATGACAGATGACAGATGACAGATGACAGATGACAGATGACAGATGACAGATGACAGATGAGAGATGACAGATGACAGATGACAGATGACAGATAACAGTTGACAGATGACAGATGGCAGATGACAGATGAGATATGACAGATGACAGATGACAGATGACAGATGAGAGATGACAGATGACAGATGACAGATGACAGATGACAGATGACAGATGACAGATGACAGATGACAGATGACAGATGACAGATGACAGATGACAGATAACAGATAACAGATGACAGATGACAGATGACATATGACATATGACAGACGAAAGATGACAGATGACAGATGACAGTTGACAGATGACAGATGACAGATGACAGATGACAGATGACAGATGACAGATGGCAGATGACAGATAACAGTTGAAAGATGACAGATGACAGATGACAGTTGACAGATGACAGATGACAGATGACAGATGACAGATGACAGATGACAGATGCCAGATGACAGATAACAGTTGAAAGATGACAGATGACAGATGACAGATGACAGATGACAGTTGACAGATGACAGATGACAGATGACAGATGACAGATGACAGATGACAGATGACAGATGACAGATGACAGATGACAGATGACAGATGACAGATGACAGATGACAGATGACAGATGACAGATGACAGATAAGAGATGACAGATGACAGATGACAGATGACAGATGACAGATGACAGATGACAGATGACAGATGACAGATGACAGTTGACAGATGACAGATGACAGATGACAGATGACAGATGGCAGATGACAGATCAGATATGACAGATGACAGATGACAGATGACAGATGACAGATGAGAGATGACAGATGACAGATGACAGATGACAGATGACAGATAACAGTTGACAGATGACAGATGGCAGATGACAGATGAGATATGACAGATGACAGATGAGAGATGACAGATGACAGATGACAGATGACAGATGACAGATGACAGATGACAGATGACAGATGACAGATGACAGTTGACAGATGACAGATAACAGATGACAGATGACAGATGACAGATGACAGATGACAGATGACAGATGACAGATGACAGATGACAGATGACAGATGACAGATGACAGATGACAGATGACAGATGACAGATGACAGATGACAGATGACAGATGACAGATGACAGATGACAGATGACAGACGAAAGATGACAGATGACAGATGACAGATGACAGATGACAGATGACAGATGACAGATGACAGATGACAGATGACAGATGACAGATGACAGATGACAGATGACAGATGACAGATGACAGATGACAGATGACAGATGACATATGACATATGACAGATGACACATGACAAATGACAGATGATGGATGAGATATGACAGATTACAGATGGCACATGACAGATGACAGATGGCAGATGACAGATAACAGTTGAAAGATGACAGATGACAGATGACAGTTGACAGATGACAGATGACAGATGACAGATGACAGATGGCAGATGACAGATGAGATATGACAGATGACAGATGACAGATGACAGATGACAGATGACAGATGACATATGACAGATGAGAGATGACAGATGACAGATGACAGATGACAGATAACAGTTGACAGATGACAGATGGCAGATGACAGATGAGATATGACAGATGACAGATGACAGATGAGAGATGACAGATGACAGATGACAGATGACAGATGACAGATGACAGATGACAGATGACAGATGGCAGATGACAGATGACAGATGACAGATGACAGATGACAGATGACAGATGACAGATGACAGATGACAGATGACAGATGACAGATGACAGATGACAGATGACAGATGACAGATGACAGATGACAGATGACAGATGACAGATGAGAGATGACAGATGACAGATGACAGATGACAGATGACAGATGACAGATGACAGATGACAGATGACAGATGACAGATGACAGATGACAGATGACAGATGACAGATGACAGATGACAGATGACAGATGACAGATGACAAATGACAGATGACAGATGACAGATGACAGATGACAGATGACAGATGACAGATGACAGATGACAGATGACAGATGACAGATGACAGATGACAGATGACAGATGCCAGATGACAGATGACAGATGACAGATGACAGATAACAGATGACAGATGACATATGACAGACGAAAGATGACAGATGACAGATGACAGTTGACAGATGACAGATGACAGATGACATATGACAGACGAAAGATGACAGATGACAGATGACAGTTGACAGATGACAGATGACAGATGACAGATGACAGATGGCAGATGACAGATAACAGTTGAAAGATGACAGATGACAGATGACAGTTGACAGATGACAGATGACAGATGACAGATGACAGATGACAGATGACAGATGACAGATGACAGATGACAGATGACAGATGACAGATGACAGATGACAGATGACAGATGACAGATGACAGATGACAGATGACAGATGACAGATGACAGATGACAGATGACAGATGACAGATGACAGATGACAGATGTCAGATGACAGATGACAGATGACAGATGACAGATGACAGATGACAGATGACAGATGACAGATGACAGATGACAGATGACAGATGACAGATGACAGATGTCAGATGACAGATGACAGATGACAGATGACAGATGACAGACGAAAGATGACAGATGACAGATAACAGTTGACAGATGACAGGTGGCAGATGACAGATGAAATATGACAGATGACAGATGACAGATGACAGATGACAGATGACAGATGACAGATGACAGATGACAGATGACAGATGACAGATGACAGATGACAGATGACAGATGACAGATGACAGATGACAGATGACAGATGACAGATGACAGATGACAGATGACAGATGACAGATGACAGATGACAGATGACAGATGACAGATGACAGATGACAGATGACAGATGACAGATGACAGATGACAGTTGAAAGATGACAGATGACAGATGACAGTTGACAGATGACAGATGACAGATGACAGATGATAGGTGAAATATGACAGATGACAGATAACAGATAACAGATGACAGATGACAGATGACAGATGACAGATAACAGATAACAGATGACAGATGACAGATGACAGATGACAGATGACAGATGACAGTTGACAGATGACAGATGACAGATGACAGTTGACAGATGACAGATGACAGATGACAGATGACATATGGCAGATGACAGATGAGATATGACAGATGACAGATGACAGATGACAGATGACAGATGACAGATGACAGATGACAGATGACAGATGACAGATGAGAGATGACAGATGACAGATGACAGATGACAGATAACAGTTGACAGATGACAGATGGCAGATGACAGATGAGATATGACAGATGACAGATGACAGATGACAGATGAGAGATGACAGATGACAGATGACAGATGACAGATGACAGATGACAGATGACAGATGACAGATGACAGATGACAGATGACAGATGACAGATGACAGATAACAGATAACAGATGACAGATGACAGATGACATATGACATATGACAGACGAAAGATGACAGATGACAGATGACAGTTGACAGATGACAGATGACAGATGACAGATGACAGATGACAGATGACAGATGGCAGATGACAGATAACAGTTGAAAGATGACAGATGACAGATGACAGTTGACAGATGACAGATGACAGATGACAGATGACAGATGACAGATGACAGATGACAGATGACAGATGACAGATGACAGATGAAAGATGACAGATGACAGATGACAGATAACAGATAACAGATGACAAATGACAGATGACAGATGACATATGACAGACGAAAGATGACAGATGACAGATGACAGTTGACAGATGACAGATGACAGATGACAGATGACAGATGACAGATGACAGATGACAGATGACAGATGAGAGATGACAGATGACAGATGACAGA
The DNA here is from genome assembly GCF_029603195.1 of Condylostylus longicornis. Lineage (NCBI taxonomy): Eukaryota > Metazoa > Arthropoda > Insecta > Diptera > Dolichopodidae > Condylostylus > Condylostylus longicornis. The sequence goes on from NW_026578119.1 coordinate 1,968,417, forward strand.
TGGCAGATGACAGATAACAGTTGAAAGATGACAGATGACAGATGACAGTTGACAGATGACAGATGACAGATGACAGATGACAGATGGCAGATGACAGATCAGATATGACAGATGACAGATGACAGATGACAGATGACAGATGAGAGATGACAGATGACAGATGACAGATGACAGATGACAGATAACAGTTGACAGATGACAGATGGCAGATGACAGATGAGATATGACAGATGACAGATGAGAGATGACAGATGACAGATGACAGATGACAGATGACAGATGACAGATGACAGATGACAGATGACAGTTGACAGATGACAGATAACAGATGACAGATGACAGATGACAGATGACAGATGACAGATGACAGATGACAGATGACAGATGACAGATGACAGATGACAGATGACAGATGACAGATGACAGATGACAGATGACAGATGACAGATGACAGATGACAGATGACAGATGACAGATGACAGATGACAGATGACAGACGAAAGATGACAGATGACAGATGACAGATGACAGATGACAGATGACAGATGACAGATGACAGATGACAGATGACAGATGACAGATGACAGATGACAGATGACAGATGACAGATGACAGATGACAGATGACAGATGACAGATGACATATGACATATGACAGATGACACATGACAAATGACAGATGATGGATGAGATATGACAGATTACAGATGGCACATGACAGATGACAGATGGCAGATGACAGATAACAGTTGAAAGATGACAGATGACAGATGACAGTTGACAGATGACAGATGACAGATGACAGATGACAGATGGCAGATGACAGATGAGATATGACAGATGACAGATGACAGATGACAGATGACAGATGACAGATGACAGATGACAGATGAGAGATGACAGATGACAGATGACAGATGACAGATAACAGTTGACAGATGACAGATGGCAGATGACAGATGAGATATGACAGATGACAGATGACAGATGAGAGATGACAGATGACAGATGACAGATGACAGATGACAGATGACAGATGACAGATGACAGATGACAGATGACAGATGAGAGATGACAGATGACAGATGACAGATGACAGATGACAGATGACAGATGACAGATTACAGATGACAGATGACAGATGACAGATGACAGATGACAGATGACAGATGACAGATGACAGATGACAGATGACAGATGAGAGATGACAGATGACAGATGACAGATGACAGATGACAGATGACAGATGACAGATGACAGATGACAGATGACAGATGACAGATGACAGATGACAGATGACAGATGACAGATGACAGATGACAGATGACAGATGACAGATGACAGATGACAGATGACAGATGACAGATGACAGATGACAGATGACAGATGACAGATGCCAGATGACAGATGACAGATGACAGATGACAGATAACAGATAACAGATGACAGATGACATATGACAGACGAAAGATGACAGATGACAGATGACAGTTGACAGATGACAGATGACAGATGACATATGACAGACGAAAGATGACAGATGACAGATGACAGTTGACAGATGACAGATGACAGATGACAGATGACAGATGGCAGATGACAGATAACAGTTGAAAGATGACAGATGACAGATGACAGTTGACAGATGACAGATGACAGATGACAGATGACAGATGACAGATGACAGATGACAGATGACAGATGACAGATGACAGATGACAGATGACAGATGACAGATGACAGATGACAGATGACAGATGACAGATGACAGATGACAGATGACAGATGACAGATGACAGATGACAGATGACAGATGTCAGATGACAGATGACAGATGACAGATGACAGATGACAGATGACAGATGACAGATGACAGATGACAGATGACAGATGACAGATGACAGATGTCAGATGACAGATGACAGATGACAGATGACAGATGACAGACGAAAGATGACAGATGACAGATAACAGTTGACAGATGACAGGTGGCAGATGACAGATGAAATATGACAGATGACAGATGACAGATGACAGATGACAGATGACAGATGACAGATGACAGATGACAGATGACAGATGACAGATGACAGATGACAGATGACAGATGACAGATGACAGATGACAGATGACAGATGACAGATGACAGATGACAGATGACAGATGACAGATGACAGATGACAGATGACAGATGACAGATGACAGATGACAGATGACAGATGACAGATGACAGATGACAGTTGAAAGATGACAGATGACAGATGACAGTTGACAGATGACAGATGACAGATGACAGATGATAGATGAAATATGACAGATGACAGATAACAGATAACAGATGACAGATGACAGATGACAGATGACAGATAACAGATAACAGATGACAGATGACAGATGACAGATGACAGATGACAGATGACAGATGACAGATGACAGATAACAGATGACAGATGACAGATGATAGATGACAGATGACAGATGACAGATGGCAGATGACAGATAACAGTTGAAAGATGACAGATGACAGATGACAGTTGACAGATGACAGATAACAGATGTCAGATGACAGATGACAGATGACAGATGACAGATGACAGATGACAGATGACAGATGACAGATGACAGATAACAGATGACAGATGACAGATGACATATGACAGATGACAGATGACAGACGACAGATGACAGATGACATTTGACAGATGACAGATGACAGATGACAGATGACAGATGACAGATGACAGATGACAGATGACAGATGACAGATGACATTTGACAGATGACAGATGGCAGATGACAGATGAGATATGACAGATGACAGATGACAGATGACAGATGACAGATGACAGATGACATTTGACAGATGACAGATAACAGATGACAGATGACAGATGACAGATGACATATGACAGACGAAAGATGACAGATGACAGTTGACAGATGACAGATGACAGATGACAGATGACAGATGACAGATGGCAGATGACAGATAACAGTTGAAAGATGACAGATGACAGTTGACAGATGACAGATGACAGATGACAGTTGACAGATGACAGATGACAGATGACAGATGACATATGGCAGATGACAGATGAGATATGACAGATGACAGATGACAGATGACAGATGACAGATGACAGATGACAGATGACAGATGACAGATGACAGATGACAGATGAGAGATGACAGATGACAGATGACAGATGACAGATAACAGTTGACAGATGACAGATGGCAGATGACAGATGAGATATGACAGATGACAGATGACAGATGAGAGATGACAGATGACAGATGACAGATGACAGATGACAGATGACAGATGACAGATGACAGATGACAGATGACAGATGACAGATGACAGATAACAGATAACAGATGACAGATGACAGATGACATATGACATATGACAGACGAAAGATGACAGATGACAGATGACAGTTGACAGATGACAGATGACAGATGACAGATGACAGATGACAGATGACAGATGGCAGATGACAGATAACAGTTGAAAGATGACAGATGACAGATGACAGTTGACAGATGACAGATGACAGATGACAGATGACAGATGACAGATGACAGATGACAGATGACAGATGACAGATGACAGATGACAGATGACAGATGACAGATGACAGATGACAGATAACAGATAACAGATGACAGATGACAGATGACAGATGACATATGACAGACGAAAGATGACAGATGACAGATGACAGTTGACAGATGACAGATGACAGATGACAGATGACAGATGACAGATGACAGATGACAGATGACAGATGACAGATGACAGATGACAGTTGAAAGATGACAGATGACAGATGACAGTTGACAGATGACAGATGACAGATGACAGATGATAGATGAAATATGACAGATGACAGATAACAGATAACAGATGACAGATGACAGATGACAGATGACAGATAACAGATAACAGATGACAGATGACAGATGACAGATGACAGATGACAGATGACAGATGACAGATGACAGATGACAGATAACAGATGACAGATGACAGATGATAGATGACAGATGACAGATGACAGATGGCAGATGACAGATAACAGTTGAAAGATGACAGATGACAGATGACAGTTGACAGATGACAGATAACAGATGTCAGATGACAGATGACAGATGACAGATGACAGATGACAGATGACAGATGACAGATGACAGATGACAGATAACAGATGACAGATGACAGATGACAGATGACAGATGACAGATGACAGACGACAGATGACAGATGACATTTGACAGATGACAGATGACAGATGACAGATGACAGATGACAGATGACAGATGACAGATGACAGATGACAGATGACATTTGACAGATGACAGATGGCAGATGACAGATGAGATATGACAGATGACAGATGACAGATGACAGATGACAGATGACAGATGACATTTGACAGATGACAGATAACAGATGACAGATGACAGATGACAGATGACATATGACAGACGAAAGATGACAGATGACAGTTGACAGATGACAGATGACAGATGACAGATGACAGATGACAGATGGCAGATGACAGATAACAGTTGAAAGATGACAGATGACAGTTGACAGATGACAGATGACAGATGACAGTTGACAGATGACAGATGACAGATGACAGATGACATATGGCAGATGACAGATGAGATATGACAGATGACAGATGACAGATGACAGATGACAGATGACAGATGACAGATGACAGATGACAGATGACAGATGAGAGATGACAGATGACAGATGACAGATGACAGATAACAGTTGACAGATGACAGATGGCAGATGACAGATGAGATATGACAGATGACAGATGACAGATGAGAGATGACAGATGACAGATGACAGATGACAGATGACAGATGACAGATGACAGATGACAGATGACAGATGACAGATGACAGATGACAGATGACAGATAACAGATAACAGATGACAGATGACATATGACAGACGAAAGATGACAGATGACAGATGACAGTTGACAGATGACAGATGACAGATGACAGATGACAGATGACAGATGACAGATGGCAGATGACAGATAACAGTTGAAAGATGACAGATGACAGATGACAGTTGACAGATGACAGATGACAGATGACAGATGACAGATGACAGATGACAGATGACAGATGACAGATGACAGATGACAGATGACAGATGACAGATGACAGATGACAGATGACAGATAACAGATAACAGATGACAGATGACAGATGACAGATGACAGATGACATATGACAGACGAAAGATGACAGATGACAGATGACAGTTGACAGATGACAGATGACAGATGACAGATGACAGATGACAGATGACAGATGACAGATGACAGATGACAGATGAGAGATGACAGATGACAGATGACAGATGGCAGATGACAGATAACAGTTGAAAGATGACAGATGACAGATGACAGTTGACAGATGACAGATGACAGATGACAGATGACAGATGGCAGATGACAGATCAGATATGACAGATGACAGATGACAGATGACAGATGACAGATGAGAGATGACAGATGACAGATGACAGATGACAGATGACAGATAACAGTTGACAGATGACAGATGGCAGATGACAGATGAGATATGACAGATGACAGATGAGAGATGACAGATGACAGATGACAGATGACAGATGACAGATGACAGATGACAGATGACAGTTGACAGATGACAGATAACAGATGACAGATGACAGATGACAGATGACAGATGACAGATGACAGATGACAGATGACAGATGACAGATGACAGATGACAGATGACAGATGACAGATGACAGATGACAGATGACAGATGACAGATGACAGATGACAGATGACAGATGACAGACGAAAGATGACAGATGACAGATGACAGATGACAGATGACAGATGACAGATGACAGATGACAGATGACAGATGACAGATGACAGATGACAGATGACAGATGACAGATGACAGATGACAGATGACAGATGACAGATGACAGATGACATATGACATATGACATATGACAGATGACACATGACAAATGACAGATGATGGATGAGATATGACAGATTACAGATGGCACATGACAGATGACAGATGGCAGATGACAGATAACAGTTGAAAGATGACAGATGACAGATGACAGTTGACAGATGACAGATGACAGATGACAGATGACAGATGGCAGATGACAGATGAGATATGACAGATGACAGATGACAGATGACAGATGACAGATGACAGATGACATATGACAGATGAGAGATGACAGATGACAGATGACAGATGACAGATAACAGTTGACAGATGACAGATGGCAGATGACAGATGAGATATGACAGATGACAGATGACAGATGAGAGATGACAGATGACAGATGACAGATGACAGATGACAGATGACAGATGACAGATGACAGATGACAGATGACAGATGAGAGATGACAGATGACAGATGACAGATGACAGATGACAGATGACAGATTACAGATGACAGATGACAGATGACAGATGACAGATGACAGATGACAGATGACAGATGACAGATGACAGATGACAGATGAGAGATGACAGATGACAGATGACAGATGACAGATGACAGATGACAGATGACAGATGACAGATGACAGATGACAGATGACAGATGACAGATGACAGATGACAGATGACAGATGACAGATGACAGATGACAGATGACAGATGACAGATGACAGATGACAGATGACAGATGACAGATGACAGATGACAGATGACAGATGACAGATGACAGATGACAGATGACAGATGACAGATAACAGATAACAGATGACAGATGACAGATGACATATGACAGACGAAAGATGACAGATGACAGATGACAGTTGACAGATGACAGATGACAGATGACATATGACAGACGAAAGATGACAGATGACAGATGACAGTTGACAGATGACAGATGACAGATGACAGATGGCAGATGACAGATAACAGTTGAAAGATGACAGATGACAGATGACAGTTGACAGATGACAGATGACAGATGACAGATGACAGATGACAGATGACAGATGACAGATGACAGATGACAGATGACAGATGACATATGACAGATGACAGATGACAGATGACAGATGACAGATGACAGATGACAGATGACAGATGACAGATGACAGATGACAGATGACAGATGACAGATGACAGATGTCAGATGACAGATGACAGATGACAGATGACAGATGACAGATGACAGATGACAGATGACAGATGACAGATGACAGATGACAGATGTCAGATGACAGATGACAGATGACAGATGACAGATGACAGATGACAGATGACAGACGAAAGATGACAGATGACAGATAACAGTTGACAGATGACAGGTGGCAGATGACAGATGAAATATGACAGATGACAGATGACAGATGACAGATGACAGATGACAGATGACAGATGACAGATGACAGATGACAGATGACAGATGACAGATGACAGATGACAGATGACAGATGACAGATGACAGATGACAGATGACAGATGACAGATGACAGATAACAGATGACAGATGACAGATGACAGACGAAAGATGACAGATGACAGATGACAGTTGACAGATGACAGATGACAGATGATAGATGACAGATGACAGATGACAGATGGCAGATGACAGATAACAGTTGAAAGATGACAGATGACAGATGACAGTTGACAGATGACAGATGACAGATGTCAGATGACAGATGACAGATGACAGATGACAGATGACAGATGACAGATGACAGATGACAGATGACAGATGACAGACGAAAGATGACAGATGACAGATAACAGTTGACAGATGACAGGTGGCAGATGACAGATGAAATATGACAGATGACAGATGACAGATGACAGATGACAGATGACAGATGACAGATGACAGATGACAGATGACAGATGACAGATGACAGATGACAGATGACAGATGACAGATGACAGATGACAGATGACAGTTGAAAGATGACAGATGACAGATGACAGTTGACAGATGACAGATGACAGATGACAGATGATAGATGAAATATGACAGATGACAGATAACAGATAACAGATGACAGATGACAGATGACAGATGACAGATAACAGATAACAGATGACAGATGACAGATGACAGATGACAGATGACAGATGACAGATGACAGATGACAGATGACAGATAACAGATGACAGATGACAGATGATAGATGACAGATGACAGATGACAGATGGCAGATGACAGATAACAGTTGAAAGATGACAGATGACAGATGACAGTTGACAGATGACAGATGACAGATGACAGATGACAGATGACAGATGACAGTTGAAAGATGACAGATGACAGATGACAGTTGACAGATGACAGATGACATATGACAGATGATAGATGAAATATGACAGATGACAGATAACAGATAACAGATGACAGATGACAGATGACAGATGACAGATAACAGATAACAGATGACAGATGACAGATGACAGATGACAGATGACAGATAACAGATGACAGATGACAGATGACATATGACATATGACAGACGAAAGATGACAGATGACAGATGACAGTTGACAGATGACAGATGACAGATGACAGATGACAGATGACAGATGACAGATGGCAGATGACAGATAACAGTTGAAAGATGACAGATGACAGATGACAGTTGACAGATGACAGATAACAGATGTCAGATGACAGATGACAGATGACAGATGACAGATGACAGATGACAGATGACAGATGACAGATGACAGATGACAGATGACAGATGACAGATGACAGATGACAGATGACAGATGACAGATGACAGATGACAGATGACAGATAACAGATAACAGATGACAGATGACAGATGACATATGACATATGACAGACGAAAGATGACAGATGACAGATGACAGTTGACAGATGACAGATGACAGATGACAGATGACAGATGACAGATGACAGATGGCAGATGACAGATAACAGTTGAAAGATGACAGATGACAGATGACAGTTGACAGATGACAGATGACAGATGACAGATGACAGATGACAGATGACAGATGACAGATGACAGATGACAGATGACAGATGACAGATGACAGATGACAGATGACAGATGACAGATAACAGATAACAGATGACAGATGACAGATGACATATGACAGACGAAAGATGACAGATGACAGATGACAGTTGACAGATGACAGATGACAGATGACAGATGACAGATGACAGATGACAGATGACAGATGACAGATGACAGATAACAGATAACAGATGACAGATGACAGATGACAGATGACATATGACAGACGAAAGATGACAGATGACAGATGACAGTTGACAGATGACAGATGACAGATGACAGATGACAGATGACAGATGACAGATGACAGATGACAGATGACAGATGACAGATGACAGTTGAAAGATGACAGATGACAGATGACAGTTGACAGATGACAGATGACAGATGACAGATGATAGATGAAATATGACAGATGACAGATAACAGATAACAGATGACAGATGACAGATGACAGATGACAGATAACAGATAACAGATGACAGATGACAGATGACAGATGACAGATGACAGATGACAGATGACAGATGACAGATAACAGATGACAGATGACAGATGACAGATGACAGATGACAGATGGCAGATGACAGATAACAGTTGAAAGATGACAGATGACAGATGACAGTTGACAGATGACAGATGACAGATGACAGATGACAGATGACAGATGACAGATGACAGATGACAGATGACAGATGACAGATGACAGATGACAGATGACAGATGACAGTTGACAGATGACAGATGACAGATGACAGATGACAGATGACAGATGACAGATGGCAGATGACAGATAACAGTTGAAAGATGACAGATGACAGATGACAGTTGACAGATGACAGATGACAGATGACAGATGACAGATGACAGATGACAGATGACAGATGACAGATGACAGATGACAGATGACAGATGACAGATGACAGATGACAGATAACAGATAACAGATGACAGATGACAGATGACAGATGACATATGACAGACGAAAGATGACAGATGACAGATGACAGTTGACAGATGACAGATGACAGATGACAGATGACAGATGACAGATGACAGATGACAGATGACAGATGACAGATGACAGATGACAGTTGAAAGATGACAGATGACAGATGACAGTTGACAGATGACAGATGACAGATGACAGATGATAGATGAAATATGACAGATGACAGATAACAGATAACAGATGACAGATGACAGATGACAGATGACAGATAACAGATAACAGATGACAGATGACAGATGACAGATGACAGATGACAGATGACAGATGACAGATGACAGATAACAGATGACAGATGACAGATGATAGATGACAGATGACAGATGACAGATGGCAGATGACAGATAACAGTTGAAAGATGACAGATGACAGATGACAGTTGACAGATGACAGATAACAGATGTCAGATGACAGATGACAGATGACAGATGACAGATGACAGATGACAGATGACAGATGACAGATGACAGATAACAGATGACAGATGACAGATGACAGATGACAGATGACAGATGACAGACGACAGATGACAGATGACATTTGACAGATGACAGATGACAGATGACAGATGACAGATGACAGATGACAGATGACAGATGACAGATGACAGATGACATTTGACAGATGACAGATGGCAGATGACAGATGAGATATGACAGATGACAGATGACAGATGACAGATGACAGATGACAGATGACATTTGACAGATGACAGATAACAGATGACAGATGACAGATGACAGATGACATATGACAGACGAAAGATGACAGATGACAGTTGACAGATGACAGATGACAGATGACAGATGACAGATGACAGATGGCAGATGACAGATAACAGTTGAAAGATGACAGATGACAGTTGACAGATGACAGATGACAGATGACAGTTGACAGATGACAGATGACAGATGACAGATGACATATGGCAGATGACAGATGAGATATGACAGATGACAGATGACAGATGACAGATGACAGATGACAGATGACAGATGACAGATGACAGATGACAGATGAGAGATGACAGATGACAGATGACAGATGACAGATAACAGTTGACAGATGACAGATGGCAGATGACAGATGAGATATGACAGATGACAGATGACAGATGAGAGATGACAGATGACAGATGACAGATGACAGATGACAGATGACAGATGACAGATGACAGATGACAGATGACAGATGACAGATGACAGATGACAGATAACAGATAACAGATGACAGATGACAGATGACATATGACAGACGAAAGATGACAGATGACAGATGACAGTTGACAGATGACAGATGACAGATGACAGATGACAGATGACAGATGACAGATGGCAGATGACAGATAACAGTTGAAAGATGACAGATGACAGATGACAGTTGACAGATGACAGATGACAGATGACAGATGACAGATGACAGATGACAGATGACAGATGACAGATGACAGATGACAGATGACAGATGACAGATGACAGATGACAGATGACAGATAACAGATAACAGATGACAGATGACAGATGACAGATGACAGATGACATATGACAGACGAAAGATGACAGATGACAGATGACAGTTGACAGATGACAGATGACAGATGACAGATGACAGATGACAGATGACAGATGACAGATGACAGATGACAGATGAGAGATGACAGATGACAGATGACAGATGGCAGATGACAGATAACAGTTGAAAGATGACAGATGACAGATGACAGTTGACAGATGACAGATGACAGATGACAGATGACAGATGGCAGATGACAGATCAGATATGACAGATGACAGATGACAGATGACAGATGACAGATGAGAGATGACAGATGACAGATGACAGATGACAGATGACAGATAACAGTTGACAGATGACAGATGGCAGATGACAGATGAGATATGACAGATGACAGATGAGAGATGACAGATGACAGATGACAGATGACAGATGACAGATGACAGATGACAGATGACAGTTGACAGATGACAGATAACAGATGACAGATGACAGATGACAGATGACAGATGACAGATGACAGATGACAGATGACAGATGACAGATGACAGATGACAGATGACAGATGACAGATGACAGATGACAGATGACAGATGACAGATGACAGATGACAGATGACAGATGACAGACGAAAGATGACAGATGACAGATGACAGATGACAGATGACAGATGACAGATGACAGATGACAGATGACAGATGACAGATGACAGATGACAGATGACAGATGACAGATGACAGATGACAGATGACAGATGACAGATGACAGATGACATATGACATATGACATATGACAGATGACACATGACAAATGACAGATGATGGATGAGATATGACAGATTACAGATGGCACATGACAGATGACAGATGGCAGATGACAGATAACAGTTGAAAGATGACAGATGACAGATGACAGTTGACAGATGACAGATGACAGATGACAGATGACAGATGGCAGATGACAGATGAGATATGACAGATGACAGATGACAGATGACAGATGACAGATGACAGATGACATATGACAGATGAGAGATGACAGATGACAGATGACAGATGACAGATAACAGTTGACAGATGACAGATGGCAGATGACAGATGAGATATGACAGATGACAGATGACAGATGAGAGATGACAGATGACAGATGACAGATGACAGATGACAGATGACAGATGACAGATGACAGATGACAGATGACAGATGAGAGATGACAGATGACAGATGACAGATGACAGATGACAGATGACAGATTACAGATGACAGATGACAGATGACAGATGACAGATGACAGATGACAGATGACAGATGACAGATGACAGATGACAGATGAGAGATGACAGATGACAGATGACAGATGACAGATGACAGATGACAGATGACAGATGACAGATGACAGATGACAGATGACAGATGACAGATGACAGATGACAGATGACAGATGACAGATGACAGATGACAGATGACAGATGACAGATGACAGATGACAGATGACAGATGACAGATGACAGATGACAGATGACAGATGACAGATGACAGATAACAGATAACAGATGACAGATGACAGATGACATATGACAGACGAAAGATGACAGATGACAGATGACAGTTGACAGATGACAGATGACAGATGACATATGACAGACGAAAGATGACAGATGACAGATGACAGTTGACAGATGACAGATGACAGATGACAGATGGCAGATGACAGATAACAGTTGAAAGATGACAGATGACAGATGACAGTTGACAGATGACAGATGACAGATGACAGATGACAGATGACAGATGACAGATGACAGATGACAGATGACAGATGACAGATGACATATGACAGATGACAGATGACAGATGACAGATGACAGATGACAGATGACAGATGACAGATGACAGATGACAGATGACAGATGACAGATGACAGATGACAGATGTCAGATGACAGATGACAGATGACAGATGACAGATGACAGATGACAGATGACAGATGACAGATGACAGATGACAGATGACAGATGTCAGATGACAGATGACAGATGACAGATGACAGATGACAGATGACAGATGACAGACGAAAGATGACAGATGACAGATAACAGTTGACAGATGACAGGTGGCAGATGACAGATGAAATATGACAGATGACAGATGACAGATGACAGATGACAGATGACAGATGACAGATGACAGATGACAGATGACAGATGACAGATGACAGATGACAGATGACAGATGACAGATGACAGATGACAGATGACAGATGACAGATGACAGATAACAGATGACAGATGACAGATGACAGACGAAAGATGACAGATGACAGATGACAGTTGACAGATGACAGATGACAGATGATAGATGACAGATGACAGATGACAGATGGCAGATGACAGATAACAGTTGAAAGATGACAGATGACAGATGACAGTTGACAGATGACAGATGACAGATGTCAGATGACAGATGACAGATGACAGATGACAGATGACAGATGACAGATGACAGATGACAGATGACAGATGACAGACGAAAGATGACAGATGACAGATAACAGTTGACAGATGACAGGTGGCAGATGACAGATGAAATATGACAGATGACAGATGACAGATGACAGATGACAGATGACAGATGACAGATGACAGATGACAGATGACAGATGACAGATGACAGATGACAGATGACAGATGACAGATGACAGATGACAGATGACAGTTGAAAGATGACAGATGACAGATGACAGTTGACAGATGACAGATGACAGATGACAGATGATAGATGAAATATGACAGATGACAGATAACAGATAACAGATGACAGATGACAGATGACAGATGACAGATAACAGATAACAGATGACAGATGACAGATGACAGATGACAGATGACAGATGACAGATGACAGATGACAGATGACAGATAACAGATGACAGATGACAGATGATAGATGACAGATGACAGATGACAGATGGCAGATGACAGATAACAGTTGAAAGATGACAGATGACAGATGACAGTTGACAGATGACAGATAACAGATGTCAGATGACAGATGACAGATGACAGATGACAGATGACAGATGACAGATGACAGATGACAGATGACAGATAACAGATGACAGATGACAGATGACAGATGACAGATGACAGATGACAGATGACAGATGACAGATGACAGATGACAGATGACATTTGACAGATGACAGATGGCAGATGACAGATGAGATATGACAGATGACAGATGACAGATGACAGATGACAGATGACATTTGACAGATGACAGATGGCAGATGACAGATGAGATATGACAGATGACAGATGACAGATGACAGATGAGAGATGACAGATGACAGATGACAGATAACAGATAACAGATGACAGATGACAGATGACAGATGACAGATGACAGATGACAGATGACAGATGACAGATAACAGATGACAGATGACAGATGATAGATGACAGATGACAGATGACAGATGGCAGATGACAGATAACAGTTGAAAGATGACAGATGACAGATGACAGTTGACAGATGACAGATAACAGATGTCAGATGACAGATGACAGATGACAGATGACAGATGACAGACGACAGATGACAGATGACATTTGACAGATGACAGATGACAGATGACAGATGACAGATGACAGATGACAGATGACAGATGACAGATGACAGATGACAGATGACAGATGACATTTGACAGATGACAGATGGCAGATGACAGATGAGATATGACAGATGACAGATGACAGATGACAGATGACAGATGACAGATGACATTTGACAGATGACAGATGGCAGATGACAGATGAGATATGACAGATGACAGATGACAGATGACAGATGAGAGATGACAGATGACAGATGACAGATGACAGATGACAGATGACAGATGACAGATGACAGATGACAGATGACAGATGACAGATGACAGATGACAGATGACAGATGACAGATGACAGATGACAGACGAAAGATGACAGATGACAGATGACAAATAACAGATGACAGATGACAGACGACAGATGACAGATGACATTTGACAGATCACAGATGGCAGATGACAGATGAGATATGACAGATGACAGATGACAGATGACAGATGACAGATGACAGATGACAGATGACTGATGAGAGATGACAGATGACAGATGACAGATGACATTTGACAGATGACAGATGGCAGATGACAGATAAGATATGAAAGATGACAGATGACAGATGACAGAGGACAGATGACAGATGACAGATGAGAGATGACAGATGACAGATGACAGATGGCAGATGACAGATAACAGTTGAAAGATGACAGATGACAGATGACAGTTGACAGATGACAGATGACAGATGACAGATAACAGATGACAGACGACAGATGACAGATGACATTTGACAGACGACAGATGGCAGATGACAGATGAGATATGACAGATGACAGATGACAGATGACATTTGACAGATGACAGATGGCAGATGACAGATGAGATATGACAGATGACAGATGACAGATGACAGATGACAGATGACAGATGACAGATGACAGATGACATTTGACAGATGACAGATGGCAGATGACAGATGAGATATGACAGATGACAGATGACAGATGACAGATGACAGATGACATTTGACAGATGACAGATGGCAGATGACAGATGAGATATGACAGATGACAGATGACAGATGACAGATGACAGATGACAGATGAGAGATGACAGATGACAGATGACAGATGACAGATGACAGATGACAGATGACAGATGACAGATGACAGATGACAGATGACAGATGACAGACGAAAGATGACAGATGACAGATGACAGATAACAGATGACAGATGACAGACGACAAATGACAGATGATGGATGAGATATGACAGATTACAGATAGCACATGACAGATGACTGATGCAGATGACAGATAACAGTTGACAGATGACAGGTGACAGATGACAGATGACAGATGACAGATGACAGATGACAGATGACAGATAACAGATGCCAGATGACAGATGACAGATGACAGATGACAGATGACACATGACAGATGACAGATGACAGATGACAGATGACAGATGACAGATGACAGATGACAGATGACAGATGACAGATGACAGATGAGAGATGACAGATGACAGATGAGATATGACAGATGACAGATGACATATGACAGATGACAGATGACAGATGAGAGATGACAGATGACAGATGACAGATGACAGATGACAGACGACAGATGACAGATGACAGATGACAGATGACAGATGACAGATGACAGATGACAGATGACAGATGACAGATGACAGATGACAGATGACAGATGACAGATGACAGATGGCAGATGACAGATGACAGATGACAGATGACAGATAACAGATAACAGATAACAGATGACAGATGACAGATGACAGATGACAGATGACAGATGACAGATGACAGATGACAGATGACAGATAACAGATGACAGATGACAGATGACAGATGACAAATGACAGACGAAAGATGACAGATGACAGATGACAGTTGACAGATGACAGATGACAGATGATAGATGACAGATGACAGATGGCAGATGACAGATAACAGTTGAAAGATGACAGATGACAGATGACAGTTGACAGATGACAGATGAAAGATGACAGATGACAGATGACAGATGACAGATGACAGATGACAGATGACAGATGACAGATGACAGATGACAGATGACAGATGACAGATGACAGATGACAGATGACAGATGACAGATGACAGATGACAGATGACAGACGAAAGATGACAGATGACAGATGACAGATGACAGATGACAGATGACAGACGACAGATGACAGATGACATTTGACAGATGACAGATGGCAGATGACAGATGAGATATGACAGATGACAGATGACAGATGACAGATGACAGATGACAGATGACAGATGACAGATGACAGATGACAGATTACAGATGACAGATGACAGATGACATTTGACAGATGACAGATGGCAGATGACAGATGAGATATGACAGATGACAGATGACCGATGACAGATGACAGATGACAGATGACAGATAACAGTTGACAGATGACAGGTGGCAGATGACAGATGAAATATGACAGATGACAGATGACAGATGAGAGATAACGGTTGACAGAAGACAGATGAAAAATGACAGATGACAGACGAAAGACGACAGATGACAGACGACATATGACATATGACATATGACATATGACAGAGGACAGATGACAGATGACAGATGACAGATGACAGATGACAAATGACAGATGCCAGATGACAGATGACAGATGACAGATGACAGGTAACAGATGACAGATGAGAGATAACAGTTGACAGATGGCAGATGACAGATAAGATATGACAGATGACAGATGAAAGATGACAGATGACAGATGACAGATGACAGATGACAGATAACAGTTGACGGATGACAGGTGGCAGATGACAGATGAAATATGACAGATGACAGATGAGAGATAACAGTTGACAGAAGACAGATGAAAAATGACAGATGACAGACGAAAGACGCCAGTGACAGACGACAGATGACAGATGACAGATGACAGATGACAGATGACAGATGACAGATGACAGATGACAGATGACAGATGACAGATGACAGATAACAGATGACAGATGACAGATGACAGACTAAAGATGACAGATGACAGATGACAGATGACAGATGACAGATGGCAGATGACAAATGACAGATGGCAGATGACAGATAACAGTTGAAAGATGACAGATGACCGATGACAGTTGACAGATGACAGACGACAAATGACAGATGACAGATGACAGATGACAGATGACAGATGACATTTGACAGATGACAGATTACAGATGACAGATAACAGTTGACAGTTGACAAATGACAGATGACAGATGACAGATGACAGATGACAGATGACAGATGACAGATGACAGATGACAGATGACAGATGACTGATGACAGATGACAGATGACAGATGACAGATGACAGATGACAGATGACAGATGACAGATGACAGATGACAGATGACAGATGACAGATGACAGATGACAGATGAGAGATGACAGATGACAGATGACAGATGACAGATGACAGACGAAAGATGACAGATGACAGATGACAGATAACACATGACAGATGACAGATGTTAGAATGATAGAAGACATATGACATATGACATATGACAGATGACAGATGACAAATGACAGATGATGGATGATATATGACAGATGACAGATGGCACATGACAGATGACAGATGCAGATGACAGATAACAGTTGACAGATGACAGATGACAGATGACAGATGACAGATGACAGATGACAGATGACAGATGACAGATGACAGATGACAGATGACAGATAACAGTTGCCAGATGACAGATCACAGATGACAGATGACAGACGACAGATGATAGATAACAGAAGACAGATAACAGTTGATAGTTGACAAATGACAGATGACAGATGACAGATGACAGATGACAGATGACAGATGACAGATGACAGATGACAGATGACAGGTGACAGATGACAGATGACAGATGACAGATGACAGATGACAGATGACAGATGACAGATGACAGATGACAAATGACAGATGACAGATAACAGATGACAGATGACAGATAACAGATGACAGATGACAGATTACAGATGACAAATAACAGTTGACAGTTGACAAATGACAGATGACAGATGACAGATGACAGATGACAAATGACAGATGACAGATGACAGATGACAGATGACAGATGACAGATGACAGATGACAGGTGATAGATGACAGATGACAGATAACAGATGACAGGTGACAGATGACATATGACATATGACATATGACATATGACAAATGACAGATGACAGATGACAGATGACAGATGAAAGATTACAGATGACAGATGACAGATGACAGATAACAAATGACAGATGACAGTTGAAATATGACAGATGACAGATGAAAGATAACAGTTGACAGAAGACAGATGAAAAATGACAGACGACAGACGAAAGATGACAGACGACAGACGACAAATGACACATGACAGATGACAGATGACAGATGACAGATGACAGATGACAGATGACAGATGACAGATGACAGATGACAGATGACAGATGCCAGATAACAGATGACAGATGACAGATGACAGATGACATATGACATATGACAGATGACGGATGACAGATGACAGATGACAGATGACAGATTACAGATGAGATATGACAGATGACAGATGGCAGACGAAAGATGAGAGATGACAGATGGCAGATGACAGATGATATATGACAGATGACAGATGACAGATGACAGATGACAGATGACAGGTGACAGATGACAGATGACAGATGACAGATGACAGATGACAGATGACAGATGACAAATGACAGAGGCCAGATAACAGATGACAACTAACAGTTGACAGTTGACAAATGACAGATGACAGATGACAAATGACAGATTACAGATGACAGATGACAGATGACAGATGACAGATGACAGATGACAGATGACAGATGACAGATGACAGATGACAGATGACAGGTGATAGATGACAGATGACAGATAACAGATGACAGGTGACAGATGACATATGACATATGACATATGACATATGACATATGACAAATGACAGATGACAGATGACAGATGACAGATGAAAGATTACAGATGACAGATGACAGATGACAGATGACAAATGACAGATGACAGATGAAATATGACAGATGACAGATGAGAGATAACAGTTGACAGAAGACAGATGAAAAATGACAGACGACAGACGAAAGATGACAGACGACAGACGACAAATGACAGATGACAGATGACAGATGACAGATGACAGATGACAGATGACAGATGACAGATGACAGATGACAGATGACAGATGACAGATGACAGATGACAGATGACAGATGCCAGATAACAGATGACAGATGACAGATGACAGATGACAGATTACAGATGAGATATGACAGATGACAGATGACAGACGAAAGATGAGAGATGACAGATGGCAGATGACAGATGATATATGACGGATGACAGATGACAGATGACAGATGACAGATGACAGATGACAGATGACAGATGACAGATGACAGATGAAAGATGACAGATGACAGATGACAGATGACAGATGACAGATGACAGATGACAGATGACAGATGACAGATGACAGATGACAGATGACAGATGACAGATGACAGATGACAGATGACAGATGACATATAACAATGACAGATGACAGATGACAGATGACAGATGACAGATGACAGATGACAGATGACAGATGACAGATGACAGATGACAGATGACAGATGACAGATGACAGATGACAGATAACAGATGACAGATGACAGATGACAGATGACAGATGACAGATGACAGATGACAGATGACAGATGAGATATGACAGATGACAGATGACAGATAACATTTGACAAATGACAGATGGCAGATGACAGATGAGATGATGACAGATGACAGTTGACAGATGACAGATAACAGATGCCAGATGACAGATCACAGATGACAGATGACAGATGACAGATGACAGATGACAGACGACAGATGATAAATAACAGATGACAGATAACAGTTGATAGTTGACAAATGACAGATGACAGATGACAGATGACAGATGACAGATGAGAGATGACAGATGACAGATGACAGAAGACAGATGACAGATGACAGATGAGATATGACAGATGACAGATGACAGATAACAGATGACAGACGGCAGATGACAGATGACAGACGAAAGATGACAGATGACAGATGGCAGATGACAGATGACAGACGAAAGATGACAGATGACAGATGACAGATGACAGATAACAGTTGACAGATGACAGATGGCAGATGACAGATGAGATATGACAGATGACAGATGACAGATGAGAGATAACAGATGACAGATGACAGATGACAGATGACAGATGACAGATGACAGATGACAGATGACAGATGACAGATGACAGATGACAGATGACAGATGACAGATGACAGATGACAGATGACAGATGACAGATGACAGATGACAGATGACAGATGACAGATGACAGATGACAGATGACAGATGACAGATGACAGATAACAGATGCCAGATGACAGATCACAGATGACAGATGACAGATGACAGATGACAGATGACAGATGACAGACGACAGATGATAGATAACAGATGACAGATAACAGTTGATAGTTGACAAATGACAGATGACAGATGACAGATGACAGATGACAGATGACAGATGACAGATGAGAGATGACAGATGACAGATGACAGAAGACAGATGACAGATGACAGATGACAGATGAGATATGACAGATGACAGATGACAGATAACAGTTTGCAGATGACAGATGAAAAATGACAGATGACGGACGAAACATGACAGATGACAGATGACAGATGACAGATGACGGACAAAGGATGACAGATGACAGATGACGATGACAGATGACAGATGACAGATGGCAGATGACAGATAACAGTTGACAGATGACAGTGGACAGATAACAGATGACAAATGACAGATGACAGATGACAGATGACAGATGGCAGATGACAGATGACAGATGACAGATGACAGATGACAGATGACAGATGACAGATGACAGATGACAGATGACAGATGACAGATGAGAGATGACAGATGACAGATGACAGAAGACAGATGACAGATGACAGATGACAGATGACAAATGACAGATGACAGATGACAGATGGCAGATGGCAGATCACAGATCACAGATGACAGATAACAGATGACAGATGACAGATGACATATGACAGATGACAGATGGCAGATGGCAGATGACAGATGACAGATGACAGATGATAGATGACAGATAACCGTTGACAGATGACAGATGACAGATGGCAGATGACAGATGATAGATGACAGATGACAGATGACACATGACATATGAACGATGACAGATGACAGATGACAGATGACAGATGGCAGATGACAGATGATAGATGACAGATGACAGATGACACATGACAGATGACAGATCACAGATGACAGATAACAGATGACAGATGACAGATGACATATGACAGATGACAGATCACAGATGACAGATAACAGATGACAGATGACAGATGACATATGACAGATGACAGATGAGAGATGACAGATGACAGATGACAGATGACAGATGACAGATGACAGATGACAGATGACAGATGACAGATGACAGATGACAGATGACAAATGACAGATGACAGATGACAGATGGCAGATGGCAGATCACAGATCACAGATGACAGATAACAGATGACAGATGGCAGATCACAGATCAAAGATGACAGATAACAGATGACAGATGACAGATGACATATGACAGATGACAGGTGGCAGATGACAGATGACAGATGACAGAAGACAGATGACAGATGACAGATGACAGATGACAGATGACAGATGACAGATGACAGATGACAGATGACAGATGACAGATGACGGATGACGGATGACAGATGACAGGTGACAGGTCACAGGTAGCAGATCACAGATAACCGTTGACAGATGACAGATGACAGATGGCAGATGACAGATGATAGATGACAGATGACAGATGACACATGACAGATGACAGATGACAGATGACAGATGACAGATGACACATGACATATGAACGATGACAGATGACAGATGACAGATGACAGATGACAGATGACAGATGACAGATGACAGATGACAGATGACAGATCACAGATGACAGATAACAGATGACAGATGACATATGACAGATGACAGATGAGAGATGACAGATGACAGATGACAGATGACAGATGACAGATGACAGATGACAGATGACAGATGACAAATGACAGATGACAGATGACAGATGGCAGATGGCAGATCACAGATCACAGATGACAGATAACAGATGACAGATGACAGATGACATATGACAGATGACAGGTGGCAGATGACAGATGACAGATGACAGATGACAGATGACAGATGACAGATGACAGATGACAGATGACAGATGACAGATGACAGATCACAGATGACAGATAACAGATGACAGATGACAGATGACATATGACAGATGACAGATCACAGATGACAGATAACAGATGACAGATGACAGATGACATATGACAGATGACAGATGAGAGATGACAGATGACAGATGACAGATGACAGATGACAGATGACAGATGACAGATGACAGATGACAAATGACAGATGACAGATGACAGATGACAGATGGCAGATGGCAGATCACAGATCACAGATGACAGATGACAGATGACAGATGACAGATGACATATGACAGATGACAGATAACAGATGACAGATGACAGATGACAGATGACATATGACAGATGACAGATGAGAGATGACAGATGACAGATGACAGATGACAGACGACAGATGACAGATGACAAATGACAGATGACAGATGACAGATGGCAGATGGCAGATCACAGATCACAGATCACAGATAACAGATGACAGATGACAGATGACATATGACAGATGACAGGTGGCAGATGACAGATGACAGATGACAGATGACAGATGACAGATGACAGATGACAGATGACAGATGACAGATGACAGATGACAGATGACAGATGACAGATGACGGGTGACAGGTCACAGATAGCAGATCACAGATAACCGTTGACAGATGACAGATGACAGATGGCAGATGACAGATGATAGATGACAGATGACACATGACAGATGACAGATAACAGATGACAGATAACAGATGACAGATGACAGATGACATATGACAGATGACAGATCACAGATGACAGATAACAGATGACAGATGACAGATGACATATGACAGATGACAGATGAGAGATGACAGATGACAGATGACAGATGACAGATGACAGATGACACATGACAGATGACAGATGACAAATGACAGATGACAGATGACAGATGGCAGATCACAGATCACAGATGACAGATAACAGATGACAGATGGCAGATCACAGATCACAGATGACAGATAACAGATGACAGATCACAGATCACAGATGACAGATAACAGATGACAGATGACAGATGACATATGACAGATGACAGGTGGCAGATGACAGATGACAGATGAGAGATGACAGATGACAGATGACAGATGACAGATGACAGATGACAAATGACAGATGACAGATGACAGATGACAGATGGCAGATGGCAGATCACAGATCACAGATGACAGATGACAGATGACAGATGACAGATGACATATGACAGATGACAGATAACAGATGACAGATGACAGATGACAGATGACATATGACAGATGACAGATGAGAGATGACAGATGACAGATGACAGATGACAGACGACAGATGACAGATGACAAATGACAGATGACAGATGACAGATGACAGATGGCAGATGGCAGATCACAGATCACAGATCACAGATAACAGATGACAGATGACAGATGACATATGACAGATGACAGATGACAGGTGGCAGATGACAGATGACAGATGACAGATGACAGATGACAGATGACAGATGACAGATGACAGATGACAGATGACAGATGACAGATGACAGATGACAGATGACAGATGACGGGTGACAGGTCACAGATAGCAGATCACAGATAACCGTTGACAGATGACAGATGACAGATGGCAGATGACAGATGATAGATGACAGATGACACATGACAGATGACAGATAACAGATGACAGATAACAGATGACAGATGACAGATGACATATGACAGATGACAGATCACAGATGACAGATAACAGATGACAGATGACAGATGACATATGACAGATGACAGATGAGAGATGACAGATGACAGATGACAGATGACAGATGACAGATGACACATGACAGATGACAGATGACAAATGACAGATGACAGATGACAGATGGCAGATCACAGATCACAGATGACAGATAACAGATGACAGATGGCACATCACAGATCACAGATGACAGATAACAGATGACAGATCACAGATCACAGATGACAGATAACAGATGACAGATGACAGATGACATATGACAGATGACAGGTGGCAGATGACAGATGACAGATGAGAGATGACAGATGACAGATGACAGATGACAGATGACAGATCACAGATCACAGATGACAAATGACAGATGACAGATGACAGATGACAGATGGCAGATGGCAGATCACAGATCACAGATGGCAGATCACAGATAACCGTTGACAGATGACAGATGACAGATGGCAGATGACAGATGATAGATGACAGATGACAGATGACACATGACATATGAACGATGACAGATGACAGATGACAGATGACAGATGACAGATGGCAGATGACAGATGATAGATGACAGATGACAGATGACACATGACAGATGACAGATGACAGATCACAGATGACAGATAACAGATGACAGATGACAGATGACATATGACAGATGACAGATGACAGATCACAGATGACAGATCACAGATGACAGATGACATATGACAGATGACAGGTGGCAGATGACAGATGACAATTGACAGATGACAGATGACAGATGACAGATGACAGATGACAGATAACAGATGACAGATGACAAATGACAGATGACAGATGACAGATGACAGATGGCAGATGGCAGATCACAGATCACAGATGACAGATAACAGATGACAGATGGCAGATCACAGATCACAGATGACAGATAACAGATGACAGATGACGGATGACATATGACAGATGACTGGTGGCAGATGACAGATGACAGATGACAGATGACAGAAGACAGATGACAGATGACAGATGAGATATGACAGATGACAGATGACAGATAACAGATGACAGACGGCAGATGACAGATGACAGACGAAAGATGACAGATGACAGATGGCAGATGACAGATGACAGACGAAAGATGACAGATGACAGATGACAGATGACAGATAACAGTTGACAGATGACAGATGGCAGATGACAGATGAGATATGACAGATGACAGATGACAGATGAGAGATAACAGATGACAGATGACAGATGACAGATGACAGATGACAGATGACAGATGACAGATGACAGATGACAGATGACAGATGACAGATGACAGATGACAGATGAGAGATGACAGATGACAGATGACAGAAGACAGATGACAGATGACAGATGACAGATGAGATATGACAGATGACAGATGACAGATAACAGTTTGCAGATGACAGATGAAAAATGACAGATGACGGACGAAACATGACAGATGACAGATGACAGATGACAGATGACGGACAAAGGATGACAGATGACAGATGACGATGACAGATGACAGATGACAGATGGCAGATGACAGATAACAGTTGACAGATGACAGTGGACAGATAACAGATGACAAATGACAGATGACAGATGACAGATGACAGATGGCAGATGACAGATGACAGATGACAGATGACAGATGACAGATGACAGATGACAGATGACAGATGACAGATGACAGATGACAGATGAGAGATGACAGATGACAGATGACAGAAGACAGATGACAGATGACAGATGACAGATGACAAATGACAGATGACAGATGACAGATGACAGATGGCAGATGGCAGATCACAGATCACAGATGACAGATAACAGATGACAGATGACAGATGACATATGACAGATGACAGATGGCAGATGGCAGATGACAGATGACAGATGATAGATGACAGATAACTGTTGACAGATGACAGATGACAGATGGCAGATGACAGATGATAGATGACAGATGACACATGACATATGAACGATGACAGATGACAGATGACAGATGACAGATGGCAGATGACAGATGATAGATGACAGATGACAGATGACACATGACAGATGACAGATCACAGATGACAGATAACAGATGACAGATGACAGATGACATATGACAGATGACAGATCACAGATGACAGATAACAGATGACAGATGACAGATGACATATGACAGATGACAGATGAGAGATGACAGATGACAGATGACAGATGACAGATGACAGATGACAGATGACAGATGACAGATGACAGATGACAGATGACAGATGACAGATGACAGATCACAGATGACAGATGACAGATGACAGATGACAGATGACGGATGACAGATGACAGGTGACAGGTCACAGGTAGCAGATCACAGATAACCGTTGACAGATGACAGATGACAGATGGCAGATGACAGATGATAGATGACAGATGACAGATGACACATGACAGATGACAGATGACAGATGACAGATGACAGATGACACATGACATATGAACGATGACAGATGACAGATGACAGATGACAGATGACAGATGACAGATGACAGATGACAGATGACAGATGACAGATCACAGATGACAGATAACAGATGACAGATGACATATGACAGATGACAGATGAGAGATGACAGATGACAGATGACAGATGACAGATGACAGATGACAGATGACAGATGACAGATGACAAATGACAGATGACAGATGACAGATGGCAGATGGCAGATCACAGATCACAGATGACAGATAACAGATGACAGATGACAGATGACATATGACAGATAACAGGTGGCAGATGACAGATGACAGATGACAGATGACAGATGACAGATGACAGATGACAGATGACAGATGACAGATGACAGATCACAGATGACAGATAACAGATGACAGATGACAGATGACATATGACAGATGACAGATCACAGATGACAGATAACAGATGACAGATGACAGATGACATATGACAGATGACAGATGAGAGATGACAGATGACAGATGACAGATGACAGATGACAGATGACAGATGACAGATGACAGATGACAGATGACAAATGACAGATGAGAGATGACAGATGACAGATGGCAGATGGCACATCACAGATCACAGATGACAGATGACAGATGACAGATGACAGATGACATATGACAGATGACAGATAACAGATGACAGATGACAGATGACAGATGACATATGACAGATGACAGATGAGAGATGACAGATGACAGATGACAGATGACAGACGACAGATGACAGATGACAAATGACAGATGACAGATGACAGATGACAGATGGCAGATGGCAGATCACAGATCACAGATCACAGATAACAGATGACAGATGACAGATGACATATGACAGATGACAGGTGGCAGATGACAGATGACAGATGACAGATGACAGATGACAGATGACAGATGACAGATGACAGATGACAGATGACAGATGACAGATGACAGATGACAGATGACAGATGACGGGTGACAGGTCACAGATAGCAGATCACAGATAACCGTTGACAGATGACAGATGACAGATGGCAGATGACAGATGATAGATGACAGATGACACATGACAGATGACAGATAACAGATGACAGATAACAGATGACAGATGACAGATGACATATGACAGATGACAGATCACAGATGACAGATAACAGATGACAGATGACAGATGACATATGACAGATGACAGATGAGAGATGACAGATGACAGATGACAGATGACAGATGACAGATGACAGATGACAGATGACAGATGACAAATGACAGATGACAGATGACAGATGGCAGATCACAGATCACAGATGACAGATAACAGATGACAGATGGCAGATCACAGATCACAGATGACAGATAACAGATGACAGATCACAGATCACAGATGACAGATAACAGATGACAGATGACAGATGACATATGACAGATGACAGGTGGCAGATGACAGATGACAGATGAGAGATGACAGATGACAGATGACAGATGACAGATGACAGATGACAGATGACAGATGACAAATGACAGATGACAGATGACAGATGACAGATGGCAGATGGCAGATCACAGATCACAGATGGCAGATCACAGATAACCGTTGACAGATGACAGATGACAGATGGCAGATGACAGATGATAGATGACAGATGACAGATGACACATGACAGATGACAGATGACAGATGACAGATGACAGATGACAGATTACAGATGACAGATGACACATGACATATGAACGATGACAGATGACAGATGACAGATGACAGATGGCAGATGACAGATGATAGATGACAGATGACAGATGACACATGACAGATTACAGATGACAGATCACAGATGACAGATAACAGATGACAGATGACAGATGACATATGACAGATGACAGATCACAGATGACAGATCACAGATGACAGATGACATATGACAGATGACAGGTGGCAGATGACAGATGACAATTGACAGATGACAGATGACAGATGACAGATGACAGATGACAGATGACAGATGACAGATGACAGATGACAAATGACAGATGACAGATGACAGATGACAGATGGCAGATGGCAGATCACAGATCACAGATGACAGATAACAGATGACAGATGGCAGATCACAGATCACAGATGACAGATAACAGATGACAGATGACAGATGACATATGACAGATGACTGGTGGCAGATGACAGATGACAGATGACAGATGACAGATGACAGATGACAGATGACAGATGACAGATGACAGATGACTGATGACAGATGACGGATGACAGATGACAGATGACAGATGACACATGACATATGAACGATGCCAGATGACAGATGACAGATGGCAGATGACAGATGATAGATGACAGATGACAGATGACACATGACAGATGACAGATGACAGATCACAGATGACAGATAACAGATGACAGATGACAGATGACATATGACAGATGACAGATCACAGATGACAGATAACAGATGACAGATGACAGATGACATATGACAGATGACAGATGAGAGATGACAGATGACAGATGACAGATGACAGATGACAGATGACAGATGACAGATGACAGATGACAGATGACAGATGACAGATGAGAGATGACAGATGACAGATGACAGATGACAGATGACAGATGACAGATGACAGATGACAGATGACAGATGACAGATGACAAATGACAGATGACAGATGACAGATGGCAGATGGCAGATCACAGATCACAGATGACAGATAACAGATGACAGATGACAGATGACATATGACAGATGACAGGTGGCAGATGACAGATGACAGATGACAGATGAGAGATGACAGATGACAGATGACAGATGACAGATGACAGATGACAGATGACAGATGACAGATGGCAGATGACAGATGATAGATGACAGATGACAGATGACAGATGACAGATGACAGATGACAGATGGCAGATGACAGATGATAGATGACAGATGACAGATGACAGATGACAGATGACAGATGACAGATGACAGATGACAGATGACAGATGACAGATGACAGATGACAGATGACAGATGGCAGATGACAGATGATAGATGACAGATGACAGATGACAGATGACACATGACAGATGACAGATGACAGATGACAGATGACAGATGACAGATGACAGATGGCAGATCACAGATCACAGATCACAGATGACAGATAACAGATGACAGATGGCAGATCACAGATCACAGATGACAGATAACAGATGACAGATCACAGATGACAGATAACAGATGACAGATGACAGATGACATATGACAGATGACAGGTGGCAGATGACAGATGACAGATGAGAGATGACAGATGACAGATGACAGATGACAGATGACAGATGACAGATGACAGATGACAGATGACAAATGACAGATGACAGATGACAGATGACAGATGGCAGATGGCAGATCACAGATCACAGATGGCAGATCACAGATAACCGTTGACAGATGACAGATGACAGATGGCAGATGACAGATGATAGATGACAGATGACACATGACAGATGACAGATCACAGATGACAGATAACAGATGACAGATGACAGATGACAGATGGCAGATGGCAGATCACAGATCACAGATGGCAGATCACAGATAACCGTTGACAGATGACAGATGACAGATGGCAGATGACAGATGATAGATGACAGATGACAGATGACAGATGACAGATGACAGATGACAGATGACAGATGACAGATGACAGATGACAGATGACAGATGACAGATGGCAGATGACAGATGATAGATGACAGATGACAGATGACACATGACAGATGACAGATGACAGATGACAGTAGACAGATGACAGATGGCAGATCACAGATCACAGATGACAGATAACAGATGACAGATGGCAGATCACAGATCACAGATGACAGATGACAGACAACAGATCACAGATCACAGATCACAGATGACAGATAACAGATGACAGATGACATATGACAGATGACAGGTGGCAGATGACAGATGACAGATGAGAGATGACAGATGACAGATGACAGATGACAGATAACCGTTGACAGATGACAGATGACAGATGGCAGATGACAGATGATAAATGACAGATGACAGATGACAAATGACAGATGACAGATGACAGATGACAGATGACAGATGACAGATGACAGATGACAGATGACAGATGACAGATGAGAGATGACAGATGACAGATGACAGATGACAGATGACAGATGATAGATGACAGATGACAGATGACAAATGACAGATGACAGATGACAGATGACAGATGACAGATGACAGATGACAGATGACAGATGACAGATGAGAGATGACAGATGACAGATGACAGATGACAGGTGACAGGTCACAGGTAGCAGGTCACAGGTGACATGTGACAGATGACAGATGGCAGATGACAGATGACAGATAACCGTTGACAGATGACAGATGACAGATGGCAGATGACAGATGATAGATGACAGATGACAGATGACAAATGACAGATGACAGATGACAGATGACAGATGACAGATGACAGATGACAGATGACAGATGACAGATGAGAGATGACAGATGACAGATGACAGATGACAGATGACAGATGACAGATGGCAGATGACAGATGATAGATGACAGATGACAGATGACAGATGACAGATGACAGATGACAGATGACAGATGACAGATGACAGATGACAGATGACAGATGACAGATGACAGATGGCAGATGACAGATGATAGATGACAGATGACAGATGACACATGACAGATGACAGATGACAGATGACAGATGACAGATGACAGATGGCAGATCACAGATCACAGATGACAGATAACAGATGACAGATGGCAGATCACAGATCACAGATGACAGATAACAGATGACAGATCACAGATCACAGATGACAGATAACAGATGACAGATGACAGATGACATATGACAGATGACATGTGGCAGATGACAGATGACAGATGAGAGATGACAGATGACAGATGACAGATGACAGATGACAGATGACAGATGACAAATGACAGATGACAGATGACAGATGACAGATGGCAGATGGCAGATCACAGATCACAGATGGCAGATCACAGATAACCGTTGACAGATGACAGATGACAGATGGCAGATGACAGATGATAGATGACAGATGACACATGACAGATGACAGATCACAGATGACAGATAACAGATGACAGATGACAGATGACATATGACAGATGACAGATCACAGATGACAGATAACAGATGACAGATGACAGATGACATATGACAGATGACAGATGAGAGATGACAGATGACAGATGACAGATGACAGATGACAGATGACAGATGACAGATGACAGATGACAAATGACAGATGACAGATGACAGATGGCAGATCACAGATCACAGATGACAGATAACAGATGACAGATGGCAGATCACGGATCACAGATGACAGATAACAGATGACAGATCACAGATCACAGATGACAGATAACAGATGACAGATGACAGATGACATATGACAGATGACAGGTGGCAGATGACAGATGACAGATGAGAGATGACAGATGACAGATGACAGATGACAGATGACAGATGACAGATGACAGATGACAAATGACAGATGACAGATGACAGATGACAGATGGCAGATGGCAGATCACAGATCACAGATGGCAGATCACAGATAACCGTTGACAGATGACAGATGACAGATGGCAGATGACAGATGATAGATGACAGATGACAGATGACACATGACAGATGACAGATGACAGATGACAGATGACAGATGACAGATGACACATGACATATGAACGATGACAGATGACAGATGACAGATGACAGATGGCAGATGACAGATGATAGATGACAGATGACAGATGACACATGACAGATGACAGATGACAGATCACAGATGACAGATAACAGATGACAGATGACAGATGACAGATGACATATGACAGATGACAGATCACAGATGACAGATCACAGATGACAGATGACATATGACAGATGACAGGTGGCAGATGACAGATGACAATTGACAGATGACAGATGACAGATGACAGATGACAGATGACAGATGACAAATGACAGATGACAGATGACAGATGACAGATGGCAGATGGCAGATCACAGATCACAGATGACAGATAACAGATGACAGATGGCAGATCACAGATCACAGATGACAGATAACAGATGACAGATGACAGATGACAAATGACAGATGACTGGTGGCAGATGACAGATGACAGATGACAGATGACAGATGACAGATGACAGATGACAGATGACAGATGACAGATGACAGATGACTGATGACAGATGACAGATGACAAATGACAGATGACAGATGACAGATGACAGATGGCAGATGGCAGATCACAGATCACAGATGACAGATAACAGATGACAGATGACAGATGACATATGACAGATGACAGGTGGCAGATGACAGATGACAGATGACAGATGACAGATGACAGATGACAGATGACAGATGACAGATGACAGATGACAGATGACAGATGACAGATGACAGATGACAGATGACGGATGACAGATGACAGGTGACAGGTCACAGGTAGCAGGTCACAGGTGACATGTGACAGATGACAGATGGCAGATGACAGATGACAGATAACCGTTGACAGATGACAGATGACAGATGGCAGATGACAGATGATAGATGACAGATGACAGATGACAAATGACAGATGACAGATGACAGATGACAGATGACTGGTGACAGATGACAGATGACAGATGACAGATGACAGATGACAGATGACAGATGAGAGATGACAGATGACAGATGACAGATGACAGATGACAGATGGCAGATGACAGATGATAGATGACAGATGACAGATGACAGATGACAGATGACAGATGACAGATGACAGATGACAGATGACAGATGACAGATGACAGATGACAGATGACAGATGACAGATGGCAGATGACAGATGATAGATGGCAGATGACATATGACACATGACAGATGACAGATGACAGATGACAGATGACAGATGACAGATGACAGATGACAGATGACAGATGACACGTGACACATGACATATGACAGATGACAGATGACAGATGACAGATGACAGATGACAGATGACAGATGACAGATGACACATGACAGATGACAGATGACAGATGACAGATGGCATATGACAGATGACAGATGGCAGATGACAGATGACAGATGACAGATGACAGATGACAGATGACAGATGACAGATGACAGATGACAGATGACAGATGACAGATGACAGATGACAGATGACGGATGACAGGTGACAGGTCACAGGTGACAGATGGCAGATGACAGATGACAGATAACCGTTGACAGATGACAGATGACAGATGGCAGATGACAGATGATAGATGACAGATGACAGATGACAGATGACAGATGACACATGACAGATGACAGATGACAGATGACAGATGACAGATGACAGATGACAGATGACAGATGACAGATGACAGATGACAGATGACAGATGACAGATGACAGATGACAGATGACAGATGACAGATGACAGATTACACATGACATATGACAGATGACAGATGACAGATGGCAGATGACAGATGATAGATTGACAGATGACAGATGACAGATGACAGATGACAGATGACAGATGACAGATGACAGATGACAGATGACAGATGACAGATGACAGATGACAGATGACAGATGACAGATGACAGATGACAAGTGGCAGATGGCAGATGACAGATGACAGATGACAGATGACAGATGACAGATGACAGATGACAGATGGCAGATGACAGATGACAGATAACAGTTGACAGATGACAGATGACAGATGACAGATGACAGATAACAGATGACAGATGACAGATGACAGATGACAGATGACTGATGACAGATGACAGATGACAGATGACAGATCACAGATCACAGATGACACATGACATATGACAGATGACAGATGGCAGATGACAGATGACAGATGACAGATGACAGATGACAGATGACAGATGACAGGTGACAGATGACAGATGACAGACAACAGATGAGGTATGACAGATGACAGATAACAGTTGGTAGATGAAGGATAACAGTTGGCAGATGACAGATGAAAAATGACAGATGACGGACGAAAGATGACAGATGACAGATGACAGATGACAGATGACAGATGACAGATGACAGATGACAGATGACAGATGACAGATGACAGATGACAGATGACAGATGACAGATGACAGATGACAGATGACGGACGAAGGATGACAGATGACAAATGACAGATGACAGATGACAGATGACAGATGACAGATGACAAATGACAGATGACAGATGGCAGATGACAAATGACAGATGACAGTTGACAGATGACAGATGACAAATGACAGATGACAGATGACAGATGACAGATGACAAATGACAGATGGCAGATGACAAATGACAGATGACAGTTGACAGATGACAGATGACAGATGACAGATGACAGATGACAGATGACAGATGACAGATGACAGATGACAGATGACAGATGACAGATGACAGATGACAGATGACAGATGACAGATGACAGAATGACAGATGACAGATGACAGATGATAGATGACAGATGGACAGATGACAGATGACAGATGACAGATGACAGATGACAGGATGACAGATGACAGATGACAGATGACAGATGACAGATGACAGACTGACCAGATGACAGATGACAGATGACCGATGACAGATGACAGATGACAGATGACAGATGACAGATGACAGATGACAGATGACAGAGACAGATGACAGATGGACAGATGACAGATGACAGATGACAGATGACAGATGACAGATGACAGATGACAGATGACAGATGACAGATGACAGATGACAGATGACAGATGACAGAGGAAGATGACAGATGATAGATGACAGATGACAGATGACAGATGACAGATGACAGATGACACATGACAGATGACAGATGACAGATCGACAGAGGACAGATCACAGATGACAGATAACAGATGACATATGACAGATGACATATGACAGATGACAGATGACAGATGAACAGATGACAGATGACGGATGACGGATGACAGATGACAGGGGACAGGTCACAGGTGACAGGTGACAGATGACAGATGACAGATGGCAGATGAACAGATGACAGATAACCGTTGACAGATGACAGATGACAGATGGCAGATGACAGATGACAGATGACAGATGACAGATGACACATGGCAGATGACAGATGACAGAAAACAGTTGACAGATGACAGGATGACAGATGACAGATGACAGATGACAGATGACAGATACAGATGACAGATGACAGATGACAGATGACAGATGACAGATGACAGATGACAGATGACAGATGACAGATGACAGGTGACAGATGAAGTCAGATGACAGATGACAGATGACAGATGACAATGACAGATGACAGATGACAGATGACAGATGACAGATGACAGATGACAGATGACAGATGACAGATGACAGATGACAGATGACAGATGACAGATGACAGATGACAGATGACCGATGACAGATGACAGATGACCGATGACAGATGACAGATGACAGATGACAGATGACAGATGACAGATGACAGATGACAGATGACAGATGACCGATGACAGATGACAGATGACAGATGGACAGATGACAGAATGACAGATGACAGATGACAGATGACAGATGACAGATGCAGATGACAGATGACAGATGACAGACTGACAGATGACGGATGACAGATTGACAGATGACAGATGACAGATGACAGATGACAGATGACAGATGACAGATTGACAGATGACAGATGACAGATGACAGATGACAGATGACAGATGACAGATGACAGATGGACAGATGACCGATGACAGATGACAGATGGACAGATGACAGATGACAGATGACAGATGACAGATGGCAGATGACAGGTGACAGATGACAGATAACAGATGACAGATGACAGGTGACAGATGACAGATGACAGATGACTGATGACAGATGACAGATGACAGATGGACAGATGACAGATGACAGATGACAGATGACAGATGACACATGACAGATGACAGATGACAGATCACAGATGACAGATAACAGATGACAGATGCCAGATGACATATGACAGATGACAGATGACAGATGAACAAATGACAGATGACAGATGACAGATGACGGACGACAGATGACAGGTGACAGGTCACAGGTAACAGGTGACAGATGACAGATGGCAGATGACAGATGACAGATAACCGTTGACAGATGACAGATGGCAGATGACAGATGACAGATGACAGATAACAACAGATGACGGATGACAGATAACAGATGAGAGATGACAGATGACAGATGACAGTTGACAAATGACAGATCACAGATGACAGATAACAGATGACAGATGACAGATGACAGATGACAGGTGACAGATGACAGATGACAGATGACTGATGACAGATGACAGATGGACAGATGACAGATGACAGATGACAGATGACAGGATGACAGATGACAGATGACAGATGACAGATGACAGATGACACATGACAGATGACAGATGACAGATCACAGATGACAGATAACAGATGACAGATGCCAGATGACAGATGACAGATGACAGATGACAAATGACAGATGACAGATGACAGATGACAGATGACGGACGACAGATGACAGGTGACAGGTCACAGGTGACAGGTTGACAGATGACAGATGGCAGATGACAGATGACAGATAACCGTTGACAGATGACAGATGGCAGATGACAGATGACAGATAACCGTTGACAGATGACAGATGGCAGATGACAGATGAC
Source organism: Condylostylus longicornis (assembly GCF_029603195.1). Taxonomy (NCBI): domain Eukaryota; kingdom Metazoa; phylum Arthropoda; class Insecta; order Diptera; family Dolichopodidae; genus Condylostylus; species Condylostylus longicornis. The sequence continues at coordinate 2,007,088 of NW_026578119.1, forward strand.
AGATGACAGATAACAACAGATGACAGATGACAGGTGACAGATGACAGATGACAGATGACACATGACAGATGACAGATGACAGATGACAGATGACAGATCACAGATGACAGATAACAGATGACAGATGACAGATGACATATGACAGATGACAGATGACAGATGACAGATGACAGATGACGGATGACGGATGACAGATGACAGGTGACAGGTCACAGGTGACAGGTGACAGATGACAGATGACAGATGGCAGATGACAGATGACAGATAACCGTTGACAGATGACAGATGACAGATGGCAGATGACAGATGACAGATGACAGATGACAGATGACACATGGCAGATGACAGATGACAGAAAACAGTTGACAGATGACAGATGACAGATGACAGATGACAGATGACAGATGACAGATGACAGATGACAGATGACAGATGACAGATGACAGATGACAGATGACAGATGACAGATGACAGATGACAGATGACAGGTGACAGATGACAGATGACAGATGACAGATGACAGATGACAGATGACAGATGACAGATGACAGATGACAGATGACAGATGACAGATGACAGATGACAGATGACAGATGACAGATGACAGATGACAGATGACAGATGACAGATGACCGATGACAGATGACAGATGACAGATGACAGATGACAGATGACAGATGACAGATGGCAGATGACAGGTGACAGATGACAGATAACAGATGACAGATGACAGGTGACAGATGACAGATGACAGATGACTGATGACAGATGACAGATGACAGATGACAGATGACAGATGACAGATGACAGATGACAGATGACACATGACAGATGACAGATGACAGATCACAGATGACAGATAACAGATGACAGATGCCAGATGACATATGACAGATGACAGATGACAGATGACAAATGACAGATGACAGATGACAGATGACAGATGACAGATGACAGATGACAGATGACAGATGATAGATGACAGATGACAGATGACAGATGACAGATGACAGATGACACATGACAGATGACAGATGACAGATGACAGATGACAGATCACAGATGACAGATAACAGATGACAGATGACAGATGACATATGACAGATGACAGATGACAGATGACAGATGACAGATGACGGATGACGGATGACAGATGACAGGTGACAGGTCACAGGTGACAGGTGACAGATGACAGATGACAGATGGCAGATGACAGATGACAGATAACCGTTGACAGATGACAGATGACAGATGGCAGATGACAGATGACAGATGACAGATGACAGATGACACATGGCAGATGACAGATGACAGAAAACAGTTGACAGATGACAGATGACAGATGACAGATGACAGATGACAGATGACAGATGACAGATGACAGATGACAGATGACAGATGACAGATGACAGATGACAGATGACAGATGACAGATGACAGATGACAGGTGACAGATGACAGATGACAGATGACAGATGACAGATGACAGATGACAGATGACAGATGACAGATGACAGATGACAGATGACAGATGACAGATGACAGATGACAGATGACAGATGACAGATGACAGATGACCGATGACAGATGACAGATGACAGATGACCGATGACAGATGACAGATGACAGTTGACAGATGACAGATGACAGATGACAGATGACAGATGACAGATGACCGATGACAGATGACAGATGACAGATGACAGATGACAGATGACAGATGACAGATGACAGATGACAGATGACAGATGACAGATGACAGATGACAGATGACAGATGACAGATGACAGATGACAGATGACAGATGACAGATGACAGATGACGGATGACAGATGACAGATGACAGATGACAGATGACAGATGACAGATGACAGATGACAGATGACAGATGACAGATGACAGATGACAGATGACAGATGACAGATGACCGATGACAGATGACAGATGACAGATGACAGATGACAGATGACAGATGACAGATGACAGATGACAGATGACAGATGACAGGTGACAGATGACAGATAACAGATGACAGATGACAGGTGACAGATGACAGATGACAGATGACTGATGACAGATGACAGATGACAGATGACAGATGACAGATGACAGATGACAGATGACAGATGACACATGACAGATGACAGATGACAGATCACAGATGACAGATAACAGATGACAGATGCCAGATGACATATGACAGATGACAGATGACAGATGACAAATGACAGATGACAGATGACAGATGACAGATGACGGACGACAGATGACAGGTGACAGGTCACAGGTGACAGGTGACAGATGACAGATGGCAGATGACAGATGACAGATAACCGTTGACAGATGACAGATGGCAGATGACAGATGACAGATGACAGATAACAACAGATGACGGATGACAGATAACAGATGAGAGATGACAGATGACAGATGACAGTTGACAAATGACAGATCACAGATGACAGATAACAGATGACAGATGACAGATGACAGATGACAGGTGACAGATGACAGATGACAGATGACTGATGACAGATGACAGATGACAGATGACAGATGACAGATGACAGATGACAGATGACAGATGACAGATGACAGATGACAGATGACACATGACAGATGACAGATGACAGATCACAGATGACAGATAACAGATGACAGATGCCAGATGACAGATGACAGATGACAGATGACAAATGACAGATGACAGATGACAGATGACAGATGACGGACGACAGATGACAGGTGACAGGTCACAGGTGACAGGTGACAGATGACAGATGGCAGATGACAGATGACAGATAACCGTTGACAGATGACAGATGGCAGATGACAGATGACAGATAACCGTTGACAGATGACAGATGGCAGATGACAGATGACAGATGACAGATAACAACAGATGACAGATGACAGGTGACAGATGACAGATGACAGATGACTGATGACAGATGACAGATGACAGATGACAGATGACAGATGACAGATGACAGATGACAGATGACAGATGACAGATGACAGATGACAGATGACAGATGACAGATGACAGATGACAGATGACACATGACAGATGACAGATGACAGATCACAGATGACAGATAACAGATGACAGATGCCAGATGACATATGACAGATGACAGATGACAAATGACAGATGACAGATGACAGATGACAGATGACAGATGACGGACGACAGATGACAGGTGACAGGTCACAGGTGACAGGTGACAGATGACAGATGGCAGATGACAGATGACAGATAACCGTTGACAGATGACAGATGGCAGATGACAGATAACCGTTGACAGATGACAGATGGCAGATGACAGATGACAGATGACAGATAACAACAGATGACAGATGACAGATGACAGTTGACAAATGACAGATCACAGATGACAGATAACAGATAACAGATGACAGATGACAGATGACATATGACAGATAACAGATGACAGATGACAGATGACAGATGACAAATGACAGATGACGGATGACAGATGACAGGTGACAAGTCACAGGTGACAGGTGACAGATGACAGATGACAGATGACATATGACAGATGACAGATGACAGATGACAGATGGCAGATGACAGATGACAGATAACCGTTGACAGATGACAGATGGCAGATGACAGATGACAGATGACAGATGACAGTTGACAAATGACAGATCACAGATGACAGATAACAGATGACAGATGACAGATGACATATGACAGATGACAGATGACAGATGACAGATGACAGATGACTGATGACAGATGACAGATGACAGATGACGGATGACAGATGACGGATGACAGATGACAGGTGACAAGTCACAGGTGACAGGTGACAGATGACAGATGACAGATGACAGATGACAGATGACAGATGACAGATGACAGATGACAGATGACAGATGACAGATGACAGATGACAGATGACAGATGACAGATGACAGATGACAGATGACAGATGACAGATGACAGATGACGGATGACAGATGACAGATGACAGATGACAGATGACAGATGACAGATGACAGATGACAGATGACAGATGACAGATGACAGATGACAGATGACAGATGACAGATGACAGATGACAGATGACAGATGACCGATGACAGATGACAGATGACAGATGACAGATGACAGATGACAGATGACAGATGGCAGATGACAGGTGACAGATGACAGATAACAGATGACAGATGACAGGTGACAGATGACAGATGACAGATGACTGATGACAGATGACAGATGACAGATGACAGATGACAGATGACAGATGACAGATGACAGATGACACATGACAGATGACAGATGACAGATCACAGATGACAGATAACAGATGACAGATGCCAGATGACATATGACAGATGACAGATGACAGATGACAAATGACAGATGACAGATGATGGACGACAGATGACAGGTGACAGGTCACAGGTGACAGGTGACAGATGACAGATGGCAGATGACAGATGACAGATAACCGTTGACAGATGACAGATGGCAGATGACAGATGACAGATGACAGATAACAACAGATGACGGATTACAGATAACAGATGAGAGATGACAGATGACAGATGACAGTTGACAAATGACAGATCACAGATGACAGATGACAGATGACAGATGACAGGTGACAGATGACAGATGACAGATGACTGATGACAGATGACAGATGACAGATGACAGATGACAGATGACAGATGACAGATGACAGATGACAGATGACAGATGACAGATGACCCATGACAGATGACAGATGACAGATCACAGATGACAGATAACAGATGACAGATGCCAGATGACAGATGACAGATGACAGATGACAAATGACAGATGACAGATGACAGATGACAGATGACAGATGACGGACGACAGATGACAGGTGACAGGTCACAGGTGACAGGTGACAGATGACAGATGGCAGATGACAGATGACAGATAACCGTTGACAGATGACAGATGGCAGATGACAGATGACAGATAACCGTTGACAGATGACAGATGGCAGATGACAGATGACAGATGACAGATAACAACAGATGACAGATGACAGGTGACAGATGACAGATGACAGATGACTGATGACAGATGACAGATGACAGATGACAGATGACAGATGACAGATGACAGATGACAGATGACAGATGACAGATGACAGATGACAGATGACAGATGACAGATGACACATGACAGATGACAGATGACAGATCACAGATGACAGATAACAGATGACAGATGCCAGATGACATATGACAGATGACAGATGACAAATGACAGATGACAGATGACAGATGACAGATGACAGATGACGGACGACAGATGACAGGTGACAGGTCACAGGTGACAGGTGACAGATGACAGATGGCAGATGACAGATGACAGATAACCGTTGACAGATGACAGATGACAGATGACAGATAACCGTTGACAGATGACAGATGGCAGATGACAGATGACAGATGACAGATAACAACAGATGACAGATGACAGATGACAGATGACAGTTGACAAATGACAGATCACAGATGACAGATAACAGATGACAGATGACAGATGACATATGACAGATAACAGATGACAGATGACAGATGACAGATGACAGATGACAGATGACAGATGACAGATGACAGATGACAAATGACAGATGACGGATGACAGATGACAGGTGACAAGTCACAGGTGACAGGTGACAGATGACAGATGACAGATGACATATGACAGATGACAGATGACAGATGACAGATGGCAGATGACAGATGACAGATAACCGTTGACAGATGACAGATGGCAGATGACAGATGACAGATGACAGATGACAGTTGACAAATGACAGATGACAGATGACAGATGACAGATGACAGATGACGGATGACAGATGACGGATGACAGATGACAGGTGACAAGTCACAGGTGACAGGTGACAGATGACAGATGACAGATGACATATGACAGATGACAGATGACAGATGACAGATGACAGATGACAGATGACAGATGACAGATGACAGATGACAGATGACAGATGACAGATGACAGATGACAGATGACGGATGACAGATGACTGATGACAGATGACAGATGACAGATGACAGATGTCAGATGACAGATGACAGATGACAGATGACAGATGACAAGTGGCAGATGGCAGATGACAGATGACAGATGACAGATGACAGATGACAGATGACAGATGACAGATAACAGATGACAGATGACAGATGACAGATGACAGATGACTGATGACAGATGACAGATGACAGATGACAGATGACAAGTGGCAGATGGCAGATGACAGATGACAGATGACAGATGACAGATGACAGATGACAGATGGCAGATGACAGATGACAGATAACAGTTGACAGATGACAGATGACAGATGACAGATGACAGATAACAGATGACAGATGACAGATGACAGATGACAGATGACTGATGACAAATGACAGATGACAGATGACAGATGACAGATGACAGATGACAAGTGGCAGATGGCAGATGACAGATGACAGATGACAGATGACAGATGACAGATAACAGTTGACAGATGACAGATGACAGATGACAGATGACAGATAACAGATGACAGATGACAGATGACAGATGACAGATGACTGATGACAGATGACAGATGACAGATCACAGATCACAGATGACACATGACATATGACAGATGACAGATGACAGATGACAGATGACAGATGACAGATGACAGATGACAGATGACAGATGACAGATGACGGATGACAGATGACAGGTGACGGATGACAGATGACAGGTGACAGGTCACAGGTGACAGGTGACAGATGACAGATGACAGATGACATATGACAGATGACAGATGATAGATGACAGATAACAACAGATGACGGATGACAGATGACAGATGACAGATGACAGATGACAGATGGCAGATGACAGATGACAGATGACAGATGACAGATGACAGATGACAGATCACAGATGACAGATAACAGATGACAGATGACAGATGACATATGACAGATGACAGATGACAGATGACAGGTGACAGATGACAGATGACAGATGACAGATGACAGATGACAGATGACGGATGACAGGTGACAGGTCACAGGTGACAGGTGACAGATGACAGATGACAGATGACAGATGACAGATGACAGATGACAGATGACAGATGACAGATGACAGATGACAGATGACAGATGACAGATGACAGATGACAGATGACAGATGACAGATGACAGATGACAGATGACAGATGACAGATGACAGATGACAGATGACAGATGACAGATGACAGATGACAGATGAAAGATCACAGATGACAGATAACATATGACAGATGACAGATGACAGATGGCAGATGACAGATGACAGATGACAGATGACAGATGACAGATGACAGATGACGGATCACAGATGACGGATGACGGATGACAGATGACAGGTGACAGGTCACAGGTGACAGGTCACAGGTGACAGGTGACAGATGACAGATGGCAGATGACAGATGACAGATAACCGTTTACAGATGACAGATGACAGATGGCAGATGACAGATGATAGATGACAGATGACACATGACAGATGACAGATGACAGATGACAGATGACAGATGACAGATGACAGATGACAGATGACACATGACATATGAACGATGACAGATGACAGATGACAGATGACAGATGACAGATGATAGATGACAGATGACAGATGACACATGACAGATGACAGATGGCAGATCACAGATGACAGATAACAGATGACAGATGACAGATGACATATGACAGATGACAGATCACAGATGACAGATAACAGATGACAGATGACAGATGTCATATGACAGATGACAGATTACAGATGATAGATGACAGATGACAGATGACAGATGACAGATGACAGATGACAGATGACAAATGACAGATGACAGATGACAGATGGCAGATGGCAGATCACAGATCACAGATGACAGATAACAGATGACAGATGACAAATGACAGATGACAGATGACAGATGGCAGATGGCAGATCACAGATCACAGATGACAGATAACAGATGACAGATGACAGATGACATATGACAGATGACAGAAGGCAGATGACAGATGACAGATGACAGATGACAGATGACAGATGACAGATGACAGATGACAGATGACAGATGACGGATGACAGATGACAGGTGACAGGTCACAGGTGGCAGGTCACAGGTGACAGGTGACAGATGACAGATGGCAGATGACAGATGACAGATAACCGTTGACAGATGACAGATGACAGATGACAGATGACAGATGACAGATGACAGATGACAGATGACAGATGACAGATGACAGATGACAGATGACAGATGACAGATGACACATGACATATGAACGATGACAGATGACAGATGACAGATGACAGATGATAGATGACAGATGACAGATGACACATGACAGATGACAGATGGCAGATCACAGACGACAGATAACAGATGACAGATGACAGATGACATATGACAGATGACAGATCACAGATGACAGATAACAGATGACAGATGACATATGACAGATGACAGATTACAGATGATAGATGACAGATGACAGATGACAGATGACAGATGACAGATGACAGATGACAGATGACAGATGACAGATGACATATGACAGATGACAGATGACAGATGGCAGATGACAGATGACAGATGACAGATGACAGATGACAGATGACAGATGACAGATGACAGATCACAGATGACGGATGACGGATGACAGATGACAGGTGACAGGTCACAGGTGACAGGTGACAGATGACAGATGGCAGATGACAGATGACAGATAACCGTTGACAGATGACAGATGACAGATGGCAGATGACAGATGATAGATGACAGATGACACATGACAGATGACAGATGACAGATGACAGATGACAGATGACAGATGACAGATGACAGATGACAGATGACAGATGACAGATGACAGATGACAGATGACAGATGACAGATGACAGATGACACAAGACATATGAACGATGACAGATGACAGATGACAGATGACAGATGATAGATGACAGATGACAGATGACACATAACAGATGACAGATGGCAGATCACAGATGACAGATAACAGATGACAGATGACAGATGACATATGACAGATGACAGATCACAGATGACAGATAACAGATAACAGATGACAGATGACAGATGACATATGACAGATGACAGATGACATATGACAGATGACAGATCACAGATGACAGATAACAGATGACAGATGACAGATGACATATGACAGATGACAGATTACAGATGATAGATGACAGATGACAGATGACAGATGACAGATAACAGATGACAGATGACAGATGACATATGACAGATGACAGATGACAGATGGCAGATGACAGATGACAGATGACAGATGACAGATGACAGATGACAGATGACAGATGACAGATCACAGATGACGGATGACGGATGACAGATGACAGGTGACAGGTCACAGGTGACAGGTCACAGGTGACAGGTGACAGATGACAGATGACAGATGGCAGATGACAGATGACAGATAACCGTTGACAGATGACAGATGACAAATGGCAGATGACAGATGATAGATGACAGATGACACATGACAGATGACAGATGACAGATGACAGATGACAGATGACAGATGACAGATGACAGATGACAGATGACACATGACATATGAACGATGACAGATGACAGATGACAGATGACAGATGACAGATGATAGATGACAGATGACAGATGACACATGACAGATGACAGATGGCAGATCACAGATGACAGATAACAGATGACAGATGACAGATGACATATGACAGATGACAGATCACAGATGACAGATAACAGATGACAGATGACAGATGACATATGACAGATGACAGATGACATATGACAGATGACAGATCACAGATGACAGATAACAGATGACAGATGACAGATGACATATGACAGATGACAGATTACAGATGATAGATGACAGATGACAGATGACAGATGACAGATGACAGATGACAGATGACAAATGACAGATGACAGATGACAGATGGCAGATGGCAGATCACAGATCACAGATGACAGATAACAGATGACAGATGACAGATGACATATGACAGATGACAGGTGGCAGATGACAGATGACAGATGACAGATGACAGATGACAGATGACAGATGACAGATGACAGATGACAGATGACGGATGACAGATGACAGATGATAGATGATAGATGACAGATGACAGATGACACATGACAGATGACAGATGACAGATGACAGATGACAGATGACAGATGACAGATGACAGATGACAGATGACAGATGACAGATGACAGATGACAGATGACAGATGACAGATGACAGATGACAGATGACAGATGACAGCTGGCAGATGACAGATGATAGATGACAGATGACAGATGACAGATGACAGATAACAGATGACAGATGACAGATGACAGATGACAGATGGCAGATGATAGATGACAGATGACAGATGACACATGACAAATGACAGATGACAGATGATAGATGACAGATGACAGATGACACATGACAGATGACAGATGACAGATGACAGATGACAGATGACAGATGACAGATGACAGATGACAGATGACAGATGACAGATGGCAGATGACAGATGATAGATGACAGATGACAGATGACAGATGACACATGACAAATGACAGATGACAGATGACAGATGACAGATGACAGATGACACGTGACACATGACATATGACAGATGACAGATGACAGATGACAGATGACAGATAACAGATGACAGAGGACAGATGACAGATGACAGATGACAGATGACAGATGACAGATGACAGATGACAGATGACAGATGATAGATGACAGATGACAGATGACAGATGACAGATGACAGATGACAGATGACAGGTGACAGATGACAGATGACAGATGACAGATGACAGTTGACAGATGACAGATGACAGATGACAGATGACAGATGACAGATGACAGATGACAGATGACAGATGACAGATGACAGATGACAAATGACAGATGACAGATGACAGATGACAGATGACACATGACAGATGACAGATGACAGATCACACATGACAGATAACAGATGACAGATGACAGATGACATATGACAGATGACAGATGACAGATGACAGATGACAGATGACAGATGACAGATGACGGATGACAGATGACAGGTGACAGGTCACAGGTGACAGGTGACAGATGACAGATGACAGATGACAGATGACAGATGACAGGTGACCGATGACAGATGACAGATGACAGATGACAGATGACAGATGACAGATGACAGATGACAGATGACAGATGACAGATGACAGATGACAGATGACAGATGACAGATGACAGATGACAGATGACAGATGACAGATGACAGGTGACAGATGACAGATGACAGATGACAGATGATAGATGACAGATGACAGATGACAGATGACAGATGACAGATGACAGATGACAAATGACAGATGACAGATGACAGATGACAGATGACACATGACAGATGACAGATGACAGATCACAGATGACAGATAACAGATGACAGATGACATATGACAGATGACAGATGACAGATGACAGATGACAGATGACAGATGACAGATGACAGATGACAGATGACGGATGACAGATGACAGGTGACAGGTCACAGGTGACAGGTGACAGATGACAAATGGCAGATGACAGATGACAGATAACCGTTGACAGATGACAGATGACACATGACAGATGATAGATGACAGATGACAGATGACACATGGCAGATCACAGATGACAGATAACAGATGACAGATGACAGATGACATATGACAGATGACAGATGACAGATGACAGATGACAGATGACAGATGACGGATGACAGGTGACAGGTCACAGGTGACAGGTGACAGATGACAGATGGCAGATGACAGATGACAGATAACCGTTGACAGATGACAGATGACAGATGGCAGATGACAGATGACAGGTGACAGATGACAGATGACAACTGACAGATGATAGATGACAGGTGATATATGACATATGAGAGATGACAGATGACAGGTGACAGGTGACAGATGACAACTGACAGATGATAGATGACAGGAGATATATGACATATGAGAGATGACAGATGACAGATGACAGATGACAGATGACAGATGACAGATGACAGCTGACAGATGACAGATGACAACTGACAGATGATAGATGACAGGTGATATATGACATATGAGAGATGACAGATGACAGATGACAGATGAGAGATGACAGATGACAGATGACAGATGACAGATGACAGATGACAGATGACAGATGACAGACGACAGATGACAGATGACAGATGACAGATGACAGATGACAGATGACAGACGATAGATGGCAGATGACAGATGACAGATGACAGATGACAGATGACAGATGACAGATGACAGATGACAGATGACAGATGACAGATGACAGATGACAGATGACAGATGACAGATGACAGATGACAGATGACAGATGACAGATGACAGATGACAGATGACAGATGACAGATGACAGATGACAGATGACAGATGACAGATGACAGATGACAGATGACAGATGACAGATGACAGATGACAGATGACAGATGACAGATGACAGGTGACAGATGACAGATGACAGATCACAGATGACAGATGACAGATAACAGATGACAGATGACAGATGACAGATGACAGATGACAGATGACAGATGACAGATGACAGATGACAGATGACAGATGACATATGAACGATGACAGATGACAGATGACATATGACAGATGACAGATGATAGATGACAGATGACAGATGACACATGACAGATGACAGATGGCAGATCACAGATGACAGATAACAGATGACAGATGACAGATGACATATGACAGATGACAGATCACAGATGACAGATAACAGATGACAGATGACAGATGACATATGACAGATGACAGATGACATATGACAGATGACAGATCACAGATGACAGATAACAGATGACAGATGACAGATGACATATGACAGATGACAGATTACAGATGATAGATGGCAGATGACAGATGACAGATGACAGATGACAGATGACAGATGACAAATGACAGATGACAGATGACAGATGGCAGATGGCAGATCACAGATCATAGATGACAGATAACAGATGACAGATGACAGATGACATATGACAGATGACAGGTGGCAGATGACAGATGACAGATGACAGATGACAGATGACAGATGACAGATGACAGATGACAGATGACAGATGACGGATGACAGATTACAGGTGACAGGTCACAGGTGGCAGGTCACAGGTGACAGGTGACAGATGACAGATGGCAGATGACAGATGACAGATAACCGTTGACAGATGACAGATGACAGATGGCAGATGACAGATGATAGATGATAGATGACAGATGACAGATGACACATGACAGATGACAGATGACAGATGACAGATGACAGATGACAGATGACAGATGACAGATGACAGATGACAGATGACAGATGACAGATGACAGATGGCAGATGACAGATGATAGATGACAGATGACAGATGACAGATGACAGATAACAGATGACAGATGACAGATGACAGATGACAGATGGCAGATGACAGATGATAGATGACAGATGACAGATGACACATGACAAATGACAGATGACAGATGACAGATGACAGATGACAGATGACAGATGACAGATGACAGATGACAGATGACAGATGACAGATGACAGATGACAGATGACAGATGACAGATGACAGATGACAGATGACAGATGACAGATGACGGATGACAGGTGACAGGTCACAGGTGACAGATGACATATGACAGATGACAGATGATAGATGACAGATGACAGATGACACATGACAGATGACAGATGGCAGATCACAGATGACAGATAACAGATGACAGATGACAGATGACATATGACAGATGACAGATCACAGATGACAGATAACAGATGACAGATGACAGATGACATATGACAGATGACAGATGACATATGACAGATGACAGATCACAGATGACAGATAACAGATGACAGATGACAGATGACATATGACAGATGACAGATTACAGATGATAGATGGCAGATGACAGATGACAGATGACAGATGACAGATGACAGATGACAAATGACAGATGACAGATGACAGATGGCAGATGGCAGATCACAGATCATAGATGACAGATAACAGATGACAGATGACAGATGACATATGACAGATGACAGGTGGCAGATGACAGATGACAGATGACAGATGACAGATGACAGATGACAGATGACAGATGACAGATGACAGATGACAGATGACAGATGACAGATGACAGATGACAGATGACAGATGACAGATGACAGATGACAGATGACAGATGACAGATGACAGATGACAGATGACGGATGACAGGTGACAGGTCACAGGTGACAGATGGCAGATGACAGATGACAGATAACCGTTGACAGATGACAGATGACAGATGGCAGATGACAGATGATAGATGACAGATGACAGATGACACATGACAGATGACAGATGACAGATGACAGATGACAGATGACAGATGACAGATGACAGATGACAGATGACAGATGACAAATGACAGATGGCAGATGACAGATGACAGATGACAGTTGACAGATGGCAGATGACAGATGACAGATGACAGTTGACAAATGACAGATGACAGATGACAGATGACAGATGATAGATGACAGATGACAGATGACAGATGACAGATGACAGATGACAGATGACAGATGACAGATGACAGATGACAGATGGCAGATGACAGATGACAGATGACAGTTGACAGATGACAGATGACAGATGACAGATGACAGATGACAGATGACAGATGACAGATGACAGATGACAGATGACAGATGACAGATGACAGATGACAGATGACAGATGACAGATGACAGATGACAGATGACAGATGACAGATGACAGATGACAGATGACAGATGACAGATGACAGATGACAGATGACAGATGACAGATGACAGATGACAGATGACAGATGACAGATGACAGATGACAGATGACAGATGACAGATGACAGATGACAGATGACAGATGACAGATGACAGATGACAGATGACAGATGACAGATGACAGATGACCGATGACAGATGACAGATGACAGATGACAGATGACAGGTGACAGATGACAGATGACAGATGACAGATGACACATGACACATGACGTATGACAGATGACAGATGACAGATGACAGATGACAGGTGACAGATGACAGATGACAGATGACAGATGACAGATGACAGATGACAGATGACAGATGACAGATGACAGGTGACAGATGACAGATGACAGATGACAGATGACAGATGACAGATGACAGATGACAGATGACAGATGACAGATGACAGATGACAGATGACAGATGACAGATGACAGATGACAGATGACAGATGACAGATGACAGATGACAGATGACAGATGACAGATGACAGATGACAGATGACAGATGATAGATGACAGATGACAGATGACAGATGACAGATGACAGATGACAGATGACAGATGACAGATGACAGATGACAGATGACAGATGACAGATGACAGATGACAGATGACAGATGACAGATGACAGATGACAGATGACAGATGACAGATGACAGATGACAGATGACAGATGACAGATGACAGATGACCGATGACAGATGACAGATGACAGATGACAGATGACAGATGACAGATGACAGATGGCAGCTGACAGATGACAGATGACAGTTGACAGATGACAGATGACAGATGACAGATGACAGATGACAGATGACAGATGACAGATGACAGATGACAGATGACAGATGACAGATGACAGATGAGAGATGACAGATGACAAATTACAGATGACAGATGACAGATGACAGATGACAGATGACAGATGATAGATGACAGATGACAGATGACAGATGACAGATGACAGATGACAGATGACAGATGACAGATGACAGATGACAGATGACAGATGACAGATGACAGATGACAGATGACAGATGACAGATGACAGATGACAGATGACAGATGACAGATGACAGATGACAGATGACAGATGACAGATGACGGACGAAGGATGACAAATGACGGACGAAGGATGACAGATGACAGATGACAGATGACAAATGACAGATGGCAGATGACAGATGACAGATGACAGTTGACAGATGACAGATGACAGATGACAGATGACAGATGACAGATGACAGATGACAGATGACAGATGACCGATGACAGATGACAGATGACAGATGACAGATGACAGATGACAGATGACAGATGACAGATGACAGATGACAGATGACAGATGACAGATGACAGATGACAGATGACAGATGACAGATGACAGATGACAGATGACAGATGACAGATGACAGATGACAGATGACAGGTGACAGATAACAGATGACAGATGACAGATGACAGATGACGGACGAAGGATGACAGATGACAAATGACAGATGACAGATGACAGATGACAGATGACAAATGACAGATGGCAGATGACAGATGACAGATGACAGTTGACAGATGACAGATGACAGATGACAGATGACAGATGACAGATGACAGATGACAGATGACAGATGACCGATGACAGATGACAGATGACAGATGACAGATGACAAATAACAGATGACAGATGACAGATGACAGATGACAGATGACAGATGACAGATGACAGATGACAGATGACGGACGAAGGATGACAGATGACAAATGACAGATGACAGATGACAGATGACAAATGACAGATGGCAGATGACAGATGACAGATGACAGTTGACAGATGACAGATGACAGATGACAGATGACAGATGACAGATGACAGATGACAGATGACAGATGACAGATGACAGATGACAGATGACAGATGACAGATGACAGATGACAGATGACAGATGACAGATGACAGATGACAGATGACAGATGACAGATGATTTATGACAGATGACAGATGACAGATGACAGATGACAGATGACAGATGACACATGACATATGAATTATGACAGATGACAGATGACAGATGACGGATGACAAATGGCAGATGACAGATGACAGATGATAGATGACAGATGACAGATGACAGATGACAGATGACAGATGACAGATGACAGATGACAGATAACAGATGACAGATAACAGTTGACAAATGACAGATAACAGTTGACAGATGACAGATGACAGATGACAGATGACAGATGACAGATGACAGATGACAGATGACAGATGACAGATCACAGATGACAGATGACAGCTGACAGATGACAGATGACAGATGACAGATGACAGATGACAGATGACAGATGACAGATGACAGTTGACAGATGACAGATGACAGATGACAGATGACAGATGACAGATGACAGATGACAGATGACAGATGACAGATGACAGATGATAGATGACAGATGAAAGATGACAGATGGCAGATGACAGATGACGGACAAAGGATGACAGATGACAGATGACAGATGACAGATGACAGATGACAGATGACAGATGACAGATGACAGGTGACAGATGACAGATCACAGATCACAGATGAGACATGACATATGACAGATGACAGATGGCAGATGACAGATGACAGATGACAGATGACAGATGACAGATGACAGATGACAGATGACAGATGAGATATGACAGATGACAGATGACAGATAACAGTTGGCAGATGACAGATGAGAAATGACAGATGACGGACGAAAGATGACAGATGACAGATGACAGATGACAGATGACAGATGACAGATGACAGATGACAGATGACGGACGAAGGATGACAGATGACAAATGACAGATGACAGATGACAGATGACGTATGACAGATGACAAATGACAGATGGCAGATGACAGATGACAGATGACAGTTGACAGATGACAGATGACAGATGACAGATGACAGATGACAGAGGACAGATGACAGATGACAGATGACAGATGACAGATGACAGATGACAGATGACAGATGACAGATGACAGATGACAGATGACAGATGACAGATGACAGATGACAGATGACAGATGGCAGATGACAGATGACAGATGACCGATGACAGATGACAGATGACAGGTGACAGGTGACAGATGACAGATGACAGATGACAGATGACAGTGACAGATGACAGATGACAGACGACAGTTGACAGATGGCAGATGACAGATGACAGATGACAGTTGACAGATGACAGATGACAGATGACAGATGACAGATGACAGATGATAGATGACAGATGACAGATGACAGATGACAAATGACAGATGGCAGATGACAGATGACAGATGACAGTTGACAGATGGCAGATGACAGATGACAGATGACAGTTGACAGATGACAGATGACAGATGACAGATGACAGATGATAGATGACAGATGACAGATGACAGATGACAGATGACAGATGACAGATGACAGATGACAGATGACAGATGACAGATGGCAGATGACAGATGACAGATGACAGTTGACAGATGACAGATGACAGATGACAGATGACAGATGACAGATGACAGATGACAGATGACAGATGACAGATGACAGATGACAGATGACAGATGACAGATGACAGATGACAGATGACAGATGACAGATGACAGATGACAGATGACAGATGACAGATGACAGATGACAGATGACAGATGACAGATGACAGATGACAGATGACAGATGACAGATGACAGATGACAGATGACAGATGACAGATGACAGATGACAGATGACAGACGACAGATGACAGATGACAGATGACAGATGACAGATGACAGATGACAGATGACAGATGACAGATGACAGATGACAGATGACCGATGACAGATGACAGATGACAGATGACAGGTGACAGATGACAGATGACAGATGACAGATGACAGATGACGGACGAAGGATGACAGATGACAAATGACAGATGACAGATGACAGATGACAGATGACAGATGACAGATGGCAGATGACAGATGACAGATGACAGTTGACAGATGACAGATGACAGATGACAGATGACAGATGACAGATGACAGATGACAGATGACAGATGACAGATGACAGATGACAGATGACAGATGACAGATGACAGATGACAAATTACAGATGACAGATGACAGATGACAGATGACAGATGACAGATGATAGATGACAGATGACAGATGACAGATGACAGATGACAGATGACAGATGACAGATGACAGATGACAGATGACAGATGACAGATGACAGATGACAGATGACAGATGACAGATGACAGATGACAGATGACAGATGACAGATGACAGATGACAGATGACAGATGACAGATGACAGATGACAGATGACAGATGACAGATGACAGATGACAGATGACGGACGAAGGATGACAAATGACGGACGAAGGATGACAGATGACAGATGACAGATGACAAATGACAGATGGCAGATGACAGATGACAGATGACAGTTGACAGATGACAGATGACAGATGACAGATGACAGATGACAGATGACAGATGACAGATGACCGATGACAGATGACAGATGACAGATGACAGATGACAGATGACAGATGACAGATGACAGATGACAGATGACAGATGACAGATGACAGATGACAGATGACAGATGACAGATGACAGATGACAGATGACAGATGACAGATGACAGATGACAGATGACAGATGACAGATGACAGATGACAGATGACAGGTGACAGATGACAGATGACAGATGACAGATGACAGATGACAGATGACGGACGAAGGATGACAGATGACAAATGACAGATGACAGATGACAGATGACAGATGACAAATGACAGATGGCAGATGACAGATGACAGATGACAGTTGACAGATGACAGATGACAGATGACAGATGACAGATGACAGATGACAGATGACAGATGACAGATGACCGATGACAGATGACAGATGACAGATGACAGATGACAAATGACAGATGACAGATGACAGATGACAGATGACAGATGACAGATGACAGATGACAGATGACAGATGACGGACGAAGGATGACAGATGACAAATGACAGATGACAGATGACAGATGACAAATGACAGATGGCAGATGACAGATGACAGATGACAGTTGACAGATGACAGATGACAGATGACAGATGACAGATGACAGATGACAGATGACAGATGACAGATGACAGATGACAGATGACAGATGACAGATGACAGATGACAGATGACAGATGACAGATGACAGATGACAGATGACAGATGATTTATGACAGATGACAGATGACAGATGACAGATGACAGATGACAGATGACACATGACATATGAATTATGACAGATGACAGATGACAGATGACGGATGACAAATGGCAGATGACAGATGACAGATGATAGATGACAGATGACAGATGACAGATGACAGATGACAGATGACAGATGACAGATAACAGATGACAGATAACAGTTGACAAATGACAGATAACAGTTGACAGATGACAGATGACAGAAGACAGATGACAGATGACAGATGACAGATGACAGATGACAGATGACAGATCACAGATGACAGATGACAGCTGACAGATGACAGATGACAGATGACAGATGACAGATGACAGATGACAGATGACAGATGACAGATGACAGATGACAGTTGACAGATGACAGATGACAGATGACAGATGACAGATGACAGATGACAGATGACAGATGACAGATGACAGATGACAGATGATAGATGACAGATGAAAGATGACAGATGGCAGATGACAGATGACGGACAAAGGATGACAGATGACAGATGACAGATGACAGATGACAGATGACAGATGACAGATGACAGATGACAGATGACAGATGACAGGTGACAGATGACAGATCACAGATGAGACATGACATATGACAGATGACAGATGGCAGATAACAGATGACAGATGACAGATGACAGATGACAGATGACAGATGACAGATGACAGATGACAGATGACAGATGAGATATGACAGATGACAGATAACAGTTGGCAGATGACAGATGAAAAATGACAGATGACGGACGAAAGATGACAGATGACAGATGACAGATGACAGATGACAGATGACAGATGACAGATGACAGATGACAGATGACAGATGACGGATGACGGACGAAGGATGACAGATGACAAATGACAGATGACAGATGACAGATGACGTATGACAGATGACAAATGACAGATGGCAGATGACAGATGACAGATGACAGTTGACAGATGACAGATGACAGATGACAGATGACAGATGACAGAGGACAGATGACAGATGACAGATGACAGATGACAGATGACAGATGACAGATGACAGATGACAGATGACAGATGACAGATGACAGATGACAGATGACAGATGGCAGATGACAGATGACAGATGACAGATCACAAATCACAGATGAGACATGACATATGACAGATGACAGATGGCAGATGACAGATGACAGATGACAGATGACAGATGACAGATGACAGATGACAGATGACAGATGACAGATGACAGATGACAGATGACAGATGACGGATGACAGATGACAGGTGACAGGTCACAGGTGACAGGTGACAGATGACAGATGGCAGATGACAGATAACCGTTGACAGATGACTTATGACAGATGGCAGATGACAGATGATAGATGACAGATGACACATGACAGATGACAGATGACAGATGACAGATGACAGATGACAGATGACAGATGACAGATGACAGATGACAGATGACAGATGACAGATGACAGATGACAGATGACAGATGACCGAAGACAGATGACAGGTGACAGATGACACATGACAGATGACAGATGACAGATGACAGATGACAGATGACAGATGACAGATGACAGATGACAGATGACAGATGACGGATGACAGATGACAGGTGACAGGTCACAGGTGACAGATGACAGATGGCAGATGACAGATAACCGTTGACAGGTGACAGATGACAGATGACAGATGACACATGACAGATGACAGATGACAGATGACAGATGACAGATGACAGATGACAGATGACAGATGACGGATGACAGATGACAGGTGACAGGTCACAGGTGACAGGTGACAGATGACAGATGGCAGATGACAGATGACAGATAACCGTTGACAGATGACAGATGGCAGATGACAGATGACAGATGACATATGACAGATGACAGATGACAGATGACAGATGACAGATGACAGATGACAGATGACAGATGACAGATAACAGGTGACAGATGACAGATGACAGATGACAGATGACAGATGACAGATGACAGATGACAGATGACAGATGACAGATGACAGATGACAGATGACAGATGACGGATGACGGATGACAGATGACAGGTGACAGGTCACCGGTGACAGGTGACAGATGACAGATGGCAGATGACAGATGACAGATAACCGTTGACAGATGACAGATGGCAGATGACAGATGATAGATGACAGATGACAGATGACAGATGACAGATGACAGATGACAGATGACAGATGACAGATGACAGATGACAGATGACAGATGACAGATGACACATGACATATGACAGATGACAGATGACAGATGACAGATGACAGATGACGGATGACAGATGACAGGTGACAGGTCACAGGTGACAGGTGACAGATGACAGATGGCAGATGACAGATGACAGATAACCGTTGACAGATGACTTATGACAGATGGCAGATGACAGATGATAGATGACAGATGACACATGACAGATGACAGATGACAGATGACAGATGACAGATGACAGATGACAGATGACAGATGACAGATGACAGATGACAGATGACAGATGACAGATGACGGAAGACAGATGACAGGTGACAGATGACACATGACAGATGACAGATGACAGATGACAGATGACAGATGACAGATGACAGATGACAGATGACAGATGACAGATGACAGATGACAGATGGCGGATGACAGATGACAGGTGACAGGTCACAGGTGACAGATGACAGATGGCAGATGACAGATAACCGTTGACAGGTGACAGATGACAGATGACAGATGACACATGACAGATGACAGATGACAGATGACAGATGACAGATGACAGATGACAGATGACAGATGACAGATGACAGATGACAGATGACAGGTGACAGGTCACAGGTGACAGGTGACAGATGACAGATGGCAGATGACAGATGACAGATAACCGTTGACAGATGACAGATGGCAGATGACAGATGACAGATGACATATGACAGATGACAGATGACAGATGACAGATGACAGATGACAGATGACAGATGACAGATGACAGATAACAGATGACAGATGACAGATGACAGATGACAGATGACAGATGACAGATGACAGATGACAGATGACAGATGACAGATGACAGATGACAGATGACAGATGACGGATGACAGATGACAGGTGACAGGTCACCGGTGACAGGTGACAGATGACAGATGGCAGATGACAGATGACAGATAACCGTTGACAGATGACAGATGGCAGATGACAGATGATAGATGACAGATGACAGATGACAGATGACAGATGACAGATGACAGATGACAGATGACAGATGACAGATGACAGATGACAGATGACAGATGACAGATGACAGATGACAGATGACAGATGACAGATGACACATGACATATGACAGATGACAGATGGCAGATGACAGATGGCAGATGACAGATGATAGATGACAGATGACAGATGACACATGACAGATGACAGATGACAGATGACACGTGACACATGACATATGACAGATGACAGATGTCAGATGACAGATGACAGATGACAGATGACAGATGACAGATGACAGATGACAGATGACAGATGACAGATGGCATATGACAGATGACAGATGGCAGATGACAGATGACAGATGACAGATGACAGATGACAGATGACAGATGACAGATGACAGATGACAGATGACAGATGACAGATGACAGATGACAGATGACAGATGACAGATGACGGATGACAGATGACAGGTGACAGGTCACAGGTGACAGGTGACAGATGACAGATGGCAGATGACAGATGACAGATAACCGTTGACAGATGACAGATGACAGATGGCAGATGACAGATGATAGATGACAGATGACACATGACAGATGACAGATGACAGATGACAGATGACAGATGACAGATGACAGATGACAGATGACAGATGACAGATGACAGATGACAGATAACAGATGACAGATGATACATGACATATGACAGATGACAGATGACAGATGACAGATGACAGATGAAAGATGACAGATGACAGATGACAGATGACAGATGACAGATGACACATGCCAGATGACAGATGACACATGACAGATGACACGTGACACATGACATATGACAGATGACAGATGACAAATGACAGATGACAGATGACAGATGACAGATGACAGATGACAGATGACAGATGACAGATGACAGATGACAGGTGACAGATGACAGATGACAGATGACAGATGACAGATGACAGATGACAGATGGCAGATGACAGATGACAAATGACAGATGACAGATGACAGATGACAGATGACAGATGACAAATGACAGATGACAGATGACAGATGACAAATGACAGATGGCAGATGACAGATGACAGATGACAGTTGACAGATGACAGATGACAGATGACAGATGACAGATGACAGATGACAGATGACAGATGACAGATGACAGATGACAGATGACAGATGACAGACGACAGATGACAGATGACAGATGACAGATGACGGACGAAGGATGACAGATGACAAATGACAGATGACAGATGACAGATGACAGATGACAGATGACAGATGACAAATGACAGATGGCAGATGACAGATGACAGATGACAGATGACAGATGACAAATGACAGATGACAGATGACAGATGACAGATGACAGATGACAGATGACAGATGACAGATGACAGATGACAGATGACAGATGACAGATGACCGATGACAGATGACAGATGACAGATGACAGATGACAGATGACAGATGACAGATGACAGATGACAGATGACAGGTGACAGATGACAGATGACAGATGACAGATGACAGATGATAGATGACAGATGACAGATGGCAGATGACAGATGACAAATGACAGATGACAGATGACAGATGACAGATGACAGATGACAGATGGCATATGACAGATGACAGATGACAGATGACAGATGACAGATGACAGATGACAGATGACAGATGACAGATGACAGATGACAGATGACAGATGACAGATGACAGATGACAGATGACAGATGACAGATGACCGATGACAGATGACAGATGACAGATGACAGATGACAGATGACAGATGACAGATGACAGATGACAGATGACAGATGACAGATGACAGATGACAGATGACAGATGACAGATGACAGATGACGGACGAAGGATGACAGATGACAAATAACAGATGACAGATGACAGATGACAGATGACAGATGACAAATGACAGATGGCAGATGACAGATGACAGATGACAGATGATAAATGACAGATGACAGTTGACAGATGACAGATGACAGATGACAGATGACAGATGACAGATGACAGATGACAGATGACCGATGACAGATGACAGATGACAGATGACAGATGACAGATGACAGATGACAGATGACAGATGACAGATGACAGGTGACAGATGACAGATGACAGATGACAGATGACAGATGACAGATGACAGATGGCAGATGACAGATGACAAATGACAGATGACAGATGACAGATGACAGATGACAGATGACAAATGACAGATGACAGATGACAGATGACAAATGACAGATGGCAGATGACAGATGACAGTTGACAGATGACAGATGACAGATGACAGATGACAGATGACAGATGACAGATGACAGATGACAGATGACAGATGACAGATGACAGATGACAGATGACAGATGACAGATGACAGATGACAGATGACAGATGACAGATGACAGATGACAGATGACAGATGACAGATGACAGATGACAGATGACAGATGACAGATGACAGATGACAGATGACAGATGACAGATGACAGATGACAGATGACAGATGACAGATGACAGATGACAGATGACAGATGACAGATGACAGATGACAGATGACAGATGACAGATGACAGATGACAGATGACAGATGACAGATGGCAGATGCCAGATGATAGATGACACATGACAGATGACAGATGACAGATGACAGATGACAGATGACAGATGACAGATGACAGATGACACATGACACATGACGTATGACAGATGACAGATGACAGATGACAGATGACAGATGACAGGTGACAGATGACAGATGACAGATGACAGATGACAGATGACAGATGACAGATGACAGGTGACAGATGACAGATGACAGATGACAGATGACAGATGACAGATGACAGATGACAGATGACAGATGACAGATGACAGATGACAGATGACAGATGACAGATGACAGATGACAGATGACAGATGACGGATGACAGATGACAGATGACAGATGACAAATGACAGATGACAGGTGACAGATGACAGATGACAGATGACAGATGACAGATGACAGATGACAGATGACAGATGACAGATGACAGATGACAGATGACAGATGGCAGATGCCAGATGATAGATGACACATGACAGATGACAGATGACAGATGACAGATGACAGATGACAGATGACAGATGACAGATGACAGATGACACATGACACATGACGTATGACAGATGACAGATGACAGATGACAGATGACAGATGACAGGTGACAGATGACAGATGACAGATGACAGATGACAGATGACAGATGACAGATGACAGATGACAGATGACAGATGACAGATGACAGATGACAGATGACAGATGACAGATGACAGATGACAGATGACAGATGACAGATGACAGATGACAGATGACAGATGACAGATGACCGATGACAGATGACAGATGACAGATGACAAATGACAGATGACAGGTGACAGATGACAGATGACAGATGACAGATGACAGATGACAGATGACAGCTGACAGATGACAAATGACGGACGAAGGATGACAGATGACAAATGACAGATGACAGATGACAGATGACGGACGAAGGATGACAGATGACAAATGACAGATGACAGATGACAGATGACTGATGACAGATGACAGATGACAGATGACATATGACAGATGACAGATGACAGATGACAGATGACAGATGACAGATGACAGATGATAGATGACAGATGACAGATGACAGATGACACATGACAGATGACAGATGACAGATGACAGATGACAGATGACAGATGACAGATGACAGATGACAGATGACAGATGACAGATGACAGATGACAGATGACAGATGACAGATGACAGATGACAGCTGACAGATGACAGATGACAGATGACAGATGACAGATGACAGATGACAGATGACAGATGACAGATGACAGATGACAGATGACAGCTGACAGATGACAGATGACAGATAACAGATGACAGATGACAGATGACAGGTGACAGATGACAGATCACAGATGAGACATGACATATGACAGATGACAGATGGCAGATGACAGATGACAGATGACAGATGACAGATGACAGATGACAGATGACAGATGACAGATGACAGATGACAGATGACAGATGGCAGATGACAGATGACAGATGACGGATGACAGATGACAGGTGACAGGTCACAGGTGACAGGTGACAGATGACAGATGGCAGATGACAGATGACAGATAACCGTTGACAGATGACAGATGACAGATGGCAGATGACAGATGATAGATGACAAATGACAGATGACAGATGACACATGACAGATGACAGATGACAGATGACAGATGACAGATGACAGATGACAGATGACAGATGACAGATGACAGATGACAGATGACAGATGACAGATGACGGATGACAGATGACAGGTGACAGATGACACATGACAGATGACAGATGACAGATGACAGATGACAGATGACAGATGACAGATGACGGATGACAGATGACAGGTGACAGGTCACAGGTGACAGGTGACAGATGACAGATGGCAGATGACAGATGACAGATAACCGTTGACAGATGACAGATGACAGATGACAGATGACAGATGACACATGACAGATGACAGATGACAGATGACAGATGACAGATGACAGATGACAGATGACAGATGACAGATGACAGATGACGGATGACAGATGACAGGTGACAGGTCACAGGTGACAGGTGACAGATGACAGATGGCAGATGACAGATAACCGTTGACAGATGACAGATGACAGATGACAGATGACAGATGACATATGACAGATGACAGATGTCAGATGACAGATGACAGATGACAGATGACAGATGACAGATGACAGATGGCATATGACAGATGACAGATGACAGATGGCAGATGACAGATGACAGATGACAGATGACAGATGACAGATGACAGATGACAGTAGACGGATGACAGATGACAGGTGACAGGTCACAGGTGACAGGTGACAGTTGACAGATGGCAGATGACAGATGACAGATAACCGTTGACAGATGACAGATGACAGATGGCAGATGACAGATGATAGATGACAGATGACAGATGACACATGACAGATGACAGATGACAGATGACAGATGACAGATGACAGATGACAGATGACAGATGACAGATAACAGATGACAGATGACACATGACATATGACAGATGACAGATGACAGATGACAGATGAAAGATGACAGATGACAGATGACAGATGACAGATGACACATGACAGATGCCAGATGACAGATGACACATGACAGATGACACGTGACACATGACATATGACAGATGACAGATGACAAATGACAGATGACAGATGATAGATGACAGATGGCATATGACAGATGACAGATGACAGATGACAGATGACAGATGACAGATGACAGATGACAGATGACAGATGACAGATGACAGATGACAGATGACAGATGACAGATGACAGATGACCGATGACAGATGACAGATGACAGATGACAGATGACAGATGACAGATGACAGATGACAGATGACAGATGACAGATGACAGATGACAGATGACAGATGACAGATGACAGATGACAGATGACAGACGACAGATGACAGATGACAGATGACAGATGACGAACGAAGGATGACAGATGACAAATGACAGATGACAGATGACAAATGACAGATGACAGATGACAGATGACAGATGACAGATGACAGATGACAGATGACAGATGACAGATGACAGATGACAGATAACAGATGACAGATGACAGATCACAGATGACAGATGACAGATGACAGATGACAGATGACAGATGACAGATGACAGATGACAGATGACAGATGACAGATGACAGATGACAGATGACAGATGACAGATGACAGATGACAGATGACAGATGACAGATGACGGATGACAGATGACAGGTGACAGGTCACCGGTGACAGGTGACAGATGACAGATGGCAGATGACAGATGACAGATAACCGTTGACAGATGACAGATGGGAGATGACAGATGATAGATGACAGATGACAGATGACACATGACAGATGACAGATGACAGATGACAGATGACAGATGACAGATGACAGATGACAGATGACAGATGACAGATGACAGAGGACAGATGACAGATGACACATGACATATGATAGATGACAGATGG
The DNA here is from genome assembly GCF_029603195.1 of Condylostylus longicornis. Taxonomy (NCBI): domain Eukaryota; kingdom Metazoa; phylum Arthropoda; class Insecta; order Diptera; family Dolichopodidae; genus Condylostylus; species Condylostylus longicornis. Next base: position 2,036,762 of record NW_026578119.1, read on the forward strand.
CAGATGACAGATGGCAGATGACAGATGATAGATGACAGATGACAGATGACACATGACAGATGACAGATGACAGATGACAGATGACACGTGACACATGACATATGACAGATGACAGATGTCAGATGACAGATGACAGATGACAGATGACAGATGACAGATGACAGATGACAGATGGTATATGACAGATGACAGATGGCAGATGACAGATGACAGACGACAGATGACAGATGACAGATGACAGATGACAGATGACAGATGACAGATGACAGATGACAGATGACAGATGACAGATGACAGATGACAGATGACAGATGACAGATGACGGATGACAGATGACAGGTGACAGGTCACAGGTGACAGGTGACAGATGACAGATGGCAGATGACAGATGACAGATAACCGTTGACAGATGACAGATGACAGATGACAGATGACGGATGACAGATGACAGGTGACAGGTCACAGGTGACAGGTGACAGATGACAGATGGCAGATGACAGATGACAGATAACCGTTGACAGATGACAGATGACAGATGGCAGATGACAGATGATAGATGACAGATGACAGATGACACATGACAGATGACAGATGACAGATGACAGATGACAGATGACAGACGACAGATGACAGATGACAGATAACAGATGACAGATGACACATGACATAAGACAGATGACAGATGACAGATGACAGATGACAGATGAAAGATGACAGATGACAGATGACAGATGACAGATGACAGATGACAGATGACAGATGACAGATGACAGATGACACATGACACATGACAGATGCCAGATGACAGATGACACATGACAGATGACACGTGACACATGACATATGACAGATGACAGATGACAAATGACAGATGACAGATGACAGATGACAGATGACAGATGACAGATGGCATATGACAGATGACAGATGACAGATGACAGATGACAGATGACAGATGACAGATGACAGATGACAGATGACAGATGACAGATGACAGATGACAGATGACAGATGACAGATGACAGATGACAGATGACAGATGACAGATGACAGATGACCGATGACAGATGACAGATGACAGATGACAGATGACAGATGACAGATGACAGATGACAGATGACAGATGACAGATGACAGATGACAGATGACAGATGACAGACGACAGATGACAGATGACAGATGACAGATGACAGATGACGGACGAAGGATGACAGATGACAAATGACAGATGACAGATGACAGATGACAAATGACAGATGGCAGATGACAGATGACAGATGACAGATGACAAATGACAGATGACAGATGACAGATGACAGATGACAGATGACAGATGACAGATGACAGATGACAGATGACAGATGACAGATGACAGATGACAGATGACAGATGACAGATGACCGATGACAGATAACAGGTGACAGATGACAGATGACAGATGACAAATGACAGGTGACAGATGACAGATGACAGATGACAGATGGCAGATGACAGATGACAGATGACAGATGACAGATGACAGATGACAGATGACAGATGACAGATGACAGATGACAGATGACAGATGACAGATGACAGATGACAGATGAGAGATGACAGATGACAGATGACAGATGACAGATGACAGATGACAGATGACAGATGACAGATGACAGATGACAGATGACAGATGACAGATGACACATGACAGATGCCAGATGACAGATGACACATGACAGATGACACGTGACACATGACATATGACAGATGACAGATGACAAATGACAGATGACAGATGAAAGATGACAGATGACAGATGACAAATGACAGATGACAGATGACAGATGACAGATGGCATATGACAGATGACAGATGACAGATGACAGATGACAGATGACAGATGACAGTTGCCAGATGACAGATGACAGATGACAGATGGCAGATGACAGATGACCGATGACAGATGACAGACGACAGAAGACAGATGACAGATGACAGATGACAGATGACGGACGAAGGATGACAGATGACAAATGACAGATGACAGATGACAGATGACAAATGACAGATGGCAGATGACAGATGACAGATGACAGATGACAGATGACAGATGACAGATGACAGATGACAGATGACAGATGATAGATGACAGATGACAGATGACAGATGACAGATGACAGATGACCGATGACAGATGACAGATGACAGGTGACAGATGACAGATGACAGATGACAGATGACAGATGACAGATGACAGGTGACAGATGACAGATGACAGATGGCAGATGACGGACGAAGGATGACAGATGACAAATGACAGATGACAGATGACAGATGACAGATGACAGATGACAAATGACAGATGACAGATGACAGATGACAGATGACAGATGACAAATGACAGATGGCAGATGACAGATGACAGATGACAGTTGACAGATGACAGATGACAGATGACAGATGACAGATGACAGATGACAGATGACAGATGACAGATGACAGATGACAGATGACAGATGACAGATGACAGATGACAGATGACAGATGACAGATGACAGATGACAGATGACAGATGACAGATAACACATGACAGATCAAAGATGACACATGACATATGACAGATGACAGATGACAGATGACAGATGGTAGATGACAGATGACAGATGACAGATGACAGATGACAGATGACAGATGACAGATGACAGATGACAGATGACAGATGACAGATGACAGATGACAGATGACAGATGACAGATGACAGATGAGAGATGACAGATGACAGATGACAGATGACAGATGACAGATGACAGATGACAGATGACAGATGACAGATGACAGATGACAGATGACAGATGACAGATGACAGATGACAGATGACAGATGACAGATGACAGATGACAGATGACAGATGACAGATGACAGATGACAGATGACAGATGACAGATGACAGATGACAGATGACAGATGACAGATGACAGATGACAGATGACAGATGACAGACGACAGATGACAGATGACAGATGACAGATGACAGATGACAGATGACAGATGACAGATGACAGATGACAGATGACAGATGACAGATGACAGATGACAGATGACAGATGACAGATGACAGATGACAGATGACAGATGACAGATGACAGATGACAGATGACAGATGACAGATGAGAGATGACAGATGACAGATGACAGATGACAGATGACAGATGACAGATGACAGATGACAGATGACAGATGACAGATGACAGATGACAGATGACAGATGACAGATGACAGATGACAGATGACAGATGACAGATGACAGATGACAGACGACAGATGACAGATGACAGATGACAGATGACAGATGACAGATGACAGATGACAGATGACAGATGACAGATGACAGATGACAGATGACAGATGACAGGTGACAGGTGACAGATAACCGCTGACAGATGACAGATGACAGATGGCAGATGGCATATGACAGATGACAGATGACAGATGGCAGATGCCAGATGATAGATGACACATGACAGATGACAGATGACAGATGACGTATGACAGATGACAGATGACAGATGACAGATGACAGATGACAGATGACAGATGACAGATGACAGATGATAGATGACAGATGACAGATGACACATGACAGATGACAGATGACGGATGACAGATGACAAGTGACAGGTCACAGGTGACAGGTGACAGATGACAGATGGCAGATGACAGATGACAGATAACCGTTGACAGATGACAGATGACAGATGGCAGATGACAGATGATAGATGACAGATGACACATGACACATGACAGATGACAGATGACAGATGACAGATGACAGATGACAGATGACAGATGACAGATGACAGATGACAGATAACAGATGACAGATGACACATGACATATGACAGATGACAGATGACAGATGACAGATGACAGATGACAGATGAGAGATGACAGATGACAGATGACAGATGACAGATGACAGATGACAGATGACAGATGACAGATGACAGATGACAGATGACAGATGACAGATGACAGATGACAGATGACAGATGACAGATGACAGATGACAGATGACAGATGACAGATGACACATGACAGATGACAGATGACAGATGACAGATGACAGATGACAGGTGACAGGTGACAGGTGACAGGTGACAGATAACCGCTGACAGATGACAGATGACAGATGGCAGATGGCATATGACAGATGACAGATGACAGATGGCAGATGCCAGATGATAGATGACACATGACAGATGACAGATGACAGATGACGTATGACAGATGACAGATGACAGATGACAGATGACAGATGACAGATGACAGATGACAGATGACAGATGATAGATGACAGATGACAGATGACGCATGACAGATGACAGATGACGGATGACAGATGACAAGTGACAGGTCACAGGTGACAGGTGACAGATGACAGATGGCAGATGACAGATGACAGATAACCGTTGACAGATGACAGATGACAGATGACAGATGACAGATGACAGATGACAGATGACAGATGACAGATGACAGATGACAGATGACAGATGACAGATGACAGATGACAGATGACAGATGACAGATGACAGATGACAGATGACAGATGACAGATGACAGATGACAGATGACAGATGACAGATGACAGATGACAGATGACAGATGACAGATGACAGATGACAGATGACAGATGACAGATGACAGATGACAGACGACAGATGACAGATGACAGATGACAGATGACAGATGACAGATGACAGATGACAGATGACAGATGACAGATGACAGATGACAGATGACAGGTGACAGGTGACAGATAACCGCTGACAGATGACAGATGACAGATGGCAGATGGCATATGACAGATGACAGATGACAGATGGCAGATGCCAGATGATAGATGACACATGACAGATGACAGATGACAGATGACGTATGACAGATGACAGATGACAGATGACAGATGACAGATGACAGATGACAGATGACAGATGACAGATGATAGATGACAGATGACAGATGACACATGACAGATGACAGATGACGGATGACAGATGACAAGTGACAGGTCACAGGTGACAGGTGACAGATGACAGATGGCAGATGACAGATGACAGATAACCGTTGACAGATGACAGATGACAGATGGCAGATGACAGATGATAGATGACAGATGACACATGACACATGACAGATGACAGATGACAGATGACAGATGACAGATGACAGATGACAGATGACAGATGACAGATGACAGATAACAGATGACAGATGACACATGACATATGACAGATGACAGATGACAGATGACAGATGAAAGATGACAGATGACAGATGACAGATGACAGATGACACATGACAGATGCCAGATGACAGATGACACATGACAGATGACACGTGACACATGACATATGACAGATGACAGATGACAAATGACAGATGACAGATGACAGATGACAGATGGCATATGACAGATGACAGATGACAGATGACAGATGACAGATGACAGATGACAGCTGCCAGATGACAGATGACAGATGACAGATGGCAGATGACAGATGACCGATGACAGATGACAGACGACAGAAGACAGATGACAGATGACAGATGACAGATGACGGACGAAGGATGACAGATGACAAATGACAGATGACAGATGACAGATGACAAATGACAGATGGCAGATGACAGATGACAGATGACAGATGACAGATGACAGATGACAGATGACAGATGACAGATGACAGATGATAGATGAGAGATGACAGATGACAGATGACAGATGACAGATGACAGATGACCGATGACAGATGACAGATGACAGGTGACAGATGACAGATGACAGATGACAGATGACAGATGACAGATGACAGATGACAGGTGACAGATGACAGATGACAGATGACAGATGACAGATGGCAGATGACGGACGAAGGATGACAGATGGCAGATGACGGACGAAGGATGACAGATGACAAATGACAGATGACAGATGACAGATGACAAATGACAGATGACAGATGACAGATGACAGATGACAGATCACAGATGACAGATGACAGATGACAGATGACAGATGACAGTTGACAGATGACAGATGACAGATGACAGATGACAGATGACAGATGACAGATGACAGATGACAGATGACAGATGACAGATGACAGATGACAGATGACAGATGACAGATGACAGATGACAGATGACAGATAACACATGACAGATCAAAGATGACACATGACATATGACAGATGACAGATGACAGATGACAGATGGTAGATGACAGATGACAGATGACAGATGACAGATGACAGATGACAGCTGACATATGACAGATGACAGATGACAGATGACAGATGACAGATGACAGATGACAGATGACAGATGACAGATGACAGATGACAGATGACAGATGACAGATGACAGATGACAGATGACAGATGACAGATGACAGATGACAGATGACAGATGACAGATGACAGATGACAGATGACAGATGACAGATGACAGATGACAGATGACAGATGACAGATGACAGACGACAGACGACAGATGACAGATGACAGATGACAGATGACAGATGACAGATGACAGATGACAGATGACAGATGACAGATGACAGATGACAGATGACAGATGACAGGTGACAGGTGACAGATAACCGTTGACAGATGACAGATGACAGATGGCAGATGACACATGACACATGACATATGACATATGACAGATGACAGATGACAGATGGCAGATGCCAGATGATAGATGACACATGACAGATGACAGATGACAGATGACAGATGACAGATGACAGATGACAGATGACACATGACACATGACGTATGACAGATGACAGATGACAGATGACAGATGACAGGTGACAGATGACAGATGACAGATGACAGATGACAGATGACAGATGACAGATGACAGATGACAGATGACAGGTGACAGATGACAGATGACAGATGACAGATGACAGATGACAGATGACAGATGACAGATGACAGATGACAGATGACAGATGACAGATGACAGATGACAGATGACAGATGACAGATGACAGATGACAGATGACAGATGACAGATGACAGATGACAGATGACAGATGACAGATGACAGATGACAGATGACAGATGACAGATGACAGATGACATATGACCGATGACAGATGACAGATGACAGATGACAGATGACAGGTGACAGATGACAGATGACAGATGACAGATGACAGATGACAGGTGACAGATGACACATGACAGATGACAGATGACAGATGACAGATGACAGATGACAGATGACAGATGACACATGACACATGACATATGACAGATGACAGATGACAGATGACAGATGACAGATGACAGGTGACAGATGACAGATGACAGATGACAGATGACAGATGACAGATGACAGATGACAGATGACAGATGACAGATGACAGATGACAGATGACAGATGACAGATGACAGATGACAGATGACAGATGACAGATGACAGATGACAGATGACAGATGACAGATGACAGATGACAGATGACAGATGACAGATGACAGATGACAGATGACAGATGACCGATGACAGATGACAGATGACAGATGACAGATGACAGATGACAGGTGACAGATGACAGATGACAGATGACAGATGACAGATGACAGATGACAGCTGACAGATGACAGATGACAGATGACAGATGACAGATGACAGATGACAGATGACAGATGACAGATGACAGATGACAGATGACAGATGACAGATGACAGATGACAGATGACAGATGACAGATGACAGATGACAGATGACAAATGACAGATGACAGATGACAGATGACAGATGACAGATGACAGATGACAGATGACAGATGACAGATGACAGGTGACAGATGACAGATGACAGATGACGGACGAAGGATGACAGATGACAAATGACAGATGACAGATGACAGATGACAGATGACAGATGACAGATGACAGATGACAGATGACAGATGACAGATGACAGATGACAGATGACAGATGACAGATGACAGATGACAGATGACAGATGACAGATGACAGATGACAGATGACAGATGACAGATGACAGAAGACAGATGACAGATGACAGATGACAGATGACAGATGACAGATGACAGATGATAGATGACAGATGACAGATGACGCATGACAGATGACAGATGACAGATGACAGATGACAGATGACAGATGACAGATGACAGATGACAGATGACAGATGACAGATGACAGATGACAGATGACAGATGACAGATGACAGATGACAGATGACAGATGACAGCTGACAGATGACAGATGACAGATGACAGATGACAGATGACAGATGACAGATGACAGATGACAGATGACAGATGACAGATGACAGATGACAGATGACAGATGTCAGATGACAGATGACAGATGACAGGTGACAGATGACAGATGACAGATGACAGATTACAGATGACAGATGACAGATGACAGATGACAGATGACAGATGACAGATGACAGATGACAGATGACAGATGACAGATGACAGATGACAGATGACAGATGACAGATGACAGATGACAGATGACAGATGACAGATGACAGATGACAGATGACAGATGACAGATGACAGATGACAGATGACAGATGACATATGACAGATGACAGATGACAGATGACAGATGACAGATGACAGATGACAGATGACAGATGACAGATGACAGATGACAGATGACAGATGACAGATGACAGATGACAGATGACAGATGACAGATGACAGATGACAGATGACAGATGACAGATGACAGATGACAGATGACAGATGACAGATGACGGACGAAGGATGACAGATGACAAATGACAGATGACAGATGACAGATGACAGATGACAGATGACAGATGACAGATGACAGATGACAGATGACAGATGACAGATGACAGATGACAGATGACAGATGACAGATGACAGATGACAGATGACAGATGACAGATGACAGATGACAGATGACAGATGACAGATGACAGATGACAGATGACAGATGACAGATGACAGAAGACAGATGACAGATGACAGATGACAGATGACAGATGACAGATGACAGATGATAGATGATAGATGACAGATGACAGATGACAGATGACACATGACAGATGACAGATGACAGATGACAGATGACAGATGACAGATGACAGATGACAGCTGACAGATGACAGATGACAGATGACAAATGACAGATGACAGATGACAGATGACAGATGACAGATGACAGATGACAGATGACAGATGACAGATGACAGATGACAGATGACAGATGACAGATGACAGATGACAGATCACAGATGACACATGACATATGACAGATGACAGATGGCAAATGACAGATGACAGATGACAGATGACAGATGACAGATGACAGATGACAGATGACAGATGACAGATGACAGATGACAGATGACAGATGACAGATGACAGATGACAGATGACAGATGACAGATAACAGATGACAGATGACAGATGACAGATGACAGATGACAGATGACAGATGACAGATGACAGGTGACAGATGACAGATCACAGATCACAGATGAGACATGACATATGACAGATGACAGGTGACAGATGACAGATGACAGATGACAGATGACAGATGACAGATGACAGATGACAGATGACAGATGACAGATGATAGATGACAGATGACAGATGACAGATGACGGATGACAGATGACAGGTGACAGGTCACAGGTGACAGGTGACAGCTGACAGATGGCAGATGACAGATAACCGTTGACAGATGACAGATGACAGATGGCAGATGACAGATGATAGATGACAGATGACAGATGACACATGACAGATGACAGATGACAGATGACAGATGACAGATGACAGATGACAGATGACAGATGACAGATGACAGATGACAGATGACAGATGACAGATGACAGATGACAGATGACAGATAACAGATGACGGATGACAGATGACAGATGACAGGTGACAGATGACACATGACAGATGACAGATGACAGATGACAGATGACAGATGACAGATGACAGATGACAGATGACAGATGACAGATGACGGATGACACATGACAAGTGACAGGTCACAGGTGACAGGTGACAGATGACAGATGGCAGATGACAGATGACAGATAACCGTTGACAAATGACAGATGACAGATGACAGATGACACATGACAGATGACAGATGACAGATGACAGATGACAGATGACAGATGACAGATGACAGATGACAGATGACGGATGACAGATGACAGGTGACAGGTCACAGGTGACAGGTGACAGATGACAGATGGCAGATGACAGATGACAGATAACCGTTGACAGATGACAGATGACAGATGGCAGATGACAGATGATAGATGACAGATGACAGATGACACATGACAGATGACAGATGACAGATGACAGATGACAGATGACAGATGACAGATGACAGATGACAGATGACAGATGACAGATGACAGATGACAGATGACACATGACAGATGACAGATGACACATGACAGATGACACGTGACACATGACATATGACAGATGACAGATGACAAATGACAGATGACAGATGACAGATGACAGATGACAGATGACAGATGACAGATGACAGATGACAGATGACCGATGACAGATGGCAGATGACAGATGACAGATGACAGATGACAGATGACAGATGACAGATGACAGATGACAGATGACAGATGACAGATGACAGATGACAGATGACAGATGACAGATGACAGACGACAGATGACAGATGACAGATGACGGACGAAGGATGACAGATGACAAATGACAGATGACAGATGACAGATGACAGATGACAGATGACAGATGACAGATGACAGATGACAAATGACAAATGACAGATGGCAGATGACAGATGACAGATGACAGATGACAAATGACAGATGACAGATGACAGATGACAGATGACAGATGACAGATGACAGATGACCGATGACAGATGGCAGATGACAGATGACAGATGACAGATGACGGACGAAGGATGACAGATGACAAATGACAGATGACAGATGACAGATGACAGATGACAGATGACAGATGACAGATGACAGATGACAGATGACAGATGACAGATGACAGATGACAGATGACAGATGACAGATGACAGATGACAGATGACAGATGACAGATGACAGATGACAGATGACAGATGACAGATGACAGATGACAGATGACAGATGACAGATGACAGATGACAGATGACAGAAGACAGATGACAGATGACAGATGACAGATGACAGATGACAGATGACAGATGACAGATGACAGATGATAGATGATAGATGACAGATGACAGATGACAGATGACACATGACAGATGACAGATGACAGATGACAGATGACAGATGACAGATGACAGATGACAGCTGACAGATGACAGATGACAAATGACAGATGACAGATGACAGATGACAGATGACAGATGACAGATGACAGATGACAGATGACAGATGACAGATGACAGATGACAGATGACAGATGACAGATGACAGATGACAGATGACAGATGACAGATGACAGATCACAGATGACACATGACATATGACAGATGACAGATGGCAAATGACAGATGACAGATGACAGATGACAGATGACAGATGACAGATGACAGATGACAGATGACAGATGACAGATGACAGATGACAGATGACAGATGACAGATGACAGATAACAGATGACAGATGACAGATGACAGATGACAGATGACAGATGACAGATGACAGGTGACAGATGACAGATCACAGATCACAGATGAGACATGACATATGACAGATGACAGGTGACAGATGACAGATGACAGATGACAGATGACAGATGACAGATGACAGATGACAGATGACAGATGATAGATGACAGATGACAGATGACAGATGACGGATGACAGATGACAGGTGACAGGTCACAGGTGACAGGTGACAGCTGACAGATGGCAGATGACAGATAACCGTTGACAGATGACAGATGACAGATGGCAGATGACAGATGATAGATGACAGATGACAGATAACACATGACAGATGACAGATGACAGATGACAGATGACAGATGACAGATGACAGATGACAGATGACAGATGACAGATGACAGATGACAGATGACAGATGACAGATGACAGATGACAGATGACAGATGACAGATGACGGATGACAGATGACAGATGACAGGTGACAGATGACACATGACAGATGACAGATGACAGATGACAGATGACAGATGACAGATGACAGATGACAGATGACAGATGACAGATGACGGATGACACATGACACGTGACAGGTCACAGGTGACAGGTGACAGATGACAGATGGCAGATGACAGATGACAGATAACCGTTGACAAATGACAGATGACAGATGACAGATGACACATGACAGATGACAGATGACAGATAACAGATGACAGATGACAGATGACAGATGACAGATGACAGATGACGGATGACAGATGACAGATGACAGGTGACAGGTCACAGGTGACAGGTGACAGATGACAGATGGCAGATGACAGATGACAGATAACCGTTGACAGATGACAGATGACAGATGGCAGATGACAGATGATAGATGACAGATGACAGATGACACATGACAGATGACAGATGACAGATGACAGATGACAGATGACAGATGACAGATGACAGATGACAGATGACAGATGACAGATGACAGATGACAGATGACAGATGACACATGACAGATGCCAGATGACAGATGACACATGACAGATGACACGTGACACATGACATATGACAGATGACAGATGACAAATGACAGATGACAGATGACAGATGACAGATGACAGATGACAGATGACAGATGGCATATGACAGATGACAGATGACAGATGACAGATGACAGATGACAGATGACAGATGACAGATGACAGATGACAGATGACAGATGACAGATGACAGATGACAGATGACAGATGACAGATGACAGATGACAGATGACAGATGACAGATGACAGATGACAGATGACAGATGATAGATGACAGATGACCGATGACAGATGGCAGATGACAGATGACAGATGACAGATGACAGATGACAGATGACAGATGACAGATGACAGATGACAGATGACAGATGACAGATGACAGATGACAGATGACAGATGACAGATGACAGATGACAGATGACAGACGACAGATGACAGATGACAGATGACAGATGACGGACGAAGGATGACAGATGACAAATGTCAGATGACAGATGACAGATGACAGATGACAGATGACAGATGACAGATGACAAATGACAGATGGCAGATGACAGATGACAGATGACAGATGACAAATGACAGATGACAGATGACAGATGACAGATGACAGATGACAGATGACAGATGATAGATGACAGATGACAGATGACACATGACAGATGACAGATGACAGATGACAGATGACAGATGACAGATGACAGATGACAGATGACAGATGACAGATGACAGATGACAGATGACAGATGACAGATGACAGGTGACAGGTCACAGGTGACAGGTGACAGATGACAGATGGCAGATGACAGATGACAGATAACCGTTGACAGATGACAGATGACAGATGGCAGATGACAGATGATAGATGACAGATGACAGATGACAGATGGCATATGACAGATGACAGATGACAGATGACAGATGACAGATGACAGATGACAGATGACAGATGACAGATGACAGATGACAGATGACAGATGACAGATGACAGATGACAGATGACAGATGACAGATGACAGATGACAGATGACAGATGACAGATGACAGATGATAGATGACAGATGACCGATGACAGATGGCAGATGACAGATGACAGATGACAGATGACAGATGACAGATGACAGATGACAGATGACAGATGACAGATGACAGATGACAGATGACAGATGACAGATGACAGATGACAGATGACAGATGACAGATGACAGATGACAGATGACAGACGACAGATGACAGATGACAGATGACAGATGACGGACGAAGGATGACAGATGACAAATGTCAGATGACAGATGACAGATGACAGATGACAGATGACAGATGACAGATGACAAATGACAGATGGCAGATGACAGATGACAGATGACAGATGACAAATGACAGATGACAGATGACAGATGACAGATGACAGATGACAGATGACAGATGACCGATGACAGATGGCAGATGACAGATGACAGATGACAGATGACAGATGACAGATGACAGATGACAGATGACAGATGACAGATGACAGATGACAGATGACAGATGATAGATGACAGATGACCGATGACAGATGGCAGATGACAGATGACAGATGACAGATGACAGATGACAGATGACAGATGACAGATGACAGATGACAGATGACAGATGACAGATGACAGATGACAGATGACAGATGACAGATGACAGATGACAGATGACAGACGACAGATGACAGATGACAGATGACAGATGACGGACGAAGGATGACAGATGACAAATGTCAGATGACAGATGACAGATGACAGATGACAGATGACAGATGACAGATGACAAATGACAGATGGCAGATGACAGATGACAGATGACAGATGACAAATGACAGATGACAGATGACAGATGACAGATGACAGATGACAGATGACAGATGACCGATGACAGATGGCAGATGACAGATGACAGATGACAGATGACAGATGACAGATGACAGATGACAGATGACAGATGACAGATGACAGATGACAGATGACAGATGACAGATGACGGATGACAGATGACAGGTGACAGGTCACAGGTGACAGGTGACAGATGACAGATGGCAGATGACAGATGACAGATAACCGTTGACAGATGACAGATGACAGATGGCAGATGACAGATGATAGATGACAGATGACACATGACACATGACAGATGACAGATGACAGATGACAGATGACAGATGACAGATGACAGATGACAGATGACAGATGACAGATGACAGATGACAGATGACAGATGACAGATGACAGATGACAGATGACAGATAACAGATGACAGATGACACATGACATATGACAGATGACAGATGACAGATGACAGATGAAAGATGACAGATGACAGATGACAGATGACAGATGACACATGACAGATGCCAGATGACAGATGACACATGACAGATGACACGTGACACATGACATATGACAGATGACAGATGACAGATGACAGATGACAGATGACAGATGACAGATAACAGATGACAGATGACACATGACATATGACAGATGACAGATGACAGATGACAGATGACAGATGACAGATGACAGATGACAAATGACTGATGGCAGATGACAGATGACAGATGACAGATGACAAATGACAGATGACAGATGACAGATGACAGATGACAGATGACAGATGACAGATGACCGATGACAGATGGCAGATGACAGATGACAGATGACAGATGACAGATGACAGATGACAGATGACAGATGACAGATGACAGATGACAGATGACAGATGACAGATGACAGATGACGGATGACAGATGACAGGTGACAGGTCACAGGTGACAGGTGACAGATGACAGATGGCAGATGACAGATGACAGATAACCGTTGACAAATGACAGATGACAGATGGCAGATGACAGATGATAGATAACAGATGACACATGACACATGACAGATGACAGATGACAGATGACAGATGACAGATGACAGATGACAGATGACAGATGACAGATGACAGATAACAGATGACAGATGACACATGACATATGACAGATGACAGATGACAGATGACAGATGAAAGATGACAGATGACAGATGACAGATGACAGATGACACATGACAGATGCCAGATGACAGATGACACATGACAGATGACACGTGACACATGACATATGACAGATGACAGATGACAAATGACAGATGACAGATGACAGATGACAGATGACATATGACAGATGACAGATGACAGATGACAGATGACAGATGACAGATGACAGTTGCCAGATGACAGATGACAGATGACAGATGACAGATGACAGATGACCGATGACAGATGACAGATGACAGATGACAGATGACAGATGACAGATGACAGATGACAGATGACAGATGACAGATGACAGATGACAGATGACAGATGACAGACGACAGAAGACAGATGACAGATGACAGATGACAGATGACGGACGAAGGATGACAGATGACAAATGACAGATGACAGATGACAGATGACAAATGACAGATGGCAGATGACAGATGACAGATGACAGATGACAGATGACAGATGACAGATGACAGATGACAGATGACAGATGACAGATGACAGATGACAGATGACAGATGACCGATGACAGATGACAGATGACAGGTGACAGATGACAGATGACAGATGACAGATGACAGATGACAGATGACAGGTGACAGATGACAGATGACAGATGACAGATGACAGATGGCAGATGACAGATGACAGATGACAGATGACAGATGACAGATGACAGATGACAGATGACAGATGACAGATGACAGATGACAGATGACAGATGACAGATGACAGATGACAGATGACAGATAACACATGACAGATCAAAGATGACACATGACATATGACAGATGACAGATGACAGATGACAGATGGTAGATGACAGATGACAGATGACAGATGACAGATGACAGATGACATATGACAGATGACAGATGACAGATGACAGATGACAGATGACAGATGACAGATGACAGATGACAGATGACAGATGACAGATGACAGATGACAGATGACAGATGACAGATGACAGATGACAGATGACAGATGACAGATGACAGATGACAGATGACAGATGACAGATGACAGATGACAGATGACAGATGACAGATGACAGATGACAGATGACAGATAACACATGACAGATCAAAGATGACACATGACATATGACAGATGACAGATGACAGATGACAGATGGTAGATGACAGATGACAGATGACAGATGACAGATGACAGATGACAGATGACATATGACAGATGACAGATGACAGATGACAGATGACAGATGACAGATGACAGATGACAGATGACAGATGACAGATGACAGATGACAGATGACAGATGACAGATGACAGATGACAGATGACAGATGACAGATGACAGATGACAGATGACAGATGACAGATGACAGATGACAGATGACAGATGACAGATGACAGATGACAGATGACAGATGACAGATGACAGATGACAGACGACAGACGACAGATGACAGATGACAGATGACAGACGACAGATGACAGATGACAGATGACAGATGACAGATGACAGATGACAGATGACAGATGACAGATGACAGATGACAGGTGACAGGTGACAGATAACCGTTGACAGATGACAGATGACAGATGGCAGATGACACATGACACATGACATATGACATATGACAGATGACAGATGGCAGATGGCAGATGCCAGATGATAGATGACACATGACAGATGACAGATGACAGATGACAGATGACAGATGACAGATGACAGATGACACATGACACATGACGTATGACAGATGACAGATGACAGATGACAGATGACAGGTGACAGATGACAGATGACAGATGACAGATGACAGATGACAGATGACAGATGACAGGTGACAGATGACAGATGACAGATGACAGATGACAGATGACAGATGACAGATGACAGATGACAGATGACAGATGACAGATGACAGATGACAGATGACAGATGACAGATGACAGATGACAGATGACAGATGACAGATGACAGATGACAGATGACAGATGACAGATGACAGATGACAGATGACAGATGACAGATGACAGATGACAGATGACAGATGACCGATGACAGATGACAGATGACAGATGACAGATGACAGATGACAGGTGACAGATGACATATGACAGATGACAGATGACAGATGACAGGTGACAGATGACACATGACAGATGACAGATGACAGATGACAGATGACAGATGACAGATGACAGATGACACATGACACATGACATATGACAGATGACAGATGACAGATGACAGATGACAGATGACAGATGACAGGTGACAGATGACAGATGACAGATGACAGATGACAGATGACAGATGACAGATGACAGATGACAGATGACAGATGACAGATGACAGATGACAGATGACAGATGACAGATGACAGATGACAGATGACAGATGACAGATGACAGATGACAGATGACAGATGACAGATGACAGATGACAGATGACCGATGACAGATGACAGATGACAGATGACAGATGACAGATGACAGATGACAGGTGACAGATGACAGATGACAGCTGACAGATGACAGATGACAGATGACAGATGACAGATGACAGATGACAGATGACAGATGACAGATGACAGATGACAGATGACAGATGACAGATGACAGATGACAGATGACAGATGACAGATGACAGATGACAGATGACAGATGACAGATGACAGATGACAGATGACAGATGACAGATGACAAATGACAGATGACAAATGACAGATGACAGATGACAGATGACAGATGACAGATGACAGATGACAGATGACAGATGACAGATGACAGATGACGGACGAAGGATGACAGATGACAAATGACAGATGACAGATGACAGATGACAGATGACAGATGACAGATGACAGATGACAGATGACAGATGACAGATGACAGATGACAGATGACAGATGACAGATGACAGATGACAGATGACAGATGACAGATGACAGATGACAGATGACAGATGACAGATGACAGATGACAGATGACAGATGACAGATGACAGATGACAGATGACAGATGACAGATGACAGATGACAGATGACAGATGACAGATGACAGAAGACAGATGACAGATGACAGATGACAGATGACAGATGACAGATGATAGATGACAGATGACAGATGACAGATGACACATGACAGATGACAGATGACAGATGACAGATGACAGATGACAGATGACAGCTGACAGATGACAGATGACAGATGACAGATGACAGATGACAGATGACAGATGACAGATGACAGATGACAGATGACAGATGACAGATGACAGATGAAAGATGTCAGATGACAGATGACAGATGACAGGTGACAGATGACAGATGACAGATGACAGATTACAGATGACAGATGACAGATGACAGATGACAGATGACAGATGACAGATGACAGATGACAGATGACAGATGACAGATGACAGATGACAGATGACAGATGACAGATGACAGATGACAGATGACAGATGACAGATGACAGGTGACAGATGACAGATGACAGATGACAGATGACAGATGACAGATGACAGATGACAGATGACAGATGACAGATGACAGATGACAGATGACAGATGACATATGACAGATGACAGATGACAGCTGACAGCTGACAGATGACAGATGACAGATGACAGATGACAGATGACAGATGACAGATGACAGATGACAGATGACAGATGGTAGATGACAGATGACAGATGACAGGTGACAGATGACAGATGACGGACGAAGGATGACAGATGACAAATGACAGATGACAGATGACAGATGACAGATGACAGATGACAGATGACAGATGACAGATGACAGATGACAGATGACAGATGACAGATGACAGATGACAGATGACAGATGACAGATGACAGATGACAGATGACAGATGACAGATGACAGATGACAGATGACAGAAGACAGATGACAGATGACAGATGACAGATGACAGATGACAGATGACAGATGATAGATGACAGATGACAGATGACAGATGACAGATGACACATGACAGATGACAGATGACAGATGACAGATGACAGATGACAGATGACAGATGACAGCTGACAGATGACAGATGACAAATGACAGATGACAGATGACAGATGACAGATGACAGATGACAGATGACAGATGACAGATGACAGATGACAGATGACAGATGACAGATGACAGATGACAGATCACAGATGACAGATGACAGATCACAGATGACACATGACATATGACAGATGACAGATGGCAAATGACAGATGACAGATGACAGATGACAGATGACAGATGACAGATGACAGATGACAGATGACAGATGACAGATGACAGATGACAGATGACAGATGACAGATGACAGATGACAGATAACAGATGACAGATGACAGATGACAGATGACAGATGACAGATGACAGATGACAGATGACAGATGACAGATGACAGATGACAGATGACAGGTGACAGATGACAGATCACAGATCACAGATGAGACATGACATATGACAGATGACAGGTGACAGATGACAGATGACAGATGACAGATGACAGATGACAGATGACAGATGACAGATGACAGATGACAGATGACAGATGATAGATGACAGATGACAGATGACAGATGACAGATGACGGATGACAGATGACAGGTGACAGGTCACAGGTGACAGGTGACAGCTGACAGATGGCAGATGACAGATAACCGTTGACAGATGACAGATGACAGATGGCAGATGACAGATGATAGATGACAGATGACAGATGACACATGACAGATGACAGATGACAGATGACAGATGACAGATGACAGATGACAGATGACAGATGACAGATGACAGATGACAGATGACAGATGACAGATGACAGATGACAGATGACAGATGACAGATGACAGATGACAGATGACAGATGACAGATGACAGATGACGGATGACAGATGACAGATGACAGGTGACAGATGACACATGACAGATGACAGATGACAGATGACAGATGACAGATGACAGATGACAGATGACAGATGACAGATGACAGATGACAGATGACAGATGACAGATGACGGATGACAGATGACAAGTGACAGGTCACAGGTGACAGGTGACAGATGACAGATGGCAGATGACAGATGACAGATAACCGTTGACAAATGACAGATGACAGATGACAGATGACACATGACAGATGACAGATGACAGATGACAGATGACAGATGACAGATGACAGATGACAGATGACAGATGACGGATGACAGATGACAGGTGACAGGTCACAGGTGACAGGTGACAGATGACAGATGGCAGATGACAGATGACAGATAACCGTTGACAGATGACAGATGACAGATGGCAGATGACAGATGATAGATGACAGATGACAGATGACACATGACAGATGACAGATGACAGATGACAGATGACAGATGACAGATGACAGATGACAGATGACAGATGACAGATGACAGATG
Organism: Condylostylus longicornis; assembly: GCF_029603195.1. Lineage (NCBI taxonomy): Eukaryota > Metazoa > Arthropoda > Insecta > Diptera > Dolichopodidae > Condylostylus > Condylostylus longicornis. The sequence continues at coordinate 2,057,985 of NW_026578119.1, forward strand.
ACAGATGACAGATGACAGACGACACATGACAGATGCCAGATGACAGATGACACATGACAGATGACACGTGACACATGACATATGACAGATGACAGATGACAAATGACAGATGACAGATGACAGATGACAGATGACAGATGACAGATGACAGATGGCATATGACAGATGACAGATGACAGATGACAGATGACAGATGACAGATGACAGATGACAGATGACAGATGACAGATGACAGATGACAGATGACAGATGACAGATGACAGATGACAGATGACAGATGACAGATGACAGATGACAGATGACAGATGACAGATGACAGATGACAGATGACAGATGACAGATGACAGATGACCGATGACAGATGGCAGATGACAGATGACAGATGACAGATGACAGATGACAGATGACAGATGACAGATGACAGATGACAGATGACAGATGACAGATGACAGATGACAGATGACAGATGACAGATGACAGACGACAGATGACAGATGACAGATGACAGATGACGGACGAAGGATGACAGATGACAAATGACAGATGACAGATGACAGATGACAGATGACAGATGACAGATGACAGATGACAAATGACAGATGGCAGATGACAGATGACAGATGACAGATGACAAATGACAGATGACAGATGACAAATGACAGATGACAGATGACAGATGACAGATGACAGATGACAGATGACCGATGACAGATGACAGATGACAGATGACAGATGACAGATGACAGATGACAGATGACAGATGACAGATGACAGGTGACAGATGACAGATGACAGATGACAGATGACAGATGACAGATGGCAGATGACGGACGAAGGATGACAGATGACAAATGACAGATGACAGATGACAGATGACAGATGACAGATGACAGATGACAGATGACAGATGACAGATGACAGATGACAGATGACAGATGACAGATGACAGATGACACATGACAGATCAAAGATGACACATGACATATGACAGATGACAGATGACAGATGGTAGATGACAGATGACAGATGACAGATGACAGATGACAGATGACAGATGACAGATGACAGATGACTGATGACAGATGACAGATGACAGATGACAGATGACAGATGACAGATGACAGATGACAGATGACAGATGACAGATGACAGATGACAGATGACAGATGACAGATGACAGATGACAGATGACAGATGACAGATGACAGATGACAGATGACAGATGACAGATGACAGATGACAGATGACAGATGACAGATGACAGATGACAGATGACAGATGACAGATGACAGATGACAGATGACAGATGTCAGATGACAGATGACAGATGACAGGTGACAGGTGACAGATAACCGTTGACAGATGACAGATGACAGATGGCAGATGACACATGACACATGACATATGACATATGACAGATGACAGATGACAGATGGCGGATGCCAGATGATAGGTGACACATGACAGATGACACATGACAGATGACAGATGACAGATGACAGATGACACATGACACATGACGTATGACAGGTGACAGATGACAGATGACAGATGACAGATGACAGAAGACAGGTGACAGATGACAGATGACAGATGACAGATGACAGATGACAGATGACAGGTGACAGATGACAGATGACAGATGACAAATGACAGATGACAGATGACAGATGACAGATGACAGATGACAGATGACAGATGACAGATGACAGATGACAGATGACAGATGACAGATGACAGATGACAGATGACAGATGACAGATGACAGATGACAGATGACAGATGACAGATGACAGATGACAGATGACCGATGACAGATGACAGATGACAGATGACAGATGACAGATGACAGATGACAGAAGACAGGTGACAGATGACAGATGACAGATGACAGATGACAGATGACAGATGACAGATGACAGATGACAGATGACAGATGACAGATGACAGATGACAGATGACAGATGACAGGTGACAGATGACACATGACAGATGACAGATGACAGATGACAGATGACAGATGACAGATGACAGATGACACATGACACATGACATATGACAGATGACAGATGACAGATGACAGATGACAGATGACAGATGACAGGTGACAGATGACAGATGACAGATGACAGATGACAGATGACAGATGACAGATGACAGATGACAGATGACAGATGACAGATGACAGATGACAGATGACAGATGACAGATGACAGATGACAGATGACAGATGACAGATGACAGATGACCGATGACCGATGACAGATGACAGATGACAGATGACAGATGACGGACGAAGGATGACAGATGACAAATGACAGATGACAGATGACAGATGACAGATGACAGATGACAGATGACAGATGACAGAAGACAGATGACAGATGACAGATGACAGATGACAGATGACAGATGATAGATGATAGATGACAGATGACAGATGACAGATGACACATGACAGATGACAGATGACAGATGACAGATGACAGATGACAGATGACAGATGACAGATGACAGATGACAGATGACAGCTGACAGATGACAGATGACAGATGACAGATGACAGATGACAGATGACAGATGACAGATGACAGATGACAGATGACAGATCACAGATGACACATGACATATGACAGATGACAGATGGAAAATGACAGATGACAGATGACAGATGACAGATGACAGATGACAGATGACAGATGACAGATGACAGATGACAGATGACAGATGACAGATGACAGATGACAGATGACAGATGACAGATGACAGGTGACAGATCACAGATCACAGATGAGACATGACATATGACAGATGACAGATGGCAGATGACAGATGACAGATGACAGATGACAGATGACAGATGACAGATGACAGATGACAGATGACAGATGACGGATGACAGATGACAGGTGACAGGTCACAGGTGACAGGTGACAGATGACAGATGGCAGATGACAGATGACAGATGACAGATGACAGATGACAGATGACAGATGACAGATGACAGATGACAGATGACAGATGACAGATGACAGATGACAGATGACAGATGACAGATGACAGATAACCGTTGACAGATGACAGATGACAGATGGCAGATGACAGATGATAGATGACAGATGACAGATGACAGATGACAGATGACAGATGACAGATGACAGATGACAGATGACAGATGACAGATGACAGATGACAGATGACAGATGACAGATGACAGATGACAGATGACAGATGACGGATGACAGATGACAGGTGACAGATGACACATGACAGATGACAGATGTCAGATGACAGATGACAGATGACAGGTGACAGATGACAGATGACAGATTACAGATGACAGATGACAGATGACAGATGACAGATGACAGATGACAGATGACAGATGACAGATGACAGATGACAGATGACAGATGACAGATGACAGATGACAGATGACAGATGACAGATGACAGATGACAGATGACAGATGACAGATGACAGATGACAGATGACAGATGACAGATGACAGATGACAGATGACAGATGACAGATGACAGGTGACAGATGACAGATGACAGATGACAGATGACAGATGACAGATGACAGATGACAGATGACAGATGACAGATGACAGATGACAGATGACAGATGACAGATGACAGCTGACAGCTGACAGATGACAGATGACAGATGACAGATGACAGATGACAGATGACAGATGACAGATGACAGGTGACAGATGACAGATGACGGACGAAGGATGACAGATGACAAATGACAGATGACAGATGACAGATGACAGATGACAGATGGCAGATGACAGATGATAGATGACAGATGACACATGACACATGACAGATGACAGATGACAGATGACAGATGACAGATGACAGATGACAGATGACAGATGACAGATGACAGATAACAGACGACAGATGACACATGACATATGACAGATGACAGATGACAGATGAAAGATGACAGATGACAGATGACAGATGACAGATGACAGATGACACATGACAGATGCCAGATGACAGATGACACATGACAGATGACACGTGACACATGACATATGACAGATGACAGATGACAGATGACAGATGACAGATGACAGGTGACAGATGACAGATGACAGATGACAGATGACAGATGACAGATGACAGGTGACAGGTGACAGATGACAGATGACAGATGACAGATGACAGATGACAGATGACAGATGACAGATGACAGATGACAGATGACAGATGACAGATGACAGATGACAGATGATAGATGACAGATGACACATGACACATGACAGATGACAGATGACAGATGACAGATGACAGATGACAGATGACAGATGACAGATGACAGATGACAGATAACAGATGACAGATGACACAAGACATATGACAGGTCACAGGTGACAGGTGACAGATGACAGATGGCAGATGACAGATGACAGATAACCGTTGACAGATGACAGATGACAGATGACAGATGGCAGATGATAGATGACAGATGACAGATGACACATGACAGATGACGTATGACAGATGACAGATGACAGATGACAGATGACAGATGACAGGTGACAGATGACAGATGACAGATGACAGATGACAGATGACAGATGACAGGTGACAGGTGACAGATGACAGATGACAGATGACAGATGACAGATGACAGATGACAGATGACAGATGACAGATGACAGATGACAGATGACAGATGACAGATGACAGCTGACAGATGACAGATGACAGATGACAGATGACAGATGACAGATGACAGATGACAGATGACAGATGACAGATGACAGATGACAGATGACAGATGACAGATGACAGATGACAGATGACAGATGACAGATGACGGATGACAGATGACAGGTGACAGGTCACCGGTGACAGGTGACAGATGACAGATGGCAGATGACAGATGACAGATAACCGTTGACAGATGACAGATGGCAGATGACAGATGATAGATGACAGATGACAGATGACACATGACAGATGACCGATGACAGATGACAGATGACAGATGACAGATGACAGATGACAGATGACAGATGACAGATGACAGATGACAGATGACAGATGACAGATGACAGATGACACATGACATATGATAGATGACAGATGGCAGATGACAGATGGCAGATGACAGATGATAGATGACAGATGACAGATGACACATGACAGATGACAGATGACAGATAACAGATGACACGTGACACATGACATATGACAGATGACAGATGTCAGATGACAGATGACAGATGACAGATGACAGATGACAGATGACAGATGACAGATGGCATATGACAGATGACAGATGGCAGATGACAGATGACAGATGACAGATGACAGATGACAGATGACAGATGACAGATGACAGATGACAGATGACAGATGATAGATGACAGATGACGGATGACAGATGACAGGTGACAGATGACAGATGGCACATGACAGATGACAGATAACCGTTGACAGATGACAGATGACAGATGGCAGATGACAGATGATAGATGACAGATGACAGATGACACATGACAGATGACAGATGACAGATGACAGATGACAGATGACAGATGACAGATGACAGATGACAGATGACAGATAACAGATGACAGATGACACATGACATATGACAGATGACAGATGACAGATGACAGATGACAGATAACCGTTGACAGATGACAGATGACAGATGGCAGATGACAGATGATAGATGACAGATGACAGATGACACATGACAGATGACAGATGACAGATGACAGATGACAGATGACAGATGACAGATGACAGATAACAGACGACAGATGACACATGACATATGACAGATGACAGATGACAGATGACAGATGACACATGACATATGACAGATGACAGATGACAGATGACAGATGACAGATAACCGTTGACAGATGACAGATGACAGATGGCAGATGACAGATGATAGATGACAGATGACAGATGACACATGACAGATGACAGATGACAGATGACAGATGACAGATGACAGATGACAGATGACGGATGACAGATGACAGGTGACAGGTCACAGGTGACAGGTGACAGATGACAGATGGCAGATGGCAGATGACAGATGACAGATAACCGTTGACAGATGACAGATGACAGATGGCAGATGACAGATGATAGATGACAGATGACACATGACACATGACAGATGACAGATGACAGATGACAGATGACAGATGACAGATGACAGATGACAGATGACAGATGACAGATGACAGATAACAGATGACAGATGACACATGACATATGACAGATGACAGATGACAGATGACAGATGAAAGATGACAGATGACAGATGACAGATGACAGATGACACATGACAGATGCCAGATGACACATGACAGATGACACGTGACACATGACATATGACAGATGACAGATGACAAATGACAGATGGCAGATGACAGATGACAGATGGCATATGACAGATGACAGATGACAGATGACAGATGACAGATGACAGATGACAGTTGCCAGATGACAGATGACAGATGACAGATGACAGATGACAGATGACCGATGACAGATGACAGATGACAGATGACAGATGACAGATGACAGATGACAGATGACAGATGACAGATGACAGATGACAGATGACAGACGACAGAAGACAGATGACAGATGACAGATGACAGATGACGGACGAAGGATGACAGATGACAAATGACAGATGACAGATGACAGATGACAAATGACAGATGGCAGATGACAGATGACAGATGACAGATGACAGATGACAGATGACAGATGACAGATGACAGATGACAGATGACAGATGACAGATGACAGATGACAGATGACAGATGACCGATGACAGATGACAGATGACAGGTGACAGATGACAGATGACAGATGACAGATGACAGATGACAGATGACAGGTGACAGATGACAGATGACAGATGACAGATGACAGATGGCAGATGACGGACGAAGGATGACAGATGACAAATGACAGATGACAGATGACAGATGACAGATGACAGATGACAAATGACAGATGACAGATGACAGATGACAGATGACAGATGACAAATGACAGATAGCAGATGACAGATGACAGATGACAGTTGACAGATGACAGATGACAGATGACAGATGACAGATGACAGATGACAGATGACAGATGACAGATGACAGATGACAGATGACAGATGACAGATGACAGATGACAGATGACAGATGACAGATAACACATGACAGATCAAAGATGACACATGACATATGACAGATGACAGATGACAGATGACAGATGGTAGATGACAGATGACAGATGACAGATGACAGATGACAGATGACAGATGACATATGACAGATGACAGATGACAGATGACAGATGACAGATGACAGATGACAGATGACAGATGACAGATGACAGATGACAGATGACAGATGACAGATGACAGATGACAGATGACAGATGACAGATGACAGATGACAGATGACAGATGACAGATGACAGATGACAGATGACAGATGACAGATGACAGATGACAGATGACAGACGACAGATGACAGATGACAGATGACAGATGACAGATGACAGATGACAGATGACAGATGACAGATGACAGATGACAGATGACAGATGACAGATGACAGATGACAGATGACAGGTGACAGGTGACAGATAACCGTTGACAGATGACAGATGACAGATGGCAGATGACACATGACACATGACATATGACATATGACAGATGACAGATGACAGATGGCAGATGCCAGATGATAGATGACACATGACAGATGACAGATGACAGATGACAGATGACAGATGACAGATGACAGATGACACATGACACATGACGTATGACAGATGACAGATGACAGATGACAGATGACAGGTGACAGATGACAGATGACAGATGACAGATGACAGATGACAGATGACAGATGACAGATGACAGGTGACAGATGACAGATGACAGATGACAGATGACAGATGACAGATGACAGATGACAGATGACAGATGACAGATGACAGATGACAGATGACAGATGACAGATGACAGATGACAGATGACAGATGACAGATGACAGATGACAGATGACAGATGACAGATGACAGATGACAGATGACAGATGACAGATGACAGATGACAGATGACAGATGACAGATGACAGATGACAGATGACAGATGACAGATGACAGATGACCGATGACAGATGACAGATGACAGATGACAGATGACAGGTGACAGATGACAGATGACAGATGACAGATGACAGATGACAGGTGACAGATGACACATGACAGATGACAGATGACAGATGACAGATGACAGATGACACATGACACATGACACATGACATATGACAGATGACAGATGACAGATGACAGATGACAGATGACAGGTGACAGATGACAGATGACAGATGACAGATGACAGATGACAGATGACAGATGACAGATGACAGATGACAGATGACAGATGACAGATGACAGATGACAGATAACAGATGACAGATGACAAATGACAGATGACAGATGACAGATGACAGATGACAGATGACAGATGACAGATGACAGATGACAGATGACAGATGACAGATGACAGATGACAGATGACCGATGACAGATGACAGATGACAGATGACAGATGACAGGTGACAGATGACAGATGACAGATGACAGATGACAGATGACAGATGACAGATGACAGCTGACAGATGACAGATGACAGATGACAGATGACAGATGACAGATGACAGATGACAGATGACAGATGACAGATGACAGATGACAGATGACCGATGACAGATGACAGATGACAGATGACAGATGACAGGTGACAGATGACAGATGACAGATGACAGATGACAGATGACAGATGACAGATGACAGATGACAGCTGACAGATGACAGATGACAGATGACAGATGACAGATGACAGATGACAGATGACAGATGACAGATGACAGATGACAGATGACAAATGACAGATGACAGATGACAGATGACAGATGACAGATGACAGATGACAGATGACAGATGACAGGTGACAGATGACAGATGACAGATGACGGACGAAGGATGACAGATGACAAATGACAGATGACAGATGACAGATGACAGGTGACAGATGACAGATGACAGATGACGGACGAAGGATGACAGATGACAAATGACAGATGACAGATGACAGATGACAGATGACAGATGACAGATGACAGATGACAGATGACAGATGACAGATGACAGATGACAGATGACAGATGACAGATGACAGATGACAGATGACAGATGACAGATGACAGATGACAGATGACAGATGACAGATGACAGATGACAGATGACAGATGACAGATGACAGATGACAGAAGACAGATGACAGATGACAGATGACAGATGACAGATGACAGATGACAGATGATAGATGACAGATGACAGATGACACATGACAGATGACAGATGACAGATGACAGATGACAGATGACAGATGACAGATGACAGATGACAGATGACAGATGATAGATGACAGATGACAGATGACACATGACAGATGACAGATGACAGATGACAGATGACAGATGACAGATGACAGATGACAGATGACAGATGACAGATGACAGATGACAGATGACAGATGACAGATGACAGATGACAGATGACAGATGACAGATGACAGATGACAGATGACAGATGACAGATGACAGATGACAGATGACAGATGACAGATGACAGCTGACAGATGACAGATGACAGATGACAGATGACAGATGACAGATGACAGATGACAGATGACAGATGACAGATGACAGATGACAGATGTCAGATGACAGATGACAGATGACAGGTGACAGATGACAGATGACAGATGACAGATTACAGATGACAGATGACAGATGACAGATGACAGATGACAGATGACAGATGACAGATGACAGATGACAGATGACAGATGACAGATGACAGATGACAGTGGACAGATGACAGATAACAGATGACATATGACAGATGACATATGACAGATGACAGATGACAGATGACAGGTGACAGATGACAGATGACAGATGACAGATGACAGATGACAGATGACAGATGACAGATGACAGATGACAGATGACAGATGACAGATGACAGATGACAGATGACAGATGACAGATGACAGATGACAGATGACAGATGACAGATGACAGATGACAGATGACAGATGACAGCTGACAGCTGACAGATGACAGATGACAGATGACAGATGACAGATGACAGATGACAGATGACAGATGACAGATGACAGATGACAGATGACAGATGACAGGTGACAGATGACAGATGACGGACGAAGGATGACAGATGACAAATGACAGATGACAGATGATAGATGACAGATGACAGATGACAGATGACAGATGACAGATGACAGATGACAGATGACAGATGACAGATGACAGATGACAGATGACAAATGACAGATGACAGATGACAGATGACAGATGACAGATGACAGATGACAGATGACAGAAGACAGATGACAGATGACAGATGACAGATGACAGATGACAGATGATAGATGACAGATGACAGATGACAGATGACACATGACAGATGACAGATGACAGATGACAGATGACAGATGACAGATGACAGATGACAGATGACAGCTGACAGATGACAGATGACAAATGACAGATGACAGATGACAGATGACAGATGACAGATGACAGATGACAGATGACAGATGACAGATGACAGATGACAGATGACAGATGACAGATCACAGATGACACATGACATATGACAGATGACAGATGGCAAATGACAGATGACAGATGACAGATGACAGATGACAGATGACAGATGACAGATGACAGATGACAGATGACAGATGACAGATGACAGATGACAGATGACAGATGACAGAAAACAGATGACAGATGACAGATGACAGATGACAGATGACAGATGACAGATGACAGATGACAGATGACAGATGACAGGTGACAGATGACAGATCACAGATCACAGATGAGACATGACATATGACAGATGACAGGTGACAGATGACAGATGACAGATGACAGATGACAGATGACAGATGACAGATGACAGATGACAGATGACAGATGACAGATGACAGATGATAGATGACAGATGACAGATGACAGATGACAGATGACAGGTGACAGGTCACAGGTGACAGGTGACAGCTGACAGATGGCAGATGACAGATAACCGTTGACAGATGACAGATGACAGATGGCAGATGACAGATGATAGATGACAGATGACAGATGACGCATGACAGATGACAGATGACAGATGACAGATGACAGATGACAGATGACAGATGACAGATGACAGATGACAGATGACAGATGACAGATGACAGATGACAGATGACAGATGACAGATGACAGATGACGGATGACAGATGACAGATGACAGGTGACAGATGACACATGACAGATGACAGATGACAGATGACAGATGACAGATGACAGATGACAGATGACAGATGACAGATGACAGATGACGGATGACAGATGACAAGTGACAGGTCACAGGTGACAGGTGACAGATGACAGATGGCAGATGACAGATGACAGATAACCGTTGACAAATGACAGATGACAGATGACAGATGACACATGACAGATGACAGATGACAGATGACAGATGACAGATGACAGATGACAGATGACAGATGACAGATGACGGATGACAGATGACAGATGACAGGTGACAGGTCACAGGTGACAGGTGACAGATGACAGATGGCAGATGACAGATGACAGATAACCGTTGACAGATGACAGATGACAGATGGCAGATGACAGATGATAGATGACAGATGACAGATGACACATGACAGATGACAGATGACAGATGACAGATGACAGATGACAGATGACAGATGATAGATGACAGATGACAGATGACAGATGACAGATGACAGATGACACATGACAGATGCCAGATGACAGATGACACATGACAGATGACACGTGACACATGACATATGACAGATGACAGATGACAAATGACAGATGACAGATGACAGATGACAGATGACAGATGACAGATGACAGATGGCATATGACAGATGACAGATGACAGATGACAGATGACAGATGACAGATGACAGATGACAGATGACAGATGACAGATGACAGATGACAGATGACAGATGACAGATGACAGATGACAGATGACAGATGACAGATGACAGATGACAGATGACAGATGACAGATGACAGATGACAGATGACAGATGACAGATGACCGATGACAGATGACAGATGACAGATGACAGATGACAGATGACAGATGACAGATGACAGATGACAGATGACAGATGACAGATGACAGATGACAGATGACAGATGACAGATGACAGATGACAGACGACAGATGACAGATGACGGACGAAGGATGACAGATGACAAATGACAGATGACAGATGACAGATGACAGATGACAGATGACAGATGACAGATGACAAATGACAGATGGCAGATGACAGATGACAGATGACAGATGACAAATGACAGATGACAGATGACAGATGACAGATGACAGATGACAGATGACAGATGACAGATGACAGATGACTGATGACCGATGACAGATGACAGATGACAGATGACAGATGACAGATGACAGATGACAGATGACAGATGACAGATGACAGATGACAGATGACAGATGACAGGTGACAGATGACAGATGACAGATGACAGATGACAGATGACAGATGGCAGATGACGGACGAAGGATGACAGATGACAAATGACAGATGACAGATGACAGATGACAGATGACAGATGACAGATGACAGATGACAGATGACAGATGACAGATGACAGATGACAGATGACAGATGACAGATGACAGATGACAGATGACAGATGACACATGACAGATCAAAGATGACACATGACATATGACAGATGACAGATGACAGATGGTAGATGACAGATGACAGATGACAGATGACAGATGACAGATTACAGATGACAGATGACAGATGACAGATGACAGATGACAGATGACAGATGACAGATGACAGATGACAGATGACAGATGACAGATGACAGATGACAGATGACAGATGACAGATGACAGATGCCAGATGACAGATGACAGATGACAGATGACAGATGACAGATGACAGATGACAGATGACAGATGACAGATGACAGATGACAGATGACAGATGACAGATGACAGATGACAGATGACAGATGACAGATGACAGATGACAGATGACAGATGACAGATGACAGATGACAGATGACAGATGACAGATGACAGATGTCAGATGACAGATGACAGATGACAGATGACAGGTGACAGATAACCGTTGACAGATGACAGATGACAGATGGCAGATGACACATGACACATGACATATGACATATGACAGATGACAGATGGCGGATGCCAGATGATAGATGACACATGACAGATGACAGATGACAGATGACAGATGACAGATGACACATGACACATGACGTATGACAGGTGACAGATGACAGATGACAGATGACAGATGACAGAAGACAGATGACAGATGACAGATGACAGATGACAGATGACAGATGACAGATGACAGATGACAGATGACAGATGACAGATGACAGATGACAGATGACAGATGACAGATGACAGATGACAGATGACCGATGACCGATGACAGATGACAGATGACAGATGACAGATGACAGATGACAGATTACAGGTGACAGATGACAGATGACAGATGACAGATGACAGATGACAGATGACAGCTGACAGATGACAGATGACAGATGACAGATGACAGATGACAGATGACAGATGACAGATGACAGATGACAGATGACAGATGACAGGTGACAGATGACAGATGACAGATGACAGATGACAGATGACAGATGACAGATGACAGATGACAGATGACAGATGACAGATGACAGATGACAGATGACAGATGACAGATGACAGATGACAGATGACAGATGACAGATGACCGATGACCGATGACAGATGACAGATGACAGATGACAGATGACAGATTACAGGTGACAGATGACAGATGACAGATGACAGATGACAGATGACAGATGACAGCTGACAGATGACAGATGACAGATGACAGATGACAGATGACAGATGACAGATGACAGATGACAGATGACAGATGACAGATGACAGATGACAGATGACAGATGACAGATGACAGATGACAGATGACAGATGACAGATGACAGATGACAGATGACAGATGACAGATGACAGATGACAGATGACCGATGACCGATGACAGATGACAGATGACAGATGACAGATGACAGATTACAGGTGACAGATGACAGATGACAGATGACAGATGACAGCTGACAGATGACAGATGACAGATGACAGATGACAGATGACAGATGACAGATGACAGATGACAGATGACAGATGACAGATGACAGATGACAGATGACAGATGACAGATGACAGATGACAGATGACAGATGACAGACGACAGATGACAGATGACAGATGACAAATGACAGATGACAGATGACAGATGACAGATGACAGATGACAGATGACAGGTGACAGATGACAGATGACAGATGACAGATGACAGATGACAGATGACAGATGACAGATGACAGATGACAGATGACAGATGACAGATGACAGATGACAGATGACAGATGACAGATGACAGATGACCGATGACCGATGACAGATGACAGATGACAGATGACAGATGACAGATGACAGATTACAGGTGACAGATGACAGATGACAGATGACAGATGACAGATGACAGATGACAGCTGACAGATGACAGATGACAGATGACAGATGACAGATGACAGATGACAGATGACAGATGACAGATGACAGATGACAGATGACAGATGACAGATGACAGATGACAGATGACAGATGACAGATGACAGACGACAGATGACAGATGACAGATGACAAATGACAGATGACAGATGACAGATGACAGATGACAGATGACAGATGACAGATGACAGATGACAGATGACAGATGACAGATGACGGACGAAGGATGACAGATGACAAATGACAGATGACAGATGACAGATGACAGATGACAGATGACAGATGACAGATGACAGATGACAGAAGACAGATGACAGGTGACAGATGACAGATGACAGATGACAGGTGACAGATGACACATGACAGATGACAGATGACAGATGACAGATGACAGATGACAGATGACAGATGACACATGACACATGACATATGACAGATGACAGATGACAGATGACAGATGACAGATGACAGATGACAGATGACAGATGACAGATGACAGATGACAGCTGACAGATGACAGATGACAGATGACAGATGACAGATGACAGATGACAGATGACAGGTGACAGATGACACATGACAGATGACAGATGACAGATGACAGATGACAGATGACAGATGACACATGACACATGACATATGACAGATGACAGATGACAGATGACAGATGACAGATGACAGATGACAGATGACAGGTGACAGATGACAGATGACAGATGACAGATGACAGATGACAGATGACAGATGACAGATGACAGATGACAGATGACAGATGACAGATGACAGATGACAGATGACAGATGACAGATGACAGATGACAGATGACCGATGACCGATGACAGATGACAGATGACAGATGACAGATGACAGATGACAGATGACAGATTACAGGTGACAGATGACAGATGACAGATGACAGATGACAGATGACAGCTGACAGATGACAGATGACAGATGACAGATGACAGATGACAGATGACAGATGACAGATGACAGATGACAGATGACAGATGACAGATGACAGATGACAGATGACAGATGACAGATGACAGATGACAGATGACAGATGACAGACGACAGATGACAGATGACAGATGACAAATGACAGATGACAGATGACAGATGACAGATGACAGATGACAGATGACAGATGACAGATGACAGATGACAGATGACAGATGACAGATGACAGATGACAGATGACGGACGAAGGATGACAGATGACAAATGACAGATGACAGATGACAGATGACAGATGACAGATGACAGATGACAGATGACAGAAGACAGATGACAGATGACAGATGACAGATGACAGATGACAGATGATAGATGATAGATGACAGATGACAGATGACAGATGACACATGACAGATGACAGATGACAGATGACAGATGACAGATGACAGATGACAGATGACAGATGACAGCTGACAGATGACAGATGACAGATGACAGATGACAGATGACAGATGACAGATGACAGATGACAGATGACAGATCACAGATCACAGATGACACATGACATATGACAGATGACAGATGGAAAATGACAGATGACAGATGACAGATGACAGATGACAGATGACAGATGACAGATGACAGATGACAGATGACAGATGACAGATGACAGATGACAGATGACAGATGACAGATGACAGATGGCAGATGACAGATGACAGATGACAGATGACAGATGACAGATGACAGATGACAGATGACGGATGACAGATGACAGGTGACAGGTCACAGGTGACAGGTGACAGATGACAGATGGCAGATGACAGATGACAGATAACCGTTGACAGATGACAGATGACAGATGGCAGATGACAGATGATAGATGACAGATGACAGATGACAGATGACAGATGACAGATGACAGATGACAGATGACAGATGACAGATGACAGATGACAGATGACAGATGACAGATGACAGATGACAGATGACAGATGACGGATGACAGATGACAGGTGACAGATGACACATGACAGATGACAGATGACAGATGACAGATGACAGATGACAGATGACGGATGACAGATGACAGGTGACAGGTCACAGGTGACAGGTGACAGATGACAGATGACAGATGACAGATGACAGATGACAGATGACAGATGACGGATGACAGATGACAGGTGACAGGTCACAGGTGACAGGTGACAGATGACAGATGGCAGATGACAGATGACAGATAACCGTTGACAGATGACAGATGACAGATGGCAGATGACAGATGACAGATGACATATGACAGATGACAGATGACAGATGACAGATGACAGACGACAGATGACAGATGACAGATGACAGATGACAGATGACAGATGACAGATGACAGATGACAGATGACAGATGACAGATGACGGATGACAGATGACAGGTGACAGGTCAACGGTGAAAGGTGACAGATGACAGATGGCAGATGACAGATGACAGATGGCAGATGACAGATGATAGATGACAGATGACAGATGACAGATGACAGATGACACATGACAGATGACAGATGACAGATGACAGATGACACGTGACACATGACATATGACAGATGACCGATGTCAGATGACAGATGACAGATGACAGATGACAGATGACAGATGACAGATGACAGATGACAGATGACAGATGACAGATGACAGATGACAGATGACAGATGACAGATGACAGATGACAGATGACAGATGACAGATGACAGATGACAGATGACAGATGACAGATGACAGATGACAGATGACAGATGACAGATGACAGATGACAGATGACAGATGACAGCTGACAGCTGACAGATGACAGATGACAGATGACAGATGACAGATGACAGATGACAGATGACAGATGACAGATGACAGATGACAGATGACAGGTGACAGATGACAGATGACGGACGAAGGATGACAGATGACAAATGACAGATGACAGATGACAGATGACAGATGACAGATGACAGATGACAGATGACAGATGACAGATGACAGATGACAGATGACAGATGACAGATGACAGATGACAGATGACAGATGACGGATGACAGATGACAGGTGACAGATGACACATGACAGATGACAGATGTCAGATGACAGATGACAGATGACAGGTGACAGATGACAGATGACAGATGACAGATTACAGATGACAGATGACAGATGACAGATGACAGATGACAGATGACAGATGACAGATGACAGATGACAGATGACAGATGACAGATGACAGATGACAGATGACAGATGACAGATGACAGATGACAGATGACAGATGACAGATGACAGATGACAGATGACAGATGACAGATGACAGATGACAGATGACAGATGACAGATGACAGATGACAGATGACAGATGACAGATGACAGATGACAGATGACAGATGACAGATGACAGATAACCGTTGACAGATGACAGATGACAGATGGCAGATGACAGATGATAGATGACAGATGACAGATGACAGATGACAGATGACAGATGACAGATGACAGATGACAGATGACAGATGACAGATGACAGATGACAGATGACAGATGACAGATGACAGATGACAGATGACAGATGACGGATGACAGATGACAGGTGACAGATGACACATGACAGATGACAGATGTCAGATGACAGATGACAGATGACAGGTGACAGATGACAGATGACAGATGACAGATTACAGATGACAGATGACAGATGACAGATGACAGATGACAGATGACAGATGACAGATGACAGATGACAGATGACAGATGACAGATGACAGATGACAGATGACAGATGACAGATGACAGATGACAGATGACAGATGACAGATAACCGTTGACAGATGACAGATGACAGATGGCAGATGACAGATGATAGATGACAGATGACAGATGACAGATGACAGATGACAGATGACAGATGACAGATGACAGATGACAGATGACAGATGACAGATGACAGATGACAGATGACAGATGACAGATGACAGATGACAGATGACAGATGACGGATGACAGATGACAGGTGACAGATGACACATGACAGATGACAGATGTCAGATGACAGATGACAGATGACAGGTGACAGATGACAGATGACAGATTACAGATGACAGATGACAGATGACAGATGACAGATGACAGATGACAGATGACAGATGACAGATGACAGATGACAGATGACAGATGACAGATGACAGATGACAGATGACAGATGACAGATGACAGATGACAGATGACAGATGACAGATGACAGATGACAGATGACAGATGACAGATGACAGATGACAGATGACAGATGACAGATGACAGATGACAGATGACAGATGACAGATGACAGATGACAGATGACAGATGACAGATGACAGATGACAGATGACAGATGACAGATGACAGATGACAGATGACAGATGACAGATGACAGATGACAGATGACAGATGACAGATGACAGATGACAGATGACAGATGACAGCTGACAGCTGACAGATGACAGATGACAGATGACAGATGACAGATGACAGATGACAGATGACAGATGACAGATGACAGATGACAGATGACAGACTAAAGATGACAGATGACAGATGACAGATGACGGACGAAGGATGACAGATGACAAATGACAGATGACAGATGACAGATGACAGATGACAGATGACAGATGACAGATGACAGATGACAGATGACAGATGACAGATGACAGATGACAGATGACAGATGACAGATGACAGATGACAGATGACAGATGACAGATGACAGATGACAGATGACAGAAGACAGATGACAGATGACAGATGACAGATGACAGATGACAGATGATAGATGACAGATGACAGATGACAGATGACACATGACAGATGACAGATGACAGATGACAGATGACAGATGACAGATGACAGATGACAGATGACAGCTGACAGATGACAGATGACAAATGACAGATGACAGATGACAGATGACAGATGACAGATGACAGATGACAGATGACAGATGACAGATGACAGATGACAGATGACAGATGACAGATCACAGATGACACATGACATATGACAGATGACAGATGGCAAATGACAGATGACAGATGACAGATGACAGATGACAGATGACAGATGACAGATGACAGATGACAGATGACAGATGACAGATGACAGATGACAGATGACAGATGACAGATAACAGATGACAGATGACAGATGACAGATGACAGATGACAGATGACAGATGACAGATGACAGATGACAGGTGACAGATGACAGATCACAGATCACAGATGAGACATGACATATGACAGATGACAGGTGACAGATGACAGATGACAGATGACAGATGACAGATGACAGATGACAGATGACAGATGACAGATGATAGATGACAGATGACAGATGACAGATGACAGATGACAGGTGACAGGTCACAGGTGACAGGTGACAGCTGACAGATGGCAGATGACAGATAACCATTGACAGATGACAGATGACAGATGGCAGATGACAGATGATAGATGACAGATGACAGATGACACATGACAGATGACAGATGACAGATGACAGATGACAGATGACAGATGACAGATGACAGATGACAGATGACAGATGACAGATGACAGATGACAGATGACAGATGACAGATGACAGATGACAGATGACAGATGACGGATGACAGATGACAGATGACAGGTGACAGATGACACATGACAGATGACAGATGACAGATGACAGATGACAGATGACAGATGACAGATGACAGATGAAAGATGACAGATGACAGATGACGGATGACAGATGACAAGTGACAGGTCACAGGTGACAGGTGACAGATGACAGATGGCAGATGACAGATGACAGATGACAGATGACAGATGACAGATGACAGATGACAGATGACAGATGACAGATGAAAGATGACAGATGACAGATGACGGATGACAGATGACAAGTGACAGGTCACAGGTGACAGGTGACAGATGACAGGTGACAGATGACACATGACAGATGACAGATGACAGATGACAGATGACAGATGACAGATGACAGATGACAGATGACAGATGAAAGATGACAGATGACAGATGACGGATGACAGATGACAAGTGACAGGTCACAGGTGACAGGTGACAGGTGACAGCTGACAGATGGCAGATGACAGATAACCGTTGACAGATGACAGATGACAGATGGCAGATGACAGATGATAGATGACAGATGACAGATGACACATGACAGATGACAGATGACAGATGACAGACGACAGATGACAGATGACAGATGACAGATGACAGATGACAGATGACAGATGACAGATGACAGATGACAGATGACAGATGACAGATGACAGATGACAGATGACGGATGACAGATGACAGATGACAGGTGACAGATGACACATGACAGATGACAGATGACAGATGACAGATGACAGATGACAGATGACAGATGACAGATGACAGATGAAAGATGACAGATGACAGATGACGGATGACAGATGACAAGTGACAGGTCACAGGTGACAGGTGACAGATGACAGATGGCAGATGACAGATAACCGTTGACAAATGACAGATGACAGATGACAGATGACACATGACAGATGACAGATGACAGATGACAGATGACAGATGACAGATGACAGATGACAGATGACAGATGACAGATGACGGATGACAGATGACAGATGACAGGTGACAGGTCACAGGTGACAGGTGACAGATGACAGATGGCAGATGACAGATGACAGATAACCGTTGACAGATGACAGATGACAGATGGCAGATGACAGATGATAGATGACAGATGACAGATGACACATGACAGATGACAGATGACAGATGACAGATGACAGATGACAGATGACAGATGATAGATGACAGATGACAGATGACAGATGACAGATGACAGATGACACATGACAGATGCCAGATGACAGATGACACATGACAGATGACACGTGACACATGACATATGACAGATGACAGATGACAAATGACAGATGACAGATGACAGATGACAGATGACAGATGACAGATGACAGATGGCATATGACAGATGACAGATGACAGATGACAGATGACAGATGACAGATGACAGATGACAGATGACAGATGACAGATGACAGATGACAGATGACAGATGACAGATGACAGATGACAGATGACAGATGACAGATGACAGATGACAGATGACAGATGACAGATGACAGATGACAGATGACAGATGACAGATGACAGATGACAGATGACAGATGACCGATGACAGATGACAGATGACAGATGACAGATGACAGATGACAGATGACAGATGGCAGATGACAGATGACAGATGACAGATGACAGATGACAGATGACAGATGACAGATGACAGATGACAGATGACAGATGACAGACGACAGATGACAGATGACAGATGACGGACGAAGGATGACAGATGACAAATGACAGATGACAGATGACAGATGACAGATGACAGATGACAGATGACAGATGACAAATGACAGATGGCAGATGACAGATGACAGATGACAGATGACAAATGACAGATGACAGATGACAGATGACAGATGACAGATGACAGATGACAGATGACAGATGACCGATGACAGATGACAGATGACAGATGACAGATGACAGATGACAGATGACAGATGACAGATGACAGATGACAGATGACAGGTGACAGATGACAGATGACAGATGACAGATGACAGATGACAGATGGCAGATGACGGACGAAGGATGACAGATGACAAATGACAGATGACAGATGACAGATGACAGATGACAGATGACAGATGACAGATGACAGATGACAGATGACAGATGACAGATGACAGATGACAGATGACAGATGACAGATGACAGATGACAGATGACAGATGACACATGACAGATCAAAGATGACACATGACATATGACAGATGACAGATGACAGATGGTAGATGACAGATGACAGATGACAGATGACAGATGACAGATGACAGATGACAGATGACAGATGACAGATGACAGATGACAGATGACAGATGACAGATGACAGATGACAGATGACAGATGACAGATGACAGATGACAGATGACAGATGACAGATGACAGATGACAGATGACAGATGACAGATGACAGATGACAGATGACAGATGACAGATGACAGATGACAGATGACAGATGACAGATGACAGATGACAGATGACAGATGACAGATGACAGATGACAGATGACAGATGACAGATGACAGATGACAGATGTCAGATGACAGATGACAGATGACAGATGACAGGTGACAGGTGACAGATAACCGTTGACAGATGACAGATGACAGATGGCAGATGACACATGACACATGACATATGACATATGACAGATGACAGATGGCGGATGCCAGATGATAGATGACACATGACAGATGACAGATGACAGATGACAGATGACAGATGACAGATGACAGAAGACAGGTGACAGATGACAGATGACAGATGACAGATGACAGATGACAGATGACAGATGACAGATGACAGATGACAGATGACAGATGACAGATGACAGATGACAGATGACAGATGACCGATGACCGATGACAGATGACAGATGACAGATGACAGATGACAGATGACAGATTACAGGTGACAGATGACAGATGACAGATGACAGATGACAGATGACAGATGACAGCTGACAGATGACAGATGACAGATGACAGATGACAGATGACAGATGACAGATGACAGATGACAGATGACAGATGACAGATGACAGGTGACAGATGACAGATGACTGATGACAGATGACAGATGACAGATGACAGATGACAGATGACAGATGACAGATGACAGATGACAGATGACAGATGACAGATGACAGATGACAGACGACAGATGACAGATGACCGATGACCGATGACAGATGACAGATGACAGATGACAGATGACAGATGACAGATTACAGGTGACAGATGACAGATGACAGATGACAGATGACAGATGACAGATGACAGATGACAGATGACAGATGACAGATGACAGATGACAGATGACAGATGACGGATGACAGATGACAGATGACAGATGACAGATGACAGATGACAGATGACAGATGACAGATGACAGATGACAGATGACAGATGACAGATGACAGATGACAGATGACAGATGACAGATGACAGATGACAGATGACAGATGACAGATGACAGATGACAGATGACCGATGACCGATGACAGATGACAGATGACAGATGACAGATGACAGATTACAGGTGACAGATGACAGATGACAGATGACAGATGACAGATGACAGCTGACAGATGACAGATGACAGATGACAGATGACAGATGACAGATGACAGATGACAGATGACAGATGACAGATGACAGATGACAGATGACAGATGACAGATGACAGATGACAGATGACAGACGACAGATGACAGATGACAGATGACAAATGACAGATGACAGATGACAGATGACAGATGACAGATGACAGATGACAGGTGACAGGTGACAGATGACAGATGACAGATGACAGATGACAGATGACAGATGACAGATGACAGATGACAGATGACAGATGACAGATGACAGATGACAGATGACAGATGACAGATGACAGATGACAGATGACCGATGACCGATGACAGATGACAGATGACAGATGACAGATGACAGATGACAGATTACAGGTGACAGATGACAGATGACAGATGACAGATGAGAGATGACAGATGACAGCTGACAGATGACAGATGACAGATGACAGATGACAGATGACAGATGACAGATGACAGATGACAGATGACAGATGACAGATGACAGATGACAGATGACAGATGACAGATGACAGATGACAGATGACAGATGACAGATGACAGATGACAGATGACAGACGACAGATGACAGATGACAGATGACAAATGACAGATGACAGATGACAGATGACAGATGACAGATGACAGATGACAGATGACAGATGACAGATGACAGATGACAGATGACGGACGAAGGATGACAGATGACAAATGACAGATGACAGATGACAGATGACAGATGACAGATGACAGATGACAGATGACAGATGACAGAAGACAGATGACAGGTGACAGATGACAGATGACAGATGACAGGTGACAGATGACACATGACAGATGACAGATGACAGATGACAGATGACAGATGACAGATGACAGATGACACATGACACATGACATATGACAGATGACAGATGACAGATGACAGATGACAGATGACAGATGACAGATGACAGATGACAGCTGACAGATGACAGATGACAGATGACAGATGACAGATGACAGATGACAGATGACAGATGACAGATGACAGATGACAGATGACAGATGACAGATGACAGATGACAGATGACAGATGACAGGTGACAGATGACAGATGACAGATGACAGATGACAGATGACAGATGACAGATGACAGATGACAGATGACAGATGACAGATGACAGATGACAGATGACAGATGACAGATGACAGATGACAGATGACAGATGACAGATGACAGATGACCGATGACCGATGACAGATGACAGATGACAGATGACAGATGACAGATGACAGATGACAGATGACAGATGACAGATGACAGATGACAGATGACAGATGACAGATGACAGATGACAGATGACAGATGACAGATGACAGATGACAGATGACAGATGACAGACGACAGATGACAGGTGACAGATGACAGATGACAGATGACAGATGACAGATGACAGATGACAGATGACAGCTGACAGATGACAGATGACAGATGACAGATGACAGATGACAGATGACAGATGACAGATGACAGATGACAGATGACAGATGACAGATGACAGGTGACAGATGACAGATGACAGATGACAGGTGACAGATGACACATGACAGATGACAGATGACAGATGACAGATGACAGATGACAGATGACAGATGACAGATGACACATGACACATGACATATGACAGATGACAGATGACAGATGACAGATGACAGATGACAGATGACAGATGACAGATGACAGGTGACAGATGACAGATGACAGATGACAGATGACAGATGACAGATGACAGATGACAGATGACAGATGACAGATGACAGATGACAGATGACAGATGACAGATGACAGATGACAGATGACAGATGACCGATGACCGATGACAGATGACAGATGACAGATGACAGATGACAGATGACAGATTACAGGTGACAGATGACAGATGACAGATGACAGATGACAGATGACAGATGACAGCTGACAGATGACAGATGACAGATGACAGATGACAGATGACAGATGACAGATGACAGATGACAGATGACAGATGACAGATGACAGATGACAGATGACAGATGACAGATGACAGATGACAGATGACAGATGACAGATGACAGATGACAGATGACAGATGACAAATGACAGATGACAGATGACAGATGACAGATGACAGATGACAGATGACAGATGACAGATGACAGATGACAGATGACAGATGACAGATGACAGATGACAGATGACAGATGACAGATGACAGATGACGGACGAAGGATGACAGATGACAAATGACAGATGACAGATGACAGATGACAGATGACAGATGACAGATGACAGATGACAGAAGACAGATGACAGATGACAGATGACAGATGACAGATGACAGATGACAGATGATAGATGATAGATGACAGATGACAGATGACAGATGACACATGACAGATGACAGATGACAGATGACAGATGACAGATGACAGATGACAGATGACAGATGACAGATGACAGATGACAGCTGACAGATGACAGATGACAGATGACAGATGACAGATGACAGATGACAGATGACAGATGACAGATGACAGATGACAGATGACAGATGACAGGTGACAGATGACAGATCACAGATCACAGATCACAGATGAGACATGACATATGACAGATGACAGGTGACAGATGACAGATGACAGATGACAGATGACAGATGACAGATGACAGATGACAGATGACAGATGACAGATGACAGATGATAGATGACAGATGACAGATGACAGATGACAGATGACAGGTGACAGGTCACAGGTGACAGGTGACAGCTGACAGATGGCAGATGACAGATAACCGTTGACAGATGACAGATGACAGATGGCAGATGACAGATGATAGATGACAGATGACAGATGACACATGACAGATGACAGATGACAGATGACAGATGACAGATGACAGATGACAGACGACAGATGACAGATGACAGATGACAGATGACAGATGACAGATGACAGATGACAGATGACAGATGACAGATGACAGATGACAGATGACAGATGACAGATGACAGATGACGGATGACAGATGACAGATGACAGGTGACAGATGACACATGACAGATGACAGATGACAGATGACAGATGACAGATGACAGATGACAGATGACAGATGACAGATGACAGATGACGGATGACAGATGACAAGTGACAGGTCACAGGTGACAGGTGACAGATGACAGATGGCAGATGACAGATAACCGTTGACAAATGACAGATGACAGATGACAGATGACACATGACAGATGACAGATGACAGATGACAGATGACAGATGACAGATGACAGATGACAGATGACGGATGACAGATGACAGATGACAGGTGACAGGTCACAAGTGACAGGTGACAGATGACAGATGGCAGATGACAGATGACAGATAACCGTTGACAGATGACAGATGACAGATGGCAGATCACAGATGATAGATGACAGATGACAGATGACACATGACAGATGACAGATGACAGATGACAGATGACAGATGACAGATGACAGATGATAGATGACAGATGACAGATGACAGATGACAGATGACAGATGACACATGACAGATGCCAGATGACAGATGACACATGACAGATGACACGTGACACATGACATATGACAGATGACAGATGACAAATGACAGATGACAGATGACAGATGACAGATGACAGATGACAGATGACAGATGACAGATGGCATATGACAGATGACAGATGACAGATGACAGATGACAGATGACAGATGACAGATGACAGATGACAGATGACAGATGACAGATGACAGATGACAGATGACAGATGACAGATGACAGATGACAGATGACAGATGACAGATGACAGGTGACAGATGACAGATGACAGATGACAGGTGACAGATGACAGATGACAGATGACAGATGACAGATGACAGATGACAGATGACAGATGACAGATGACAGATGACAGATGACAGATGACAGATGACAGATGACAGATGACAGATGACAGATGACAGATGACAGATGACAGACGACAGATGACAGATGACAGATGACGGACGAAGGATGACAGATGACAAATGACAGATGACAGATGACAGATGACAGATGACAGATGACAGATGACAGATGACAAATGACAGATGGCAGATGACAGATGACAGATGACAGATGACAAATGACAGATGACAGATGACAGATGACAGATGACAGATGACAGATGACAGATGACAGATGACCGATGACAGATGACAGATGACAGATGACAGATGACAGATGACAGATGACAGATGACAGATGACAGATGACAGATGACAGGTGACAGATGACAGATGACAGATGACAGATGACAGATGACAGATGGCAGATGACGGACGAAGGATGACAGATGACAAATGACAGATGACAGATGACAGATGACAGATGACAGATGACAGATGACAGATGACAGATGACAGATGACAGATGACAGATGACAGATGACAGATGACAGATGACAGATGACAGATGACACATGACAGATCAAAGATGACACATGACATATGACAGATGACAGATGACAGATGGTAGATGACAGATGACAGATGACAGATGACAGATGACAGATGACAGATGACAGATGACAGATGACAGATGACAGATGACAGATGACAGATGACAGATGACAGATGACAGATGACAGATGACAGATGACAGATGACAGATGACAGATGACAGATGACAGATGACAGATGACAGATGACAGATGACAGATGACAGATGACAGATGACAGATGACAGATGACAGATGACAGATGACAGATGACAGATGACAGATGACAGATGACAGATGACAGATGACAGATGACAGATGACAGATGACAGATGACAGATGACAGATGTCAGATGACAGATGTCAGATGACAGATGACAGATGACAGATGACAGGTGACAGGTGACAGATAACCGTTGACAGATGACAGATGACAGATGGCAGATGACACATGACACATGACATATGACATATGACAGATGACAGATGGCGGATGCCAGATGATAGATGACACATGACAGATGACAGATGACAGATGACAGATGACAGATGACAGAAGACAGGTGACAGATGACAGATGACAGATGACAGATGACAGATGACAGATGACAGATGACAGATGACAGATGACAGATGACAGATGACAGATGACAGATGACAGATGACCGATGACCGATGACAGATGACAGATGACAGATGACAGATGACAGATGACAGATTACAGGTGACAGATGACAGATGACAGATGACAGATGACAGATGACAGATGACAGCTGACAGATGACAGATGACAGATGACAGATGACAGATGACAGATGACAGATGACAGATGACAGATGACAGATGACAGATGACAGGTGACAGATGACAGATGACTGATGACAGATGACAGATGACAGATGACAGATGACAGATGACAGATGACAGATGACAGATGACAGATGACAGATGACAGATGACAGATGACAGATGACAGATGACCGATGACCGATGACAGATGACAGATGACAGATGACAGATGACAGATTACAGGTGACAGATGACAGATGACAGATGACAGATGACAGATGACAGATGACAGATGACAGATGACAGATGACAGATGACAGATGACAGATGACAGATGACAGATGACAGATGACAGATGACAGATGACAGATGACAGATGACAGATGACAGATGACAGATGACAGATGACAGATGACAGATGACAGATGACAGATGACAGATGACAGATGACAGATGACAGATGACAGATGACAGATGACAGATGACAGATGACAGATGACAGATGACAGATGACAGATGACAGATGACAGATGACAGATGACAGATGACAGATGACAGATGACAGATGACAGATGACAGATGACAGATGACAGATGACAGATGACAGATGACAGATGACAGATGACAGATGACAGATGACAGATGACAGATGACAGATGACAGATGACAGATGACAGATGACAGATGACAGATGACAGATGACAGATGACAAATGACAGATGGCAGATGACAGATGACAGATGACAGATGACAAATGACAGATGACAGATGACAGATGACAGATGACAGATGACAGATGACAGATGACAGATGACAGATGACCGATGACAGATGACAGATGACAGATGACAGATGACAGATGACAGATGACAGATGACAGATGACAGATGACAGATGACAGGTGACAGATGACAGATGACAGATGACAGATGACAGATGACAGATAGCAGATGACGGACGAAGGATGACAGATGACAAATGACAGATGACAGATGACAGATGACAGATGACAGATGACAGATGACAGATGACAGATGACAGATGACAGATGACAGATGACAGATGACAGATGACAGATGACAGATGACAGATGACACATGACAGATCAAAGATGACACATGACATATGACAGATGACAGATGACAGATGGTAGATGACAGATGACAGATGACAGATGACAGATGACAGATGACAGATGACAGATGACAGATGACAGATGACAGATGACAGATGACAGATGACAGATGACAGATGACAGATGACAGATGACAGATGACAGATGACAGATGACAGATGACAGATGACAGATGACAGATGACAGATGACAGATGACAGATGACAGATGACAGATGACAGATGACAGATGACAGATGACAGATGACAGATGACAGATGACAGATGACAGATGACAGATGACAGATGACAGATGACAGATGACAGATGACAGATGACAGATGACAGATGACAGATGACAGATGTCAGATGACAGATGACAGATGACAGATGACAGGTGACAGGTGACAGATAACCGTTGACAGATGACAGATGACAGATGGCAGATGACACATGACACATGACATATGACATATGACAGATGACAGATGGCGGATGCCAGATGATAGATGACACATGACAGATGACAGATGACAGATGACAGATGACAGATGACAGATGACAGAAGACAGGTGACAGATGACAGATGACAGATGACAGATGACAGATGACAGATGACAGATGACAGATGACAGATGACAGATGACAGATGACAGATGACAGATGACAGATGACAGATGACCGATGACCGATGACAGATGACAGATGACAGATGACAGATGACAGATGACAGATTACAGGTGACAGATGACAGATGACAGATGACAGATGACAGATGACAGATGACAGCTGACAGATGACAGATGACAGATGACAGATGACAGATGACAGATGACAGATGACAGATGACAGATGACAGATGACAGATGACAGGTGACAGATGACAGATGACTGATGACAGATGACAGATGACAGATGACAGATGACAGATGACAGATGACAGATGACAGATGACAGATGACAGATGACAGATGACAGATGACAGATGACAGATGACAGATGACAGATGACCGATGACCGATGACAGATGACAGATGACAGATGACAGATGACAGATTACAGGTGACAGATGACAGATGACAGATGACAGATGACAGATGACAGATGACAGATGACAGATGACAGATGACAGATGACAGATGACAGATGACAGATGACAGATGACAGATGACAGATGACAGATGACAGATGACAGATGACAGATGACAGATGACAGATGACAGATGACAGATGACAGATGACAGATGACAGATGACAGATGACAGATGACAGATGACAGATGACAGATGACAGATGACAGATGACAGATGACAGATGACCGATGACCGATGACAGATGACAGATGACAGATGACAGATGACAGATTACAGGTGACAGATGACAGATGACAGATGACAGATGACAGATGACAGCTGACAGATGACAGATGACAGATGA
Organism: Condylostylus longicornis; assembly: GCF_029603195.1. Taxonomy (NCBI): domain Eukaryota; kingdom Metazoa; phylum Arthropoda; class Insecta; order Diptera; family Dolichopodidae; genus Condylostylus; species Condylostylus longicornis. The sequence goes on from NW_026578119.1 coordinate 2,089,913, forward strand.
CAGATGACAGATGACAGATGACAGATGACAGATGACAGATGACAGATGACAGATGACAGATGACAGATGACAGATGACAGATGACAGATGACAGATGACAGATGACAGACGACAGATGACAGATGACAGATGACAAATGACAGATGACAGATGACAGATGACAGATGACAGATGACAGATGACAGGTGACAGGTGACAGATGACAGATGACAGATGACAGATGACAGATGACAGATGACAGATGACAGATGACAGATGACAGATGACAGATGACAGATGACAGATGACAGATGACAGATGACAGATGACAGATGACAGATGACCGATGACCGATGACAGATGACAGATGACAGATGACAGATGACAGATGACAGATTACAGGTGACAGATGACAGATGACAGATGACAGATGAGAGATGACAGATGACAGCTGACAGATGACAGATGACAGATGACAGATGACAGATGACAGATGACAGATGACAGATGACAGATGACAGATGACAGATGACAGATGACAGATGACAGATGACAGATGACAGATGACAGATGACAGATGACAGATGACAGACGACAGATGACAGATGACAGATGACAAATGACAGATGACAGATGACAGATGACAGATGACAGATGACAGATGACAGATGACAGATGACAGATGACAGATGACAGATGACGGACGAAGGATGACAGATGACAAATGACAGATGACAGATGACAGATGACAGATGACAGATGACAGATGACAGATGACAGATGACAGAAGACAGATGACAGGTGACAGATGACAGATGACAGATGACAGGTGACAGATGACACATGACAGATGACAGATGACAGATGACAGATGACAGATGACAGATGACAGATGACACATGACACATGACATATGACAGATGACAGATGACAGATGACAGATGACAGATGACAGATGACAGATGACAGATGACAGATGACAGCTGACAGATGACAGATGACAGATGACAGATGACAGATGACAGATGACAGATGACAGATGACAGATGACAGATGACAGATGACAGATGACAGATGACAGATGACAGATGACAGATGACAGATGACAGGTGACAGATGACAGATGACAGATGACAGATGACAGATGACAGATGACAGATGACAGATGACAGATGACAGATGACAGATGACAGATGACAGATGACAGATGACAGATGACAGATGACAGATGACAGATGACAGATGACAGATGACAGATGACCGATGACCGATGACAGATGACAGATGACAGATGACAGATGACAGATGACAGATGACAGATGACAGATGACAGATGACAGATGACAGATGACAGATGACAGATGACAGATGACAGATGACAGATGACAGATGACAGATGACAGATGACAGATGACAGACGACAGATGACAGGTGACAGATGACAGATGACAGATGACAGATGACAGATGACAGATGACAGCTGACAGATGACAGATGACAGATGACAGATGACAGATGACAGATGACAGATGACAGATGACAGATGACAGATGACAGATGACAGATTTAAGGTGACAGATGACAGATGACAGGTGACAGATGACACATGACAGATGACAGATGACAGATGACAGATGACAGATGACAGATGACAGATGACACATGACACATGACATATGACAGATGACAGATGACAGATGACAGATGACAGATGACAGATGACAGATGACAGATGACAGGTGACAGATGACAGATGACAGATGACAGATGACAGATGACAGATGACAGATGACAGATGACAGATGACAGATGACAGATGACAGATGACAGATGACAGATGACAGATGACAGATGACAGATGACAGATGACCGATGACCGATGACAGATGACAGATGACAGATGACAGATGACAGATGACAGATTACAGGTGACAGATGACAGATGACAGATGACAGATGACAGATGACAGATGACAGCTGACAGATGACAGATGACAGATGACAGATGACAGATGACAGATGACAGATGACAGATGACAGATGACAGATGACAGATGACAGATGACAGATGACAGATGACAGATGACAGATGACAGACGACAGATGACAGATGACAGATGACAAATGACAGATGACAGATGACAGATGACAGATGACAGATGACAGATGACAGATGACAGATGACAGATGACAGATGACAGATGACAGATGACAGATGACAGATGACAGATGACAGATGACGGACGAAGGATGACAGATGACAAATGACAGATGACAGATGACAGATGACAGATGACAGATGACAGATGACAGATGACAGAAGACAGATGACAGATGACAGATGACAGATGACAGATGACAGATGACAGATGACAGATGATAGATGATAGATGACAGATGACAGATGACAGATGACACATGACAGATGACAGATGACAGATGACAGATGACAGATGACAGATGACAGATGACAGATGACAGATGACAGATGACAGCTGACAGATGACAGATGACAGATGACAGATGACAGATGACAGATGACAGATGACAGATGACAGATGACAGATGACAGATGACAGATCACAGATGACACATGACATATGACAGATGACAGATGGAAAATGACAGATGACAGATGACAGATGACAGATGACAGATGACAGATGACAGATGACAGATGACAGATGACAGATGACAGATGACAGATGACAGATGACAGATGACAGATGACAGATGACAGATGACAGATGACAGATGACAGATGACAGGTGACAGATCACAGATCACAGATGAGACATGACATATGACAGATGACAGATGACAGATGACAGATGACAGATGACAGATGACAGATGACAGATGACGGATGACAGATGACAGGTGACAGGTCACAGGTGACAGGTGACAGATGACAGATGGCAGATGACAGATGACAGATAACCGTTGACAGATGACAGATGACAGATGGCAGATGACAGATGATAGATGACAGATGACAGATGACAGATGACAGATGACAGATGACAGATGACAGATGACAGATGACAGATGACAGATGACAGATGACAGATGACAGATGACAGATGACAGATGACAGATGACGGATGACAGATGACAGGTGACAGATGACACATGACAGATGACAGATGACAGATGACAGATGACAGATGACAGATGACGGATGACAGATGACAGGTGACAGGTCACAGGTGACAGGTGACAGATGACAGATGGCAGATGACAGATGACAGATAACCGTTGACAGATGACAGATGACAGATGACACATGACAGATGACAGATGACAGATGACAGATGACAGATGACAGATGACAGATGACAGATGACAGATGACAGATGACGGATGACAGATGACAGGTGACAGGTCACAGGTGACAGGTGACAGATGACAGATGGCAGATGACAGATGACAGATAACCGTTGACAGATGACAGATGACAGATGGCAGATGACAGATGACAGATGACATATGACAGATGACAGATGACAGATGACAGATGACAGATGACAGATGACAGATGACAGATGACAGATGACAGATGACAGATGACAGATGACAGATGACAGATGACGGATGACAGATGACAGGTGACAGGTCAACGGTGAAAGGTGACAGATGACAGATGGCAGATGACAGATGACAGATGGCAGATGACAGATGATAGATGACAGATGACAGATGACAGATGACAGATGACACATGACAGATGACAGATGACAGATGACAGATGACACGTGACACATGACATATGACAGATGACCGATGTCAGATGACAGATGACAGATGACAGATGACAGATGACAGATGACAGATGACAGATGGCATATGACAGATGACAGATGGCAGATGACACATGACATATGACAGATGACAGATGGCAGATGACAGATGGCAGATGACAGATGATAGATGACAGATGACAGATGACACATGACAGATGACAGATGACAGATGACAGATGACACGTGACACATGACATATGACAGATGACAGATGACAGATGACAGATGACAGATGACAGATGGCATATGACAGATGACAGATGGCAGATGACAGATGACAGATGACAGATGACAGATGACAGATGACAGATGACAGATGACAGATGACAGATGACAGATGACAGATGACAGATGACAGATGACAGATGACAGATGACAGATGACAGATGACAGATGACGGATGACAGATGACAGGTGACAGGTCACAGGTGACAGGTGACAGATGACAGATGGCAGATGACAGATGACAGATAACCGTTGACAGATGACAGATGACAGATGACAGATGGCAGATGACAGATGATAGATGACAGATGACAGATGACACATGACAGATGACAGATGACAGATGACAGATGACAGATGACAGATGACAGATGACAGATAAAAGATGACAGATGACACATGACATATGACAGATGACAGATGACAGATGACAGATGAAAGATGACAGATGACAGATGACAGATGACAGATGACAGATGACACATGACAGATGCCAGATGACGGATGACACATGACAGATGACACGTGACACATGACATATGACAGATGACAGATGACAAATGACAGATGACAGATGACAGATGACAGATGACAGATGGCATATGACAGATGACAGATGACAGATGACAGATGACAGATGACAGATGACAGATGACAGATGACAGATGACAGATGACAGATGACAGATGACAGATGACAGATGACAGATGACCGATGACAGATGACAGATGACAGATGACAGATGACAGCTGACAGCTGACAGATGACAGATGACAGATGACAGATGACAGATGACAGATGACAGACGACAGATGACAGATGACAGATGACAAATGACAGATGACAGATGACAGATAACAGATGACAAATGACATATGGCAGATGACAGATGACAGATGACAGATGACAAATGACAGATGACAGATGACAGATGACAGATGACAGATGACAGATGACAGATGACAGATGACAGATGACAGATGACCGATGACAGATGACAGATGACAGATGACAGATGACAGATGACAGATGACAGATGACAGATGACAGGTGACAGATGACAGATGACAGATGGCAGATGACGGACGAAGGATGACAGATGACAAATGACAGATGACAGATGACAGATGACAGATGACAAATGACAGATGGCAGATGACAGATGACAGATGACAGTTGACAGATGACAGATGACAGATGACAGATGACAGATGACAGATGACAGATGACAGATGACAGATGACAGATGACAGATGACAGATGACAGATGACAGATGACAGATGACAGATGACAGATGACAGATGACAGATGACAGATGACAGATGACAGATGACAGATGACAGATGACACATGACAGATCAAAGATGACACATGACATATGACAGATGACAGATGACAGATGACAGATGTTAGATGGTAGATGACAGATGACAGATGACAGATGACAGATGACAGATGACAGATGACAGATGACAGATGACAGATGACAGATGACAGATGACAGATGATAGATGACAAATGACAGATGACAGATGACAGATGACAGATGACAGATAACAGATGACAGATGACAGATGACAGATGACAGATGACAGATGACAGATGACAGATGACAGATGACAGATGACAGATGACAGATGACAGATGACAGATGACAGATGACAGATGACAGATGACAGATGACAGATGACAGATGACAGATGACAGATGACAGATGACAGATGACAGATGACAGATGACAGATGACAGATGACAGATGACAGATGACAGATGACAGATGACAGATGACAGATGACAGATGACAGATGACAGATGACAGATGACAGATGACAGGTGACAGATGACAGGTGACAGATAACCGTTGACAGATGACAGATGACAGATGGCAGATGACACATGACACATGACACATGACATATGACATATGACAAATGACAGATGACAGATGGCAGATTCCAGATGATAGATGACAGATGACAGATGACAGATGACAGATGACAGATGACAGATGACAGATGACAGATGACAGATGACAGATGACAGATGACAGATGACAGATGACAGATGACAGATGACAGATGACAGATGACAGATGACAGATGACAGATGACAGATGACAGAAGACAGATGACAGATGACAGATGACAGATAACCGTTGACAGATGACAGATGACAGATGGCAGATGACACATGACACATGACATATGACATATGACAGATGACAGATGACAGATGACAGATGGCAGATGCCAGATGATAGATGACACATGACAGATGACAGATGACAGATGACAGATGACAGATGACAGATGACATATGACATATGACAGATGACAGATGACAGATGACAGATGACAGATGACAGATGACAGATGGCAGATGATAGATGACAGATGACAGATGACAGATGACACATGACAGATGACAGATGACAGATGACAGATGACAGATGACAGATGACAGATGACAGATGACAGATGACAGATGACAGATGACAGATGACAGCTGACAGATGACAGATGACAGATGACAGATGAAAGATGACAGATGACAGATGACAGATGACAGATGACAGATGACAGATGACAGATGACAAATGACAGATGACAGGTGACAGGACACAGGTGACAGGTGACAGGTGACAGATGACAGATGGCAGATGACAGATGACAGATGACAGATGACACATGACAGATGACAGATGACAGATGACAGATGACAGATGACAGATGACAGATGACAGATGACAGATGACAGATGACAGATGACAGATGACAGATGACAGATGACAGATGACAGATGACAGATGACAGATGACAGATGACAGATGACAGATGACAGATGACAGATGACAGATGACAGATGACAGATGACAGATGACAAATGACAGATGACAGATGACACGTGACATATGACAGATGACAGATGACAGATGGCAGATGACACATGACAGATGATAGATGACAGATGACAGATGACAGATGACAGGTGACAGATGACAGATGACAGATGACAGATGACAGATGACAGATGACAGATGACAGATGACAGATGACAGATGACAGATGACAGATGACAGATGACAGATGACGGATGACAGATGACACATGACATATGACAGATGACAGATGGCAGATGACAGATGATAGATGAGAGATGACAGATGACAGATGACAGATGACAGATGACAGATGACAGATGACAGATAACAGATGACAGATGACAGATGACAGATGACAGATGACAGATGACAGATGACAGATGACAGATAACAGATGACAGTTGACAGATGACAGATGATTTATGACAGATGACAGATGACAGATGACAGATGACAGATGACGGATGACAGATGACACATGACATATGACAGATGACAGATGGCAGATGACAGATGATAGATGACAGATGACAGATGACAGATGACAGATGACATATGACAGATGACAGATGGCAGATGACAGATGATAGATGACAGATGACAGATGACAGATGACAGATGACAGATGACAGATGACAGATGACAGATGACAGATGACAGATGACAGATGACAGATGACAGATGACAGATGACAGATGACAGATGACAGATGACAGATGACAGATGACAGATGACAGATGACAGATGACAGATGACAAATGACAGATGACAGATGACAGATGACAGATGACAGATGACAGATCACAGATGACAGATGACAGCTGACAGATGACAGATGACAGATAACAGATGACAGATGACGGATGACAGATGACACATGACATATGACAGATGACAGATGGCAGATGACAGATGATAGATGAGAGATGACAGATGACAGATGACAGATGACAGATGACAGATGACAGATGACAGATGACAGATAACAGATGACAGATGACAGATGACAGATGACAGATGACAGATGACAGATGACAGATGACAGATAACAGATGACAGTTGACAGATGACAGATGATTTATGACAGATGACAGATGACAGATGACAGATGACAGATGACGGATGACAGATGACACATGACATATGACAGATGACAGATGGCAGATGACAGATGATAGATGACAGATGACAGATGACAGATGACAGATGACATATGACAGATGACAGATGGCAGATGACAGATGATAGATGACAGATGACAGATGACAGATGACAGATGACAGATGACAGATGACAGATGACAGATGACAGATGACAGATGACAGATGGCAGATGACACATGACAGATGATAGATAACAGATGACAGATAACAGTTGACAAATGACAGATAACAGTTGACAGATGACAGATGACAGAAGACAGATGACAGATGACAGATGACAGATGACAGATCACAGATGACAGATGACAGCTGACAGATGACAGATGACAGATAACAGATGACAGATGACAGATGACAGATGACAGATGACAGATGACAGATGACAGATGACAGATGACAGATGACAGATGACAGATGACAGATGACAGACGACGGATGACAGATGACAGGTGACAGGTCACAGGTGACAGGTGACAGATGACAGATGGCAGATGACAGATGACAGAAAACCGTTGACAGATGACAGATGGCAGATGACAGATGATAGACGACAGATGACAGATGACACATGAGAGATGACAGATGACAGATGACAGATGACAGATGACAGATGACAGATGACAGATAACAGATGACAGATGACACATGACATACGACAGATGACAGATGACAGATGACAGATGAAAGATAAAAGATGACAGATGACAGATGACAGACGACAGATGACAGATGACAGATGGCAGATGCCAGATGATAGATGACACATGACAGATGACAGATGACAGATGAGACATGACATATGACAGATGGCAGATGACAGATGACAGATGACAGATGACAGATGACAGATGACAGACGACGGATGACAGATGACAGGTGACAGGTCACAGGTGACAGGTGACAGATGACAGATGGCAGATGACAGATGACAGATGACAGATAACCGTTGACAGATGACAGATGACAGATGGCAGATGACACATGACACATGACAGATGACAGATGACAGATGACAGATGACAGATGACAGATGACAGATGACAGATGGCAGATGCCAGATGATAGATGACACATGACAGATGACAGATGACAGATGAGACATGACATATGACAGGTGACAGATGGCAGATGACAGATGACAAATGACAGATGACAGATGACAGATGACAGATGACAGATGACAGATGACAGACGACGGATGACAGATGACAGACGACAGGTCACAGGTGACAGGTGACAGATGACAGATGGCAGATGACAGATGACAGATAACCGTTGACAGATGACAGATGACAGATGGCAGATGACAGATGATAGATGACAGATGACACATGACAGATGACAGATGACAGATGACAGATGACAGATGACAGATGACAGATGACAGATAACAGATGACAGATGACACATGACATATGACAGATGACAGATGACAGATGACAGATGAAAGATGACAGATGACAGATGACAGATGGCAGATGACAGATGACACATGACAGATGCCAGATGACAGATGACACATGACAGATGACACGTGACACATGACATATGACAGATGACAGATGACAGATGACAGATGACAGATGACAGATGACAGATGACAGATGGCATATGACAGATGACAGATGACAGATGACAGATGACAGATGACAGATGACAGATGACAGATGACAGATGACAGATGACAGATGACAGATGACAGATGACAGATGACAGATGACAGATGACAGATGACAGATGACAGATGACAGATGACAGATGACAGATGACAGATGACAGATGACAGATGACAGATGACAGGTGACAGATGACAGATGACAGATGACAGACGACAGATGACAGATGACAGATGACAGATGACAGATGACAGATAACAGATGACAGATGACACATGACATATGACAGATGACAGATGACAGATGACAGATGAAAGATGACAGATGACAGATGACAGATGACAGATGACAGATGACACATGACAGATGCCAGACGACAGATGACACATGACAGATGACACGTGACACATGACAGATGACAGATGACAGATGACAGATGACAGATGACAGATGACAGATGACAGATGACAGATGACAGATGACAGATGACAGATGGCATATGACAGATGACAGATGACAGATGACAGATGACAGATGACAGATGACAGATGACAGATGACAGATGACAGATGACAGATGACAGATGACAGATGACAGATGACAGATGACAGATGACAGATGACCGATGACAGATGACAGATAACAGATGACAGATGACAGGTGACAGGTGACAGGTGACAGGTGCCAGGTGCCAGGTGCCAGGTGACAGGTGACAGGTGACAGGTGACAGGTGACAGGTGACAGGCGACAGGTGACAGGTGACAGGTGACAGGTGACAGGTGACAGGTGACAGGTGACAGGTGACAGGTGACAGGTGACAGGTGACAGGTGATAGGTGACAGGTGACAGGTGACAGGTGACAGATGACAGGTGACAGTGACAGGTGACAGGTGACAGGTGATAGGTGACAGGTGACAGGTGACAGTGACAGGTGACAGTGACAGGTGACGGCTGATAGGTGACAGGTGAGAGGTGATAGGTGACAGGTGACAGGTGACAGATGACAGGTGACAGGTGACAGGTCACAGGTGACAGGTGACAGGTGACAGGTGACAGTGAGAGGTGACAGGTGATAGGTGACAGGTGACAGGTGACAGGTGACAGGTGACAGGTGACAGGTGACAGGTGACAGTGACAGGTGACAGTGACAGGTGACGGCTGATAGGTGACAGGTGAGAGGTGATAGGTGACAGGTGACAGAGACAGGTGACAGATGACAGGTGACAGGTGACAGGTGACAGGTGACAGGTGACAGGTGACAGGTGACAGGTGACAGGTGACAGGTGACAGGTGACAGGTGACAGGTGACAGGTGACAGTGACAGGTGACAGTGACAGGTGACGGCTGATAGGTGACAGGTGAGAGGTGATAGGTGACAGGTGACAGAGACAGGTGACAGATGACAGGTGACAGGTGACAGGTGACAGGTGACAGGTGACAGGTGACAGGTGACAGATGACAGATGACAGATGACAGATGACAGATGGCAGATGCCAGATGATAGATGACACATGACAGATGACAGATGACAGATGAGACATGACATATGACAGATGACAGATGGCAGATGACAGATGACAGATGACAGATGACAGATGACAGATGACAGATGACAGACGACGGATGACAGATGACAGGTGACAGGTCACAGGTGACAGGTGACAGATGACAGATGGCAGATGACAGATGACAGATGACAGATGACAGATAACCGTTGACAGATGACAGATGACAGATGGCAGATGACACATGACACATGACAGATGACAGATGACAGATGACAGATGACAGATGACAGATGACAGATGACAGATGGCAGATGCCAGATGATAGATGACACATGACAGATGACAGATGAGACATGACATATGACAGGTGACAGATGGCAGATGACAGATGACAAATGACAGATGACAGATGACAGATGACAGATGACAGACGACAGATGACAAACGACGGATGACAGATGACAGGTGACAGGTCACAGGTGACAGGTGACAGATGACAGATGGCAGATGACAGATGACAGATAAGCGTTGACAGATGACAGATGACAGATGGCAGATGACAGATGATAGATGACAGATGACACATGACAGATGACAGATGACAGATGACAGATGACAGATGACAGATGACAGATGACAGATAACAGATGACAGATGACACATGACATATGACAAATGACAGATGACAGATGACAGATGACAGATGACAGATGACAGATGAAAGATGACAGATGACAGATGACAGATGGCAGATGACAGATGACACATGACAGATGCCAGATGACAGATGACACATGACAGATGACACGTGACACATGACATATGACAGATGACAGATGACAGATGACAGATGACAGATGACAGATGACAGATGACAGATGGCATATGACAGATGACAGATGACAGATGACAGATGACAGATGACAGATGACAGATGACAGATGACAGATGACAGATGACAGATGACAGATGACAGATGACAGATGACAGATGACAGATGACAGATGACAGATGACAGATGACAGATGACAGATGACAGATGACAGATGACAGATGACAGATGACAGATGACAGATGACAGATGACAGGTGACAGATGACAGATGACAGACGACAGATGACAGATGACAGATGACAGATGACAGATGACAGATAACAGATGACAGATGACACATGACATATGACAGATGACAGATGACAGATGACAGATGAAAGATGACAGATGACAGATGACAGATGACAGATGACAGATGACACATGACAGATGCCAGACGACAGATGACACATGACAGATGACACGTGACACATGACAGATGACAGATGACAGATGACAGATGACAGATGACAGATGACAGATGGCATATGACAGATGACAGATGACAGATGACAGATGACAGATGACAGATGACAGATGACAGATGACAGATGACAGATGACAGATGACAGATGACAGATGACAGATGACAGATGACAGATGACAGATGACAGATGACAGATGACAGATGACAGATGACAGATGACCGATGACAGATGACAGATGACAGATGACAGATGACAGGTGACAGGTGACAGGTGATAGGTGACAGGTGACAGGTGACAGGTGCCAGGTGCCAGGTGACAGGTGACAGGTGACAGGTGACAGGTGACAGGTGACAGGTGACAGGTGACAGGTGACAGGGGACAGGTGACAGGTGACAGGTGACAGGTGACAGGTGACAGGTGACAGGTGACAGGTGACAGGTGATAGGTGACAGGTGACAGGTGACAGGTGACAGGTGACAGATGACAGGTGACAGTGACAGGTGACAGGTGACAGGTGATAGGTGACAGGTGACAGGTGACAGGTGACAGTGACAGGTGACGGCTGATAGGTGACAGGTGAGAGGTGATAGGTGACAGGTGACAGGTGACAGATGACAGGTGACAGGTGACAGGTCACAGGTGACAGGTGACAGGTGACAGGTGACAGGTGACAGTGAGAGATGACAGGTGATAGGTGACAGGTGACAGGTGACAGGTGACAGGTGACAGGTGACAGGTGACAGGTGACAGTGACAGGTGACAGTGACAGGTGACGGCTGATAGGTGACAGGTGAGAGGTGATAGGTGACAGGTGACAGAGACAGGTGACAGATGACAGGTGACAGGTGACAGGTGACAGGTGACAGGTGACAGGTGACAGGTGACAGGTGACAGGTGACAGGTGACAGGTGACAGGTGACAGTGACAGGTGACAGTGACAGGTGACGGCTGATAGGTGACAGGTGAGAGGTGATAGGTGACAGGTGACAGTGACAGGTGACAGGTGACAGGTGACAGGTGACAGGTGACAGGTGACAGGTGACAGGTGACAGGTGACAGGTGACAGGTGACAGGTGACAAGTGACAGGTGACAGGTGACAGGTGACAGGTGACAGGTGACAGGTGACAGGTGACAGGTGACAGGTGACAGGTGACAGGTGACAGGTGACAGGTGACAGGTGACAGGTGACCGGTGACAGGTGACAGGTGACAGGTGACAGGTGACAGGTGACAGGTGACAGTGACAGGTGACAGGTGATAGGTGACAAGTGACAGGTGACAGGTGACAGGTGACAGGTGACAGTGACAGGTGACAGTGACAGGTGACGGCTGATAGGTGACAGGTGAGAGGTGATAGGTGACAGGTGACAGGTGACAGGTGAGAGGTGACAGGTGACAGGTGAGAGGTGATAGGTGACAGGTGACAGGTGACAGGTGACAGGTGACAGATGTCAGGTGACAGGTGACGGGTGACAGGTGACAGGTGACAGGTGACAGGTGACAGGTGAGAGGTGACAGGTGACAGGTGACAGGTGACAGGTGACAGGTGGCAGGTGACAGTTGACAGTTGACAGGTGACAGGTGACAGATAACAGGTGACAGGTGACAGATGACAGTGACAGGTGACAGATGTCAGGTGACAGGTGACGGGTGACAGGTGACAGGTGACAGGTGACAGGTGACAGGTGAGAGGTGACAGGTGACAGGTGACAGGTGACAGGTGACAGGTGACAGGTGACAGTTGACAGGTGACAGTGACATATGCCAGGTAACAGGTGACAGGTGGCAGGTGACAGTTGACAGTTGACAGGTGACAGATAACAGGTGACAGGTGACAGATGACAGTGACAGGTGACAGGTGACAGGTGACAGGTGACAGGTGACAGGTGACAGGTGACAGGTGACAGGTGACAGTGACATATGACAGGTAACAGGTGACAGGTGGCAGGTGACAGTTGACAGTTGACAGGTAACAGGTGACAGATAACAGGTGACAGGTGACAGATGACAGATGACAGATGACAGATGACAGATAACAGATGACAGATGACACATGACATATGACAGATGACAGATGACAGATGAAAGATGACAGATGACAGATGGCAGATGACAGATGACACATGACAGATGCCAGATGACAGATGACACATGACAGATGACACGTGACACATGACATATGACAGATGACAGATGACAGATGACATATGACAGATGACAGATGACAGATGACAGATGACAGATGGCATATGACAGATGACAGATGACAGATGACAGATGACAGATGACAGATGACAGATGACAGATGACAGATGACAGATGACAGATGACAGATGACAGATGACAGATGACAGATGACAGATGACAGATGACAGATGACAGATGACAGATGACAGATGACAGATGACAGATGACAGATGACAGATGACAGATGACAGATGGCATATGACAGATGACAGATGACACATGACATATGACAGATGACAGATGAAAAATGACAGATGACATATGACAGATGACAGATGACAGATGACACATGACAGATGCCAGATGACAGATGACACATGACAGATGACACGTGACACGTGACACATGACATATGACAGATGACAGATGACAGATGACAGATGACAGATGACAGATGGCATATGACAGATGACAGATGACAGATGACAGATGACAGATGACAGATGACAGATGACAGATGACAGATGACAGATGACAGATGACAGATGACAGATGACAGATGACAGATGACAGATGACAGATGACAGATGACAGATGACAGATGACCGATGACAGATGACAGATGACAGATGACAGATGACAGGTGACAGGTGACAGGTGATAGGTGACAGGTGACAGGTGACAGGTGACAGGTGACAGGTGACAGGTGACAGGTGACAGGTGACAGGTGACAGGTGACAGGTGACAGGTGACAGGTGACAGGTGACAGGTGACAGGTGACAGGTGACAGGTGACAGGTGACAGGTGACAGGTGACAGGTGACAGGTGACAGGTGACAGGTGATAGGTGACAGGTGACAGGTGACAGGTGACAGATGACAGGTGACAGTGACAGGTGACAGGTGACAGGTGATAGGTGACAGGTGACAGGTGACAGGTGACAGTGACAGGTGACGGCTGATAGGTGACAGGTGACAGTTGACAGGTGACAGGTGACAGGTGACAGGTGACAGATGACAGGTGACAGGTGACAGGTGACAGGTGACAGTGACAGGTGACAGTGACAGGTGACGACTGATAGGTGACAGGTGACAGGTGATAGGTGACAGGTGACAGTGACAGGTGACAGATGACAGGTGACAGGTGACAGGTGACAGGTGACAAGTGATAGGTGACAGGTGACAAGTGACAGGTGACAGGTGACAGGTGACAGGTGACAGGTGACAGTGACAGGTGACGGTGACAGGTGACGGCTGATAGGTGACAGCTGAGAGGTGATAGGTGACAGGTGACAGTGACAGGTGACAGATGACAGGTGACAGGTGACAGGTGACAGGTGACAGGTGACAGGTGACAGGTGACAGGTGACAGGTGACAGGTGACAGGTGACAGGTGACAGGTGACAGGTGACAGGAGACAGGTGACAGGTGACAGGTGACAGGTGACAGGTGACAGGTGACAGGTGACAGGTGACAGGTGACAGGTGACAGGTGACAGGTGACAGGTGACAGGTGACAGTGACAGTGACAGGTGACAGGTGACAGGTGATAGGTGACAGGTGACAGGTGACAGGTGACAGTGACAGGTGACAGTGACAGGTGACGGCTGATAGGTGACAGGTGAGAGGTGATAGGTGACAGGTGACAGTGACAGGTGACAGATGATAGGTGACAGGTGACAGTGACAGGTGACAGATGATAGGTGACAGGTGACAGGTGACAGGTGACAGGTGACAGATGTCAGGTGACAGGTGACAGGTGACAGGTGAATGGTGACAGGTGACAGGTGACAGGTGAGAGGTGACAGGTGACAGGTGATAGGTGATAGGTGACAGGTGACAGGTGACAGATGTCAGGTGACAGGTGACTGGTGACAAGTGACAGATGTCAGGTGACAGGTGACAGGTGGCAGGTGACAGTTGACAGTTGACAGGTGACAGGTGACAGATGATAGGTGACAGGTGACAGGTGACAGGTGACAGGTGACAGATGTCAGGTGACAGGTGACAGGTGACAGATGATAGGTGACAGGTGACAGGTGACAGGTGACAGGTGACAGATGTCAGGTGACAGGTGACAGGTGACAGGTGAATGGTGACAGGTGACAGGTGACAGGTGAGAGGTGACAGATGACAGTGACAGGTGACAGGTGACAGGTGACAGGTGACAGGTGACAGGTGACAGGTGACAGGTGACAAGTGACAGGTGACAGGTGACAGGTGACAGGTGACAGGTGACAGGTGACAGGTGACAGGTGACAGGTGACAAGTGACAGATGTCAGGTGACAGGTGACAGGTGACAGGTGACAGGTGACAGGTGACAGGTGACAGGTGACAGGTGACAGGTGACAGGTGACAGGTGACAGGTGACAGGTGACAGGTGACAGGTGACAGGTGACAGGTGACAGGTGACAGGTGACAGGTGACAGGTGACAGGTGACAGGTGACAGGTGACAGGTGACAGGTGACAGGTGACAGGTGACAGGTGACAGGTGACAGGTGACAGGTGACAGGTGACAGGTGACAGGTGATAGGTGACAGGTGACAGGTGACAGGTGACAGATGACAGGTGACAGTGACAGGTGACAGGTGACAGGTGATAGGTGACAGGTGACAGGTGACAGTGACAGGTGACAGGTGACGGCTGATAGGTGACAGGTGAGAGGTGACAGGTGAGAGGTGATAGGTGACAGGTGACAGTGACAGGTGACAGATGACAGGTGACAGGTGACAGGTCACAGGTGACAGGTGACAGGTGACAGGTGACAGGTGACAGTGACAGGTGACAGGTGACAGGTGACAGGTGACAGGTGACAGGTGACAGGTGACAGGTGACAGGTGACAGATGTCAGGTGACAGGTGACAGGTGACAGGTGACAGGTGACAGATGACAGGTGACAGATGACAGGTGACAGATGACAGGTGACAGTGACAGGTGACAGGTGACAGGTGACAGGTGACAGGTGACAGGTGACAGGTGACAGGTGACAGGTGACAGGTGACAGGTGACAGGTGACAGGTGACAGGTGACAGGTGACAGGTGACAGGTGACAGGTGACAGGTGACAGGTGACAGGTGACAGGTGACAGGTGACAGGTGACAGGTGATAGGTGACAGGTGACAGGTGACAGGTGACAGATGACAGGTGACAGTGACAGGTGACAGGTGACAGGTGATAGGTGACAGGTGACAGGTGACAGGTGACAGGTGACAGGTGACAGTGACAGGTGACAGGTGACAGGTGACAGGTGACAGGTGACAGGTGACAGGTGACAGGTGACAGGTGACAGGTGACAGGTGACAGGTGACAGGTGACAGGTGACAGGTGACAGGTGATAGGTGACAGGTGACAGGTGACAGGTGACAGGTGACAGGTGATAGGTGACAGGTGACAGGTGACAGATGACAGGTGACAGTGACAGGTGACAGGTGACAGGTGACAGGTGACAGATGACAGGTGACAGTGACAGGTGACAGGTGACAGGTGATAGGTGACAGGTGACAGGTGACAGTGACAGGTGACAGGTGACGGCTGATAGGTGACAGGTGAGAGGTGACAGGTGAGAGGTGATAGGTGACAGGTGACAGTGACAGGTGACAGATGACAGGTGACAGGTGACAGGTCACAGGTGACAGGTGACAGGTGACAGGTGACAGTGACAGGTGACAGGTGACAGGTGACAGGTGACAGGTGACAGGTGACAGGTGACAGGTGACAGGTGACAGGTGACAGATGTCAGGTGACAGGTGACAGGTGACAGGTGACAGGTGACAGATGACAGGTGACAGATGACAGGTGACAGATGACAGGTGACAGTGACAGGTGACAGGTGACAGGTGACAGGTGACAGGTGACAGGTGACAGGTGACAGGTGACAGGTGACAGGTGACAGGTGACAGGTGACAGGTGACAGGTGACAGGTGACAGGTGACAGGTGACAGGTGACAGGTGACAGGTGACAGGTGACAGGTGACAGGTGACAGGTGACAGGTGATAGGTGACAGGTGACAGGTGACAGGTGACAGATGACAGGTGACAGTGACAGGTGACAGGTGACAGGTGATAGGTGACAGGTGACAGGTGACAGGTGACAGGTGACAGGTGACAGTGACAGGTGACAGTGACAGGTGACGGCTGATAGGTGACAGGTGAGAGGTGATAGGTGACAGGTGACAGTGACAGGTGACAGATGACAGGTGACAGGTGACAGGTCACAGGTGACAGGTGACAGGTGACAGGTGACAGGTGACAGTGACAGGTGACAGTGACAGGTGACGGCTGATAGGTGACAGGTGAGAGGTGATAGGTGACAGGTGACAGTGACAGGTGACAGATGACAGGTGACAGGTGACAGGTGACAGGTGACAGGTGACAGGTGACAGGTGACAGGTGACAATGACAGGTGACAGTGACAGGTGACGGCTGATAGGTGACAGGTGAGAGGTGATAGGTGACAGGTGACAGTGACAGGTGACAGATGATAGGTGACAGGTGACAGTGACAGGTGACAGATGATAGGTGACAGGTGACAGGTGACAGGTGACAGGTGACAGATGTCAGGTGACAGGTGACAGGTGACAGGTGAATGGTGACAGGTGACAGGTGACAGGTGAGAGGTGACAGGTGACAGGTGATAGGTGATAGGTGACAGGTGACAGGTGACAGATGTCAGGTGACAGGTGACAGGTGACAAGTGACAGATGTCAGGTGACAGGTGACAGGTGGCAGGTGACAGTTGACAGTTGACAGGTGACAGGTGACAGATGATAGGTGACAGGTGACAGGTGACAGATGACAGATGTCAGGTGACAGGTGACAGATGATAGGTGACAGGTGACAGGTGACAGGTGACAGGTGACAGATGTCAGGTGACAGGTGACAGGTGACAGGTGAATGGTGACAGGTGACAGGTGACAGGTGAGAGGTGACAGATGACAGTGACAGGTGACAGGTGACAGGTGACAGGTGACAGGTGACAGGTGACAGGTGACAAGTGACAGGTAACAGGTGACAGGTGACAGGTGACAGGTGACAGGTGACAGGTGACAGGTGACAGGTGACAAGTGACAGATGTCAGGTGACAGGTGACAGGTGACAGGTGACAGGTGACAGGTGACAGGTGACAGGTGACAGGTGACAGGTGACAGGTGACAGGTGACAGGTGACAGGTGACAGGTGACAGGTGACAGGTGACAGGTGACAGGTGACAGGTGACAGGTGACAGGTGACAGGTGACAGGTGACAGGTGACAGTTGACAGGTGACAGGTGACAGGTGACAGGTGACAGGTGACAGATGACAGGTGACAGATGACAGGTGACAGATGACAGGTGACAGTGACAGGTGACAGGTGACAGGTGACAGGTGACAGGTGACAGGTGACAGGTGACAGGTGACAGGTGACAGGTGACAGGTGACAGGTGACAGGTGACAGGTGACAGGTGACAGGTGACAGGTGATAGGTGACAGGTGACAGGTGACAGGTGACAGATGACAGGTGACAGTGACAGGTGACAGGTGACAGGTGATAGGTGACAGGTGACAGGTGACAGTGACAGGTGACGGCTGATAGGTGACAGGTGAGAGGTGACAGGTGAGAGGTGATAGGTGACAGGTGACAGTGACAGGTGACAGATGACAGGTGACAGGTGACAGGTCACAGGTGACAGGTGACAGGTGACAGGTGACAGGTGACAGTGACAGGTGACAGGTGACAGGTGACAGGTGACAGGTGACAGGTGACAGGTGACAGGTGACAGGTGACAGGTGACAGGTGACAGGTGACAGGTGACAGATGTCAGGTGACAGGTGACAGGTGACAGGTGACAGCTGACAGGTGACAGATGACAGGTGACAGATGACAGGTGACAGTGACAGGTGACAGGTGACAGGTGACAGGTGACAGGTGACAGGTGACAGGTGACAGGTGACAGGTGACAGGTGACAGATGACAGATGACAGATGGCATATGACAGATGACAGATGACAGATGACAGATGACAGATGACAGATGACAGATGACAGATGACAGATGACAGATGACAGATGACAGATGACAGATGACAGATGACAGATGACAGATGACAGATGACAGATGACAGATGACAGATGACAGATGACAGATGACAGATGACAGATGACAGATGACAGATGACAGATGACAGATGACCGATGACAGATGACAGATGACAGATGACAGATGACAGGTGACAGATGACAGATGACAGACGACAGACGACAGATGACAGATGACAGATGACAGATGACAGATGACAGATGACAGATAACAGATGACAGATGACACATGACATATGACAGATGACAGATGAAAAATGACAGATGACATATGACAGATGACAGATGACAGATGACACATGACAGATGCCAGATGACAGATGACACATGACAGATGACACGTGACACGTGACACATGACATATGACAGATGACAGATGACAGATGACAGATGACAGATGACAGATGGCATATGACAGATGACAGATGACAGATGACAGATGACAGATGACAGATGACAGATGACAGATGACAGATGACAGATGACAGATGACAGATGACAGATGACAGATGACAGATGACAGATGACAGATGACAGATGACCGATGACAGATGACAGATGACAGATGACAGATGACAGGTGACAGGTGACAGGTGATAGGTGACAGGTGACAGGTGACAGGTGACAGGTGACAGGTGACAGGTGACAGGTGACAGGTGACAGGTGACAGGTGACAGGTGACAGGTGACAGGTGACAGGTGACAGGTGACAGGTGACAGGTGACAGGTGACAGGTGACAGGTGACAGGTGACAGGTGACAGGTGACAGGTGATAGGTGACAGGTGACAGGTGACAGGTGACAGATGACAGGTGACAGTGACAGGTGACAGGTGACAGGTGATAGGTGACAGGTGACAGGTGACAGGTGACAGTGACAGGTGACGGCTGAAAGGTGACAGGTGACAGTTGACAGGTGACAGGTGACAGGTGACAGATGACAGGTGACAGGTGACAGTGACAGGTGACAGTGACAGGTGACGACTGATAGGTGACAGGTGACAGGTGATAGGTGACAGGTGACAGTGACAGGTGACAGATGACAGGTGACAGGTGACAGGTGACAGGTGACAAGTGACAGGTGACAGGTGACAAGTGACAGGTGACAGGTGACAGGTGACAGGTGACAGTGACAGGTGACAGATGTCAGGTGACAGGTGACAGGTGACAGCTGAGAGGTGATAGGTGACAGGTGACAGTGACAGGTGACAGATGACAGGTGACAGGTGACAGGTGACAGGTGACAGGTGACAGGTGACAGGTGACAGGTGACAGGTGACAGGTGACAGGTGACAGGTGACAGGTGACAGGAGACAGGTGACAGGTGACAGGTGACAGGTGACAGGTGACAGGTGACAGGTGACAGGTGACAGGTGACAGGTGACAGGTGACAGGTGACAGGTGACAGGTGACAGTGACAGTGACAGGTGACAGGTGACAGGTGATAGGTGACAGGTGACAGGTGACAGGTGACAGTGACAGGTGACAGTGACAGGTGACGGCTGATAGGTGACAGGTGAGAGGTGATAGGTGACAGGTGACAGTGACAGGTGACAGATGATAGGTGACAGGTGACAGCGACAGGTGACAGGTGACAGGTGACAGGTGACAGGTGACAGGTGACAGGTGACAGGTGACAAGTGACAGGTGACAGGTGACAGGTGACAGGTGACAGGTGACAGGTGACAGGTGACAGGTGACAGGTGACAGGTGACAAGTGACAGATGTCAGGTGACAGGTGACAGGTGACAGGTGACAGGTGACAGGTGACAGGTGACAGGTGACAGGTGACAGGTGACAGGTGACAGGTGACAGGTGACAGGTGACAAGTGACAGGTGACAGGTGACAAGTGACAGGTGACAGGTGACAGGTGACAGGTGACAGGTGACAGTGACAGGTGACGGTGACAGGTGACGGCTGATAGGTGACAGCTGAGAGGTGATAGGTGACAGGTGACAGATGTCAGGTGACAGGTGACTGGTGACAAGTGACAGATGTCAGGTGACAGGTGACAGGTGGCAGGTGACAGTTGACAGTTGACAGGTGACAGGTGACAGATGATAGGTGACAGGTGACAGGTGACAGGTGACAGGTGACAGATGTCAGGTGACAGGTGACAGGTGACAGATGATAGGTGACAGGTGACAGGTGACAGGTGACAGGTGACAGATGTCAGGTGACAGGTGACAGGTGACAGGTGAATGGTGACAGGTGACAGGTGACAGGTGACAGGTGAGAGGTGACAGATGACAGTGACAGGTGACAGGTGACAGGTGACAGGTGACAGGTGACAGGTGACAGGTGACAGGTGACAAGTGACAGGTGACAGGTGACAGGTGACAGGTGACAGGTGACAGGTGACAGGTGACAGGTGACAGGTGACAAGTGACAGATGTCAGGTGACAGGTGACAGGTGACAGGTGACAGGTGACAGGTGACAGGTGACAGGTGACAGGTGACAGGTGACAGGTGACAGGTGACAGGTGACAGGTGACAGGTGACAGGTGACAGGTGACAGGTGACAGGTGACAGGTGACAGGTGACAGGTGACAGGTGACAGGTGACAGGTGACAGGTGACAGGTGACAGGTGACAGGTGACAGGTGACAGGTGACAGGTGACAGGTGACAGGTGACAGGTGATAGGTGACAGGTGACAGGTGACAGGTGACAGATGACAGGTGACAGTGACAGGTGACAGGTGACAGGTGATAGGTGACAGGTGACAGGTGACAGTGACAGGTGACAGGTGACGGCTGATAGGTGACAGGTGAGAGGTGACAGGTGAGAGGTGATAGGTGAAAGGTGACAGTGACAGGTGACAGATGACAGGTGACAGATGACAGGTGACAGGTGACAGGTCACAGGTGACAGGTGACAGGTGACAGGTGACAGGTGACAGTGACAGGTGACAGGTGACAGGTGACAGGTGACAGGTGACAGGTGACAGGTGACAGGTGACAGGTGACAGATGTCAGGTGACAGGTGACAGGTGACAGGTGACAGGTGACAGATGACAGGTGACAGATGACAGGTGACAGATGACAGGTGACAGTGACAGGTGACAGGTGACAGGTGACAGGTGACAGGTGACAGGTGACAGGTGACAGGTGACAGGTGACAGGTGACAGGTGACAGGTGACAGGTGACAGGTGACAGGTGACAGGTGACAGGTGACAGGTGACAGGTGACAGGTGACAGGTGACAGGTGACAGGTGACAGGTGACAGGTGATAGGTGACAGGTGACAGGTGACAGGTGACAGATGACAGGTGACAGTGACAGGTGACAGGTGACAGGTGATAGGTGACAGGTGACAGGTGACAGGTGACAGGTGACAGGTGACAGTGACAGGTGACAGGTGACAGGTGACAGGTGACAGGTGACAGGTGACAGGTGACAGGTGACAGGTGACAGGTGACAGGTGACAGGTGACAGGTGACAGGTGACAGGTGACAGGTGACAGGTGATAGGTGACAGGTGACAGGTGACAGGTGACAGGTGACAGGTGATAGGTGACAGGTGACAGGTGACAGATGACAGGTGACAGTGACAGGTGACAGGTGACAGGTGACAGGTGACAGATGACAGGTGACAGTGACAGGTGACAGGTGACAGGTGATAGGTGACAGGTGACAGGTGACAGTGACAGGTGACAGGTGACGGCTGATAGGTGACAGGTGAGAGGTGACAGGTGAGAGGTGATAGGTGACAGGTGACAGTGACAGTTGACAGATGACAGGTGACAGGTGACAGGTCACAGGTGACAGGTGACAGGTGACAGGTGACAGGTGACAGTGACAGGTGACAGGTGACAGGTGACAGGTGACAGGTGACAGGTGACAGGTGACAGGTGACAGGTGACAGATGTCAGGTGACAGGTGACAGGTGACAGGTGACAGGTGACAGATGACAGGTGACAGATGACAGGTGACAGATGACAGGTGACAGTGACAGGTGACAGGTGACAGGTGACAGGTGACAGGTGACAGGTGACAGGTGACAGGTGACAGGTGACAGGTGACAGGTGACAGGTGACAGGTGACAGGTGACAGGTGACAGGTGACAGGTGACAGGTGACAGGTGACAGGTGACAGGTGACAGGTGACAGGTGACAGGTGACAGGTGATAGGTGACAGGTGACAGGTGACAGGTGACAGATGACAGGTGACAGTGACAGGTGACAGGTGACAGGTGATAGGTGACAGGTGACAGGTGACAGGTGACAGGTGACAGGTGACAGTGACAGGTGACAGTGACAGGTGACGGCTGATAGGTGACAGGTGAGAGGTGATAGGTGACAGGTGACAGTGACAGGTGACAGATGACAGGTGACAGGTGACAGGTCACAGGTGACAGGTGACAGGTGACAGGTGACAGGTGACAGTGACAGGTGACAGTGACAGGTGACGGCTGATAGGTGACAGGTGAGAGGTGATAGGTGACAGGTGACAGTGACAGGTGACAGATGACAGGTGACAGGTGACAGGTGACAGGTGACAGGTGACAGGTGACAGGTGACAATGACAGGTGACAGTGACAGGTGACGGCTGATAGGTGACAGGTGAGAGGTGATAGGTGACAGGTGACAGTGACAGGTGACAGATGACAGGTGACAGGTGACAGGTGACAGGTGACAATGACAGGTGACAGTGACAGGTGACAGTGACAGGTGACGGCTGATAGGTGACAGGTGAGAGGTGATAGGTGACAGGTGACAGTGACAGGTGACAGATGACAGGTGACAGGTGACAGGTCACAGGTGACAGGTGACAGGTGACAGGTGACAGGTGACAGTGACAGGTGACAGTGACAGGTGACGGCTGATAGGTGACAGGTGAGAGGTGATAGGTGACAGGTGACAGTGACAGGTGACAGATGATAGGTGACAGGTGACAGTGACAGGTGACAGATGATAGGTGACAGGTGACAGGTGACAGGTGACAGGTGACAGATGTCAGGTGACAGGTGACAGGTGACAGGTGAATGGTGACAGGTGACAGGTGACAGGTGAGAGGTGACAGGTGACAGGTGATAGGTGATAGGTGACAGGTGACAGGTGACAGATGTCAGGTGACAGGTGACAGGTGACAAGTGACAGATGTCAGGTGACAGGTGACAGGTGGCAGGTGACAGTTGACAGTTGACAGGTGACAGGTGACAGATGATAGGTGACAGGTGACAGGTGACAGATGACAGATGTCAGGTGACAGGTGACAGATGATAGGTGACAGGTGACAGGTGACAGGTGACAGGTGACAGATGTCAGGTGACAGGTGACAGGTGACAGGTGAATGGTGACAGGTGACAGGTGACAGGTGAGAGGTGACAGATGACAGTGACAGGTGACAGGTGACAGGTGACAGGTGACAGGTGACAGGTGACAAGTGACAGGTGACAGGTGACAGGTGACAGGTGACAGGTGACAGGTGACAGGTGACAGGTGACAGGTGACAAGTGACAGATGTCAGGTGACAGGTGACAGGTGACAGGTGACAGGTGACAGGTGACAGGTGACAGGTGACAGGTGACAGGTGACAGGTGACAGGTGACAGGTGACAGGTGACAGGTGACAGGTGACAGGTGACAGGTGACAGGTGACAGGTGACAGGTGACAGGTGACAGGTGACAGTTGACAGGTGACAGGTGACAGGTGACAGGTGACAGGTGACAGATGACAGGTGACAGATGACAGGTGACAGATGACAGGTGACAGTGACAGGTGACAGGTGACAGGTGACAGGTGACAGGTGACAGGTGACAGGTGACAGGTGACAGGTGACAGGTGACAGGTGACAGGTGACAGGTGACAGGTGACAGGTGACAGGTGACAGGTGACAGGTGACAGGTGATAGGTGACAGGTGACAGGTGACAGGTGACAGATGACAGGTGACAGTGACAGGTGACAGGTGACAGGTGATAGGTGACAGGTGACAGGTGACAGTGACAGGTGACAGTGACAGGTGACGGCTGATAGGTGACAGGTGAGAGGTGACAGGTGAGAGGTGATAGGTGACAGGTGACAGTGACAGGTGACAGATGACAGGTGACAGGTGACAGGTCACAGGTGACAGGTGACAGGTGACAGGTGACAGGTGACAGTGACAGGTGACAGGTGACAGGTGACAGGTGACAGGTGACAGGTGACAGGTGACAGGTGACAGGTGACAGGTGACAGATGTCAGGTGACAGGTGACAGGTGACAGGTGACAGATGACAGGTGACAGATGACAGGTGACAGATGACAGGTGACAGTGACAGGTGACAGGTGACAGGTGACAGGTGACAGGTGACAGGTGACAGGTGACAGGTGACAGGTGACAGGTGACAGGTGACAGGTGACAGGTGACAGGTGACAGGTGACAGGTGACAGGTGATAGGTGACAGGTGACAGGTGACAGGTGACAGATGACAGGTGACAGTGACAGGTGACAGTGACAGGTGACGGCTGATAGGTGACAGGTGAGAGGTGATAGGTGACAGGTGACAGTGACAGGTGACAGATGACAGGTGACAGGTGACAGGTGACAGGTGACAGTGACAGGTGACGGCTGAAAGGTGACAGGTGACAGTTGACAGTTGACAGGTGACAGGTGACAGGTGACAGATGACAGGTGACAGGTGACAGTGACAGGTGACAGTGACAGGTGACGACTGATAGGTGACAGGTGACAGGTGATAGGTGACAGGTGACAGTGACAGGTGACAGATGACAGGTGACAGGTGACAGGTGACAGGTGACAAGTGACAGGTGACAGGTGACAAGTGACAGGTGACAGGTGACAGGTGACAGGTGACAGGTGACAGTGACAGGTGACAGATGTCAGGTGACAGGTGACAGGTGACAGCTGAGAGGTGATAGGTGACAGGTGACAGTGACAGGTGACAGATGACAGGTGACAGGTGACAGGTGACAGGTGACAGGTGACAGGTGACAGGTGACAGGTGACAGGTGACAGGTGACAGGTGACAGGTGACAGGTGACAGGAGACAGGTGACAGGTGACAGGTGACAGGTGACAGGTGACAGGTGACAGGTGACAGGTGACAGGTGACAGGTGACAGGTGACAGGTGACAGGTGACAGGTGACAGTGACAGTGACAGGTGACAGGTGACAGGTGATAGGTGACAGGTGACAGGTGACAGGTGACAGTGACAGGTGACAGTGACAGGTGACGGCTGATAGGTGACAGGTGAGAGGTGATAGGTGACAGGTGACAGTGACAGGTGACAGATGATAGGTGACAGGTGACAGTGACAGGTGACAGGTGACAGGTGACAGGTGACAGGTGACAGGTGACAGGTGACAGGTGACAAGTGACAGGTGACAGGTGACAGGTGACAGGTGACAGGTGACAGGTGACAGGTGACAGGTGACAGGTGACAGGTGACAAGTGACAGATGTCAGGTGACAGGTGACAGGTGACAGGTGACAGGTGACAGGTGACAGGTGACAGGTGACAGGTGACAGGTGACAGGTGACAGGTGACAGGTGACAGGTGACAAGTGACAGGTGACAGGTGACAAGTGACAGGTGACAGGTGACAGGTGACAGGTGACAGGTGACAGTGACAGGTGACGGTGACAGGTGACGGCTGATAGGTGACAGCTGAGAGGTGATAGGTGACAGGTGACAGATGTCAGGTGACAGGTGACTGGTGACAAGTGACAGATGTCAGGTGACAGGTGACAGGTGGCAGGTGACAGTTGACAGTTGACAGGTGACAGGTGACAGATGATAGGTGACAGGTGACAGGTGACAGGTGACAGGTGACAGATGTCAGGTGACAGGTGACAGGTGACAGATGATAGGTGACAGGTGACAGGTGACAGGTGACAGGTGACAGATGTCAGGTGACAGGTGACAGGTGACAGGTGAATGGTGACAGGTGACAGGTGACAGGTGACAGGTGAGAGGTGACAGATGACAGTGACAGGTGACAGGTGACAGGTGACAGGTGACAGGTGACAGGTGACAGGTGACAGGTGACAAGTGACAGGTGACAGGTGACAGGTGACAGGTGACAGGTGACAGGTGACAGGTGACAGGTGACAGGTGACGGGTGACAAGTGACAGATGTCAGGTGACAGGTGACAGGTGACAGGTGACAGGTGACAGGTGACAGGTGACAGGTGACAGGTGACAGGTGACAGGTGACAGGTGACAGGTGACAGGTGACAGGTGACAGGTGACAGGTGACAGGTGACAGGTGACAGGTGACAGGTGACAGGTGACAGGTGACAGGTGACAGGTGACAGGTGACAGGTGACAGGTGACAGGTGACAGGTGACAGGTGACAGGTGACAGGTGACAGGTGACAGGTGATAGGTGACAGGTGACAGGTGACAGGTGACAGATGACAGGTGACAGTGACAGGTGACAGGTGACAGGTGATAGGTGACAGGTGACAGGTGACAGTGACAGGTGACAGGTGACGGCTGATAGGTGACAGGTGAGAGGTGACAGGTGAGAGGTGATAGGTGACAGGTGACAGTGACAGGTGACAGATGACAGGTGACAGGTGACAGGTCACAGGTGACAGGTGACAGGTGACAGGTGACAGGTGACAGTGACAGGTGACAGGTGACAGGTGACAGGTGACAGGTGACAGGTGACAGGTGACAGGTGACAGGTGACAGGTGACAGATGTCAGGTGACAGGTGACAGGTGACAGGTGACAGGTGACAGATGACAGGTGACAGATGACAGGTGACAGATGACAGGTGACAGTGACAGGTGACAGGTGACAGGTGACAGGTGACAGGTGACAGGTGACAGGTGACAGGTGACAGGTGACAGGTGACAGGTGACAGGTGACAGGTGACAGGTGACAGGTGACAGGTGACAGGTGACAGGTGACAGGTGACAGGTGACAGGTGACAGGTGACAGGTGACAGGTGACAGGTGATAGGTGACAGGTGACAGGTGACAGGTGACAGATGACAGGTGACAGTGACAGGTGACAGGTGACAGGTGATAGGTGACAGGTGACAGGTGACAGGTGACAGGTGACAGGTGACAGTGACAGGTGACAGGTGACAGGTGACAGGTGACAGGTGACAGGTGACAGGTGACAGGTGACAGGTGACAGGTGACAGGTGACAGGTGACAGGTGACAGGTGACAGGTGACAGGTGACAGGTGATAGGTGACAGGTGACAGGTGACAGGTGACAGGTGACAGGTGACAGGTGACAGGTGATAGGTGACAGGTGACAGGTGACAGATGACAGGTGACAGTGACAGGTGACAGGTGACAGGTGACAGGTGACAGATGACAGGTGACAGTGACAGGTGACAGGTGACAGGTGATAGGTGACAGGTGACAGGTGACAGTGACAGGTGACAGGTGACGGCTGATAGGTGACAGGTGAGAGGTGACAGGTGAGAGGTGATAGGTGACAGGTGACAGTGACAGTTGACACATGACAGGTGACAGGTGACAGGTCACAGGTGACAGGTGACAGGTGACAGGTGACAGGTGACAGTGACAGGTGACAGGTGACAGGTGACAGGTGACAGGTGACAGGTGACAGGTGACAGGTGACAGGTGACAGATGTCAGGTGACAGGTGACAGGTGACAGGTGACAGGTGACAGATGACAGGTGACAGATGACAGGTGACAGATGACAGGTGACAGTGACAGGTGACAGGTGACAGGTGACAGGTGACAGGTGACAGGTGACAGGTGACAGGTGACAGGTGACAGGTGACAGGTGACAGGTGACAGGTGACAGGTGACAGGTGACAGGTGACAGGTGACAGGTGACAGGTGACAGGTGACAGGTGACAGGTGACAGGTGACAGGTGACAGGTGATAGGTGACAGGTGACAGGTGACAGGTGACAGATGACAGGTGACAGTGACAGGTGACAGGTGACAGGTGATAGGTGACAGGTGACAGGTGACAGGTGACAGGTGACAGGTGACAGTGACAGGTGACAGTGACAGGTGACGGCTGATAGGTGACAGGTGAGAGGTGATAGGTGACAGGTGACAGTGACAGGTGACAGATGACAGGTGACAGGTGACAGGTCACAGGTGACAGGTGACAGGTGACAGGTGACAGGTGACAGTGACAGGTGACAGTGACAGGTGACGGCTGATAGGTGACAGGTGAGAGGTGATAGGTGACAGGTGACAGTGACAGGTGACAGATGACAGGTGACAGGTGACAGGTGACAGGTGACAGGTGACAGGTGACAGGTGACAATGACAGGTGACAGTGACAGGTGACGGCTGATAGGTGACAGGTGAGAGGTGATAGGTGACAGGTGACAGTGACAGGTGACAGATGACAGGTGACAGGTGACAGGTGACAGGTGACAATGACAGGTGACAGTGACAGGTGACAGTGACAGGTGACGGCTGATAGGTGACAGGTGAGAGGTGATAGGTGACAGGTGACAGTGACAGGTGACAGATGACAGGTGACAGGTGACAGGTCACAGGTGACAGGTGACAGGTGACAGGTGACAGGTGACAGTGACAGGTGACAGTGACAGGTGACGGCTGATAGGTGACAGGTGAGAGGTGATAGGTGACAGGTGACAGTGACAGGTGACAGATGATAGGTGACAGGTGACAGTGACAGGTGACAGATGATAGGTGACAGGTGACAGGTGACAGGTGACAGGTGACAGATGTCAGGTGACAGGTGACAGGTGACAGGTGAATGGTGACAGGTGACAGGTGACAGGTGAGAGGTGACAGGTGACAGGTGATAGGTGATAGGTGACAGGTGACAGGTGACAGATGTCAGGTGACAGGTGACAGGTGACAAGTGACAGATGTCAGGTGACAGGTGACAGGTGGCAGGTGACAGTTGACAGTTGACAGGTGACAGGTGACAGATGATAGGTGACAGGTGACAGGTGACAGATGACAGATGTCAGGTGACAGGTGACAGATGATAGGTGACAGGTGACAGGTGACAGGTGACAGGTGACAGATGTCAGGTGACAGGTGACAGGTGACAGGTGAATGGTGACAGGTGACAGGTGACAGGTGAGAGGTGACAGATGACAGTGACAGGTGACAGGTGACAGGTGACAGGTGACAGGTGACAGGTGACAAGTGACAGGTGACAGGTGACAGGTGACAGGTGACAGGTGACAGGTGACAGGTGACAGGTGACAGGTGACAAGTGACAGATGTCAGGTGACAGGTGACAGGTGACAGGTGACAGGTGACAGGTGACAGGTGACAGGTGACAGGTGACAGGTGACAGGTGACAGGTGACAGGTGACAGGTGACAGGTGACAGGTGACAGGTGACAGGTGACAGGTGACAGGTGACAGGTGACAGGTGACAGTTGACAGGTGACAGGTGACAGGTGACAGGTGACAGGTGACAGATGACAGGTGACAGATGACAGGTGACAGATGACAGGTGACAGTGACAGGTGACAGGTGACAGGTGACAGGTGACAGGTGACAGGTGACAGGTGACAGGTGACAGGTGACAGGTGACAGGTGACAGGTGACAGGTGACAGGTGACAGGTGACAGGTGACAGGTGACAGGTGACAGGTGACAGGTGATAGGTGACAGGTGACAGGTGACAGGTGACAGATGACAGGTGACAGTGACAGGTGACAGGTGACAGGTGATAGGTGACAGGTGACAGGTGACAGTGACAGGTGACAGTGACAGGTGACGGCTGATAGGTGACAGGTGAGAGGTGACAGGTGAGAGGTGATAGGTGACAGGTGACAGTGACAGGTGACAGATGACAGGTGACAGGTGACAGGTCACAGGTGACAGGTGACAGGTGACAGGTGACAGGTGACAGTGACAGGTGACAGGTGACAGGTGACAGGTGACAGGTGACAGGTGACAGGTGACAGGTGACAGGTGACAGGTGACAGGTGACAGGTGACAGATGTCAGGTGACAGGTGACAGGTGACAGGTGACAGATGACAGGTGACAGATGACAGGTGACAGATGACAGGTGACAGTGACAGGTGACAGGTGACAGGTGACAGGTGACAGGTGACAGGTGACAGGTGACAGGTGACAGGTGACAGGTGACAGGTGACAGGTGACAGGTGACAGGTGACAGGTGACAGGTGACAGGTGACAGGTGACAGGTGACAGGTGACAGGTGACAGGTGACAGGTGACAGGTGACAGGTGACAGGTGACAGGTGATAGGTGACAGGTGACAGGTGACAGGTGACAGATGACAGGTGACAGTGACAGGTGACAGGTGACAGGTGATAGGTGACAGGTGACAGGTGACAGGTGACAGGTGACAGGTGACAGTGACAGGTGACAGTGACAGGTGACGGCTGATAGGTGACAGGTGAGAGGTGATAGGTGACAGGTGACAGTGACAGGTGACAGGTGACAGGTGACAGGTGACAGGTGACAGGTGACAGTGACAGGTGACAGGTGACAGGTGACAGGTGACAGGTGACAGGTGACAGGTGACAGGTGACAGGTGACAGGTGACAGGTGACAGGTGACAGATGTCAGGTGACAGGTGACAGGTGACAGGTGACAGGTGATAGGAGACAGGTGACAGGTGACAGGTGACAGGTGACAGGTGACAGGTGACAGGTGACAGGTGACAGTGACAGGTGACAGTGACAGGTGACGGCTGATAGGTGACAGGTGAGAGGTGATAGGTGACAGGTGACAGTGACAGGTGACAGATGATAGGTGACAGGTGACAGGTGACAGGTGACAGGTGACAGATGTCAGGTGACAGGTGACAGGTGACAGGTGACAGGTGATAGGTGACAGGTGAGAGGTGACAGGGGACAGGTGACAGGTGACAGGTGACAGGTGACAGGTGACAGGTGACAGATGTCAGGTGACAGGTGACAGGTGACAGGTGACAGGTGACAGGTGACAGGTGACAGGTGACAGGTGACAGGTGACAGGTGAGAGGTGACAGGTGACAGGTGACAGGTGACAGGTGACAGGTGACAGGTGACAGGTGACAGGTGGCAGGTGACAGTTGACAGGTGACAGATAACAGTTGACAGGTGACAGATGACAGTGACAGGTGACAGGTGACAGGTGACAGGTGACAGGTGACAGGTGACAGGTGACAGGTGACAGGTGACAGGTGACAGGTGACAGGTGATAGGTGACAGGTGACAGGTGCCAGGTGACAGGTGACAGGTGACAGGTGACAGGTGACAGGTGACAGGTGACAGGTGACAGGTGACAGGTGACAGGTGACAGGTGACAGGTGACAGGTGACAGGTGACAGGTGACAGGTGACAGGTGACAGGTGACAGGTGACAGGTGACAGGTGACAGGTGACAGGTGACAGGTGACAGGTGACAGGTGACAGGTGACAGGTGACAGGTGACAGGTGACAGGTGACAGGTGATAGGTGACAGGTGACAGGTGACAGGTGACAGGTGACAGGTGACAGGTGACAGGTGACAGGTGACAGGTGACAGGTGACAGGTGACAGTCATAGGTGACAGGTGACAGGTGACAGGTGACAGGTGACAGGTGACAGTTGACAGGTGACAGTGACATATGACAGGTAACATTTCACAGGTGACAGGTGACAGGTGACAGGTGACAGGTGACAGGTGACAGGTGACAGGTGACAGGTGACAGGTGACAGGTGACAGGTAACATTTCACAGGTGACAGGTGACAGGTGACAGGTGACAGGTGACAGGTGTCAGTTGACAGGAGACAGGTGACAGGTGATAAGTGACAGGTGACAGGTTACAGGTGACAGGTGACAGGTGACAGGTGACAGGTGACAGGTGACAGGTGACAGGTGACAGGTGACAGGTGACAGGTGACAGGTGACATGTGATAGGTGACAGGTGACAGGTGACATGTGATAGGTGACAGGTGACAGGTGACAGGTGGCAGGTGACAGGTGACAGGTGACAGGTGACAGGTGACAGGTGACAGGTGACAGTTGACAGGTGACAGTGACATATGACAGGTAACAGGTGACAGGTGACAGGTGGCAGGTGACAGTTGACAGTTGACAGGTGACAGGTGACAGATAACAGGTGACAGGTGACAGATGACAGGTGACAGTGACAGGTGACAGGTGACAGGTGACAGGTGACAGGTGACAGGTGACAGGTGACAGGTGACAGGTGACAGGTGACAGGTGACAGGTGACAGGTGACAGGTGACAGGTGACAGGTGACAGGTGACAGGTGACAGGTGACAGGTGACAGGTGACAGGTGACAGGTGACAGGTGACAGGTGACAGGTGACAGGTGACAGGTGACAGTGACAGTTAACAGGTGACAGGTGACAGGTGATAGGTGACAGGTGACAGGTGACAGGTGACAGGTGACAGTTGACTGTTGACAGGTGACAGGTGACAGATGGCAGGTGACAGTGACAGGTGACAGGTCACAGGTGACAGGTGACAGTTGACAGTTGACAGGTGACAGGTGACAGTTGACAGGTGACAGGTGACAGATGACAGGTGACAGTGATAGGTGACAGGTGACAGGTGACAGGTGACAGGTGATAGGTGACAGGTGTCAGTGTACAGGAGACAGGTGACAGGTGATAGGTGACAGGTGACAGGTGACAGGTGACAGGTGACAAGTGACAGGTGACAGGTGACAGGTGACAGGTGACAGGTGACCGGTGACAGGTGACAGGTGACAGGTGACAGGTGACAGGTGACAGTGACAGTTAACAGGTGACAGGTGATAGGTGACAGGTGACAGGTGACAGGTGACAGGTGATAGGTGACAGGTGACAGGTGACAGGTGACAGGTGACAGGTGACAGGTGACAGGTGACAGGTGACAGGTGACAGGTGACAGGTGACAGGTGACAGGTGACAGGTGACTGGTAACAGGTGACAGGTGACAGGTGACAGGTGACAGGTGACAGGTGACAGGTGACAGGTGACAGGTGACAGGTGACAGGTGACAGGTGACAGGTGACAGGTGACAGGTGACAGGTGACAGGTGACAGGTGACAGGTGACAGTGACAGGTGACAGGTGACAGGTGACAGGTGACAGGTGACAGGTGATAGGTGACAGGTGACAAGTGACAGGTTACAGGTGGCAGGTGACAGTTGACAGTTGACAGGTGACAGGTGACAGATGACAGGTGACAGTGACAGGTGACAGGTGACAGGTGACAGGTGACAGTTGACAGTT
Organism: Condylostylus longicornis; assembly: GCF_029603195.1. Lineage (NCBI taxonomy): Eukaryota > Metazoa > Arthropoda > Insecta > Diptera > Dolichopodidae > Condylostylus > Condylostylus longicornis. The sequence goes on from NW_026578119.1 coordinate 2,125,765, forward strand.
GACAGGTGACAGGTGACAGGTGACAGATGGCAGGTGACAGTGACAGGTGACAGGTGACAGGTGACAGGTGACAGGTGACAGGTGACAGGTGACAGGTGACAGGTGACAGGTGACAGGTGACAGGTGACAGGTGACAGGTGACAGTGATAGGTGACAGGTGACAGGTGACAGGTGACAGGTGACAGGTGACAGGTGACAGGTGACAGGTGACAGGTGACAGGTGACAGGTGACAGGTGACAGGTGACAGGTGACAGGTGACAGGTGACAGGTGACAAGTGACAGTTGACAGGTGACAGGTGACAGGTGACAGGTGACAGATGACAGGTGACAGATGACAGGTGACAGATGACAGGTGACAGTGACAGGTGACAGGTGACAGGTGACAGGTGACAGGTGACAGGTGACAGGTGACAGGTGACAGGTGACAGGTGACAGGTGACAGGTGACAGGTGACAGGTGACAGGTGATAGGTGACAGGTGACAGGTGACAGGTGACAGATGACAGGTGACAGTGACAGGTGACAGGTGACAGGTGATAGGTGACAGGTGACAGGTGACAGTGACAGGTGACAGTGACAGGTGACGGCTGATAGGTGACAGGTGAGAGGTGACAGGTGAGAGGTGATAGGTGACAGGTGACAGTGACAGGTGACAGATGACAGGTGACAGGTGACAGGTCACAGGTGACAGGTGACAGGTGACAGGTGACAGGTGACAGTGACAGGTGACAGGTGACAGGTGACAGGTGACAGGTGACAGGTGACAGGTGACAGGTGACAGGTGACAGGTGACAGGTGACAGGTGACAGATGTCAGGTGACAGGTGACAGGTGACAGGTGACAGGTGACAGATGACAGGTGACAGATGACAGGTGACAGATGACAGGTGACAGTGACAGGTGACAGGTGACAGGTGACAGGTGACAGGTGACAGGTGACAGGTGACAGGTGACAGGTGACAGGTGACAGGTGACAGGTGACAGGTGACAGGTGACAGGTGACAGGTGACAGGTGACAGGTGACAGGTGACAGGTGACAGGTGACAGGTGACAGGTGACAGGTGACAGGTGACAGGTGACAGGTGACAGGTGATAGGTGACAGGTGACAGGTGACAGGTGACAGATGACAGGTGACAGTGACAGGTGACAGGTGACAGGTGATAGGTGACAGGTGACAGGTGACAGGTGACAGGTGACAGGTGACAGGTGACAGGTGACAGTGACAGGTGACAGTGACAGGTGACGGCTGATAGGTGACAGGTGAGAGGTGATAGGTGACAGGTGACAGTGACAGGTGACAGATGACAGGTGACAGGTGACAGGTCACAGGTGACAGGTGACAGGTGACAGGTGACAGGTGACAGTGACAGGTGACAGTGACAGGTGACGGCTGATAGGTGACAGGTGAGAGGTGATAGGTGACAGGTGACAGTGGCAGGTGACAGATGACAGGTGACAGGTGACAGGTGACAGGTGACAGGTGAAAGGTGACAGGTGACAGTGACAGGTGACAGTGGCAGGTGACAGTGACAGGTGACGGCTGATAGGTGACAGGTGAGAGGTGATAGGTGACAGGTGACAGTGACAGGTGACAGATGACAGGTGACAGCTGACAGGTGACAGGTCACAGGTGACAGGTGACAGGTGACAGGTGACAAGTGACAGGTGACAGGTGACAGGTGACAGGTGACAGGTGACAGGTGACAGGTGACAGTGACAGGTGACAGGTGATAGGTGACAGGTGACAGGTGACAGGTGACAGGTGACAGGTGACAGGTGACAGGTGACAGGTGACAGTGACAGGTGACAGTGACAGGTGACGGCTGATAGGTGACAGGTGAGAGGTGATAGGTGACAGGTGACAGTGACAGGTGACAGATGATAGGTGACAGGTGACAGGTGACAGGTGACAGGTGACAGATGTCAGGTGACAGGTGACAGGTGACAGGTGACAGGTGACAGGTGACAGGTGACAGGTGAGAGGTGACAGGTGACAGGTGACAGGTGACAGGTGACAGGTGACAGGTGACAGGTGACAGGTGACAGGTGACAGATGTCAGGTGACAGGTGACAGGTGACAGGTGACAGGTGACAGGTGACAAGTGACTGGTGACAGGTGACAGGTGACAGGTGACAGGTGAGAGGTGACAGGTGACAGGTGACAGGTGACAGGTGACAGGTGACTGGTGACAGGTGGCAGGTGACAGTTGACAGGTGACAGATAACAGTTGACAGGTGACAGATGACAGTGACAGGTGACAGGTGACAGGTGACAGGTGACAGGTGACAGGTGACAGGTGACAGGTGACAGGTGATAGGTGACAGGTGACAGGTGACAGGTGACAGGTGACAGGTGCCAGGTGACAGGTGACAGGTGACAGGTGACAGGTGACAGGTGACAGGTGACAGGTGACAGGTGACAGGTGACAGGTGACAGGTGACAGGTGACAGGTGACAGGTGACAGGTGACAGGTGACAGGTGACAGGTGACAGGTGACAGGTGACAGGTGACAGGTGACAGGTGACAGGTGACAGGTGACAGGTGACAGGTGACAGATGTCAGGTGACAGGTGACAGGTGACAGGTGACAGGTGACAGGTGAGAGGTGTCAGGTGACAGGTGACAGGTGATAGGTGACAGGTGACAGGTGACAGGTGACAGGTGACAGATGTCAGGTGTCAGGTGACAGGTGACAGGTGACAGGTGACAGGTGAGAGGTGACAGGTGACAGGTGACAGGTGACAGGTGACAGGTGACAGGTGACAGGTGACAGGTGACAGGTGACAGGTGACAGGTGACAGGTGACAGATGTCAGGTGACAGGTGACAGGTGACAGGTGACAGGTGACAGGTGACAGGTGACAGGTGACAGATGACAGGTGACAGTGACAGGTGACAGGTGACAGGTGACAGGTGATAGGTGACAGGTGACAGGTGACAGGTGACAGATGTCAGGTGACAGGTGACAGGTGACAGTGACAGGTGACAGTGACAGGTGACGGCTGATAGGTGACAGGTGAGAGGTGATAGGTGACAGGTGACAGTGACAGGTGACAGATGACAGGTGACAGGTGACAGGTGACAGGTGACATGTGACAGGTGACAGGTGACAGGTGACAGGTGACAGGTGACAGGTGACAGGTGACAGGTGACAGGTGACAGGTGACAGTGACAGGTGACGGCTGATAGGTGACAGGTGAGAGGTGATAGGTGGCAGGTGACAGTGACAGGTGACAGATGACAGGTGACAGGTGACAGGTGACAGGTGACAGATGTCAGGTGACAGGTGACAGGTGACAGGTGACAGGTGACAGGTGACAGGTGACAGGTGACAGGTGACAGGTGACAGGTGACAGGTGACAGGTGACAGGTGACAGGTGACAGGTGACAGGTGACAGGTGACAGGTGACAGGTGTCAGTTGACAGGAGACAGGTGACAGGTGACAGGTGACAGGTGACAGGTGACAGGTGACAGGTGAGAGATGTCAGGTGACAGGTGACAGGTGATAGGTGACAGGTGACAGGTGACAGGTGACAGGTGACAGATGTCAGGTGTCAGGTGACAGGTGACAGGTGACAGGTGACAGGTGAGAGGTGACAGGTGACAGGTGACAGGTGACAGGTGACAGGTGACAGGTGACAGGTGACAGGTGACAGGTGACAGGTGACAGGTGACAGGTGACAGATGTCAGGTGACAGCTGACAGGTGACAGGTGACAGGTGACAGGTGACAGATGACAGGTGACAGTGACAGGTGACAGGTGACAGGTGATAGGTGACAGGTGACAGGTGACAGGTGACAGATGTCAGGTGACAGGTGACAGGTGACAGTGACAGGTGACAGTGACAGGTGACGGCTGATAGGTGACAGGTGAGAGGTGATAGGTGACAGGTGACAGTGACAGGTGACAGATGACAGGTGACAGGTGACAGGTGACAGGTGACAGGTGACAGGTGACAGGTGACAGGTGACAGGTGACAGGTGACAGGTGACAGGTGACAGGTGACAGGTGACAGTGACAGGTGACAGTGACAGGTGACGGCTGATAGGTGACAGGTGAGAGGTGATAGGTGGCAGGTGACAGTGACAGGTGACAGATGACAGGTGACAGGTGACAGGTGACAGGTGAGAGGTGACAGGTGACAGATGACAGATGACAGATGACAGATGACAGATGACAGATGACAGATGACAGATGACAGCTGACAGATGACAGATGACAGATGACAGATGAAAGATGACAGATGACAGATGACAGATGACAGATGACAGATGACAGATGACAGATGACAAATGACAGATGACAGGTGACAGGACACAGGTGACAGGTGACAGGTGACAGATGACAGATGGCAGATGACAGATGACAGATGACAGATGACACATGACAGATGACAGATGACAGATGACAGATGACAGATGACAGATGACAGATGACAGATGACAGATGACAGATGACAGATGACAGATGACAGATGACAGATGACAGATGACAGATGACAGATGACAGATGACAGATGACAGATGACAGATGACAGATGACAGATGACAGATGACAGATGACAAATGACAGCTGACAGATGACAGATGACAGATGACAGATGAAAGATGACAGATGACAGATGACAGATGACAGATGACAGATGACAGATGACAGATGACAAATGACAGTGACAGGTGACAGGTGACAGGTGATAGGTGACAGGTGACAGGTGACAGGTGACAGATGTCAGGTGACAGGTGACAGGTGACAGTGACAGGTGACAGTGACAGGTGACGGCTGATAGGTGACAGGTGAGAGGTGATAGGTGACAGGTGACAGTGACAGGTGACAGATGACAGGTGACAGGTGACAGGTGACAGGTGATAGGTGACAGGTGACAGGTGACAGGTGACAGGTGACAGATGTCAGGTGTCAGGTGACAGGTGACAGGTGACAGGTGACAGGTGAGAGGTGACAGGTGACAGATGACAGATGACAGATGACAGATGACAGATGACAGATGACAGATGACAGATGACAGCTGACAGATGACAGATGACAGATGACAGATGAAAGATGACAGATGACAAATGACAGATGACAGATGACAGATGACAGATGACAGATGACAAATGACAGATGACAGGTGACAGGACACAGGTGACAGGTGACAGGTGACAGATGACAGATGGCAGATGACAGATGACAGATGACAGATGACACATGACAGATGACAGATGACAGATGACAGATGACAGATGACAGATGACAGATGACAGATGACAGATGACAGATGACAGATGACAGATGACAGATGACAGATGACAGATGACAGATGACAGATGACAGATGACAGATGACAGATGACAAATGACAGATGACAGATGACACGTGACATATGACAGATGACAGATGACAGATGGCAGATGACACATGACAGATGATAGATGACAGATGACAGATGACAGATGACAGGTGACAGATGACAGATGACAGATGACAGATGACAGATGACAGATGACAGATGACAGATGACAGATGACAGATGACAGATGACAGATGACAGATGACAGATGACAGATGACAGATGACAGATGACAGATGACGGATGACAGATGACACATGACATATGACAGATGACAGATGGCAGATGACAGATGATAGATGAGAGATGACAGATGACAGATGACAGATGACAGATGACAGATGACAGATGACAGATGACAGATGACAGATGACAGATGACAGATGACAGATGACAGATGACAGATGACAGATGACAGATGACAGATGACAGATGACAGATGACAGATGACAGATAACAGATGACAGTTGACAGATGACAGATGATTTATGACAGATGACAGATGACAGATGACAGATGACGGATGACAGATGACACATGACATATGACAGATGACAGATGGCAGATGACAGATGATAGATGACAGATGACAGATGACAGATGACAGATGAAATATGACAGATGACAGATGGCAGATGACAGATGATAGATGACAGATGACAGATGACAGATGACAGATGACAGATGACAGATGACAGATGACAGATGACAGATGACAGATGACAGATGACAGATGACAGATGACAGATGACAGATGACAGATGACAGATGACAGATGACAGATGACAGATGACAGATGACAGATGACAGATGACAGATGACAGATGACAAATGACAGATGACAGATGACAGATGACACGTGACATATGACAGATGACAGATGACAGATGGCAGATGACACATGACAGATGATAGATAACAGATGACAGATAACAGTTGACAAATGACAGATAACAGTTGACAGATGACAGATGACAGAAGACAGATGACAGATGACAGATGACAGATGACAGATCACAGATGACAGATGACAGCTGACAGATGACAGATGACAGATAACAGATGACAGATGACAGATGACAGATGACAGATGACAGATGACAGATGACAGATGACAGATGACAGATGACAGACGACGGATGACAGATGACAGGTGACAGGTCACAGGTGACAGGTGACAGATGACAGATGGCAGATGACAGATGACAGATAACCGTTGACAGATGACAGATGACAGATGGCAGATGACAGATGATAGACGACAGATGACAGATGACACATGAGAGATGACAGATGACAGATGACAGATGACAGATGACAGATGACAGATGACAGATAACAGATGACAGATGACACATGACATATGACAGATGACAGATGACAGATGGCAGATGACAGATGATAGACGACAGATGACAGATGACACATGAGAGATGACAGATGACAGATGACAGATGACAGATGACAGATGACAGATGACAGATAACAGATGACAGATGACACATGACATATGACAGATGACAGATGACAGATGACAGATGACACATGACAGATGACAGATGACAGATGAGACATGACATACGACAGATGGCAGATGACAGATGACAGATGACAGATGACAGATGACAGATGACAGATGACAGATGACAGACGACGGATGACAGATGACAGGTGACAGGTCACAGGTGACAGGTGACAGATGACAGATGGCAGATGACAGATGACAGATGACAGATGACAGATAACCGTTGACAGATGACAGATGACAGATGACAGATGACAGATGACAGATGACAGATGACAGATGACAGATGACAGATGGCAGATGCCAGATGATAGATGACACATGACAGATGACAGATGAGACATGACATATGACAGGTGACAGATGGCAGATGACAGATGACAAATGACAGATGACAGATGACAGATGACAGATGACAGATGACAGATGACAGACGACGGATGACAGATGACAGACGACAGGTCACAGGTGACAGGTGACAGATGACAGATGGCAGATGACAGATGACAGATAACCGTTGACAGATGACAGATGACCAGATGGCAGATGACAGATGATAGATGACAGATGACACATGACAGATGACAGATGACAGATGACAGATGACAGATGACAGATGACAGATGACAGATAACAGATGACAGATGACACATGACATATGACAGATGACAGATGACAGATGACAGATGAAAGATGACAGATGACAGATGACAGATGGCAGATGACAGATGACACATGACAGATGCCAGATGACAGATGACACATGACAGATGACACGTGACACATGACATATGACAGATGACAGATGACAGATGACAGATGACAGATGACAGATGACAGATGACAGATGACAGATGACAGATGGCATATGACAGATGACAGATGACAGATGACAGATGACAGATGACAGATGACAAATGACAGATGACAGATGACAGATGACAGATGACAGATGACAGATGACAGATGACAGATGACAGATGACAGATGACAGATGACAGATGACAGATGACAGATGACAGATGACAGATGACAGATGACAGGTGACAGATGACAGATGACAGATGACAGACGACAGATGACAGATGACAGATGACAGATGACAGATGACAGATAACAGATGACAGATGACACATGACATATGACAGATGACAGATGACAGATGACAGATGAAAGATGACAGATGACAGATGACAGATGACAGATGACAGATGACACATGACAGATGCCAGACGACAGATGACACATGACAGATGACACGTGACACATGACAGATGACAGATGACAGATGACAGATGACAGATGACAGATGACAGATGACAGATGGCATATGACAGATGACAGATGACAGATGACAGATGACAGATGACAGATGACAGATGACAGATGACAGATGACAGATGACAGATGACAGATGACAGATGACAGATGACAGATGACAGATGACAGATGACAGATGACAGATGACCGATGACAGATGACAGATAACAGATGACAGATGACAGGTGACAGGTGACAGGTGATAGGTGACAGGTGACAGGTGACAGGTGACAGGTGACAGGTGACAGGTGCCAGGTGCCAGGTGCCAGGTGACAGGTGACAGGTGACAGGTGACAGGTGACAGGTGACAGGTGACAGGTGACAGGTGACAGGTGACAGGTGACAGGTGACAGGTGACAGGTGACAGGTGATAGGTGACAGGTGACAGGTGACAGGTGACAGATGACAGGTGACAGTGACAGGTGACAGGTGACAGGTGATAGGTGACAGGTGACAGGTGACAGGTGACAGTGACAGGTGACAGTGACAGGTGACGGCTGATAGGTGACAGGTGAGAGGTGATAGGTGACAGGTGACAGGTGACAGATGACAGGTGACAGGTGACAGGTCACAGGTTACAGGTGACAGGTGACAGGTGACAGTGAGAGGTGACAGGTGATAGGTGACAGGTGACAGGTGACAGGTGACAGGTGACAGGTGACAGGTGACAGTGACAGGTGACAGTGACAGGTGACGGCTGATAGGTGACAGGTGAGAGGTGATAGGTGACAGGTGACAGAGACAGGTGACAGATGACAGGTGACAGGTGACAGGTGACAGGTGACAGGTGACAGGTGACAGGTGACAGGTGACAGGTGACAGGTGACAGGTGACAGGTGACAGGTGACAGGTGACAGGTGACAGGTGACAGGTGACAGTGACAGGTGACAGTGACAGGTGACGGCTGATAGGTGACAGGTGAGAGGTGATAGGTGACAGGTGACAGAGACAGGTGACAGATGACAGGTGACAGGTGACAGGTGACAGGTGACAGGTGACAGGTGACAGGTGACAGATGACAGATGACAGATGACAGATGACAGATGGCAGATGCCAGATGATAGATGACACATGACAGATGACAGATGAGACATGACATATGACAGGTGACAGATGGCAGATGACAGATGACAAATGACAGATGACAGATGACAGATGACAGATGACAGATGACAGATGACAGACGACGGATGACAGATGACAGGTGACAGGTCACAGGTGACAGGTGACAGATGACAGATGGCAGATGACAGATGACAGATAACCGTTGACAGATGACAGATGACAGATGGCAGATGACAGATGATAGATGACAGATGACACATGACAGATGACAGATGACAGATGACAGATGACAGATGACAGATGACAGATGACAGATGACAGATGACAGATGACAGACGACGGATGACAGATGACAGGTGACAGGTCATAGGTGACAGGTGACAGATGACAGATGACACATGACAGATGACAGATGACAGATGACAGATGACAGATGACAGATGACAGATGACAGATGACAGATGACAGATGACAGATGACAGATGACAGATGACAGATGACAGATGACAGACGACGGATGACAGATGACAGGTGACAGGTCATAGGTGACAGGTGACAGATGACAGATGACAGATGACAGATGACAGATGGCAGATGCCAGATGATAGATGACACATGACAGATGACAGATGAGACATGACATATGACAGGTGACAGATGGCAGATGACAGATGACAAATGACAGATGACAGATGACAGATGACAGATGACAGATGACAGATGACAGACGACGGATGACAGATGACAGGTGACAGGTCACAGGTGACAGGTGACAGATGACAGATGGCAGATGACAGATGACAGATAACCGTTGACAGATGACAGATGACAGATGGCAGATGACAGATGATAGATGACAGATGACACATGACAGATGGCAGATGACAGATGACAAATGACAGATGACAGATGACAGATGACAGATGACAGATGACAGATGACAGACGACGGATGACAGATGACAGGTGACAGGTCACAGGTGACAGGTGACAGATGACAGATGGCAGATGACAGATGACAGATAACCGTTGACAGATGACAGATGACAGATGGCAGATGACAGATGATAGATGACAGATGAGACATGACATATGACAGATGACAGATGGCAGATGACAGATGACAGATGACAGATGACAGATGACAGATGACAGATGACAGACGACGGATGACAGATGACAGGTGACAGGTCATAGGTGACAGGTGACAGATGACAGATGGCAGATGACAGATGACAGATGACAGATGACAGATAACCGTTGACAGATGACAGATGACAGATGGCAGATGACACATGACACATGACAGATGACAGATGACAGATGACAGATGACAGATGACAGATGACAGATGGCAGATGCCAGATGATAGATGACACATGACAGATGACAGATGAGACATGACATATGACAGGTGACAGATGGCAGATGACAGATGACAAATGACAGATGACAGATGACAGATGACAGATGACAGATGACAGATGACAGACGACGGATGACAGATGACAGGTGACAGGTCACAGGTGACAGGTGACAGATGACAGATGGCAGATGACAGATGACAGATAACCGTTGACAGATGACAGATGACAGATGGCAGATGACAGATGATAGATGACAGATGACACATGACAGATGACAGATGACAGATGACAGATGACAGATGACAGATGACAGATGACAGATGACAGATAACAGATGACAGATGACACATGACATATGACAGATGACAGATGACAGATGACAGATGACAGATGACAGATGACAGATGAAAGATGACAGATGACAGATGACAGATGGCAGATGACAGATGACACATGACAGATGCCAGATGACAGATGACACATGACAGATGACACGTGACACATGACATATGACAGATGACAGATGACAGATGACAGATGACAGATGACAGATGACAGATGACAGATGGCATATGACAGATGACAGATGACAGATGACAGATGACAGATGACAGATGACAGATGACAGATGACAGATGACAGATGACAGATGACAGATGACAGATGACAGATGACAGATGACAGATGACAGATGACAGATGACAGATGACAGATGACAGATGACAGATGACAGATGACAGATGACAGATGACAGATGACAGATGACAGGTGACAGATGACAGATGACAGACGACAGACGACAGATGACAGATGACAGATGACAGATGACAGATGACAGATAACAGATGACAGATGACACATGACAGATGACAGATGAAAGATGACAGATGACAGATGACAGATGACAGATGACAGATGACACATGACAGATGCCAGACGACAGATGACACATGACAGATGACACGTGACACATGACAGATGACAGATGACAGATGACAGATGACAGATGACAGATGGCATATGACAGATGACAGATGACAGATGACAGATGACAGATGACAGATGACAGATGACAGATGACAGATGACAGATGACAGATGACAGATGACAGATGACAGATGACAGATGACAGATGACAGATGACAGATGACAGATGACCGATGACAGATGACAGATGACAGATGACAGATGACAGGTGACAGGTGACAGGTGATAGGTGACAGGTGACAGGTGACAGGTGACAGGTGACAGGTGACAGGTGCCAGGTGCCAGGTGACAGGTGACAGGTGACAGGTGACAGGTGACAGGTGACAGGTGACAGGTGACAGGTGACAGGGGACAGGTGACAGGTGACAGGTGACAGGTGACAGGTGACAGGTGACAGGTGACAGGTGACAGGTGACAGGTGACAGGTGACAGGTGATAGGTGACAGGTGACAGGTGACAGATGACAGGTGACAGTGACAGGTGACAGGTGACAGGTGATAGGTGACAGGTGACAGGTGACAGGTGACAGTGACAGGTGACGGCTGATAGGTGACAGGTGAGAGGTGATAGGTGACAGGTGACAGGTGACAGATGACAGGTGACAGGTGACAGGTCACAGGTGACAGGTGACAGGTGACAGGTGACAGGTGACAGTGAGAGGTGACAGGTGATAGGTGACAGGTGACAGGTGACAGGTGACAGGTGACAGGTGACAGGTGACAGGTGACAGTGACAGGTGACAGTGACAGGTGACGGCTGATAGGTGACAGGTGAGAGGTGATAGGTGACAGGTGACAGAGACAGGTGACAGATGACAGGTGACAGGTGACAGGTGACAGGTGACAGGTGACAGGTGACAGGTGACAGGTGACAGGTGACAGGTGACAGGTGACAGGTGACAGGTGACAGGTGACAGTGACAGGTGACAGTGACAGGTGACGGCTGATAGGTGACAGGTGAGAGGTGATAGGTGACAGGTGACAGTGACAGGTGACAGGTGACAGGTGACAGGTGACAGGTGACAGGTGACAGGTGACAGGTGACAGGTGACAGGTGACAGGTGACAGGTGACAGGTGACAGGTGACAGGTGACAGGTGACCGGTGACAGGTGACAGGTGACAGGTGACAGGTGACAGGTGACAGGTGACAGTGACAGGTGACAGGTGATAGGTGACAAGTGACAGGTGACAGGTGACAGGTGACAGGTGACAGTGACAGGTGACAGTGACAGGTGACGGCTGATAGGTGACAGGTGAGAGGTGATAGGTGACAGGTGACAGGTGACAGGTGAGAGGTGACAGGTGACAGGTGAGAGGTGATAGGTGACAGGTGACAGGTGACAGGTGACAGGTGACAGATGTCAGGTGACAGGTGACGGGTGACAGGTGACAGGTGACAGGTGACAGGTGACAGGTGAGAGGTGACAGGTGACAGGTGACAGGTGACAGGTGACAGGTGGCAGGTGACAGTTGACAGGTGACAGGTGACAGATAACAGGTGACAGGTGACAGATGACAGTGACAGGTGACAGATGTCAGGTGACAGGTGACGGGTGACAGGTGACAGGTGACAGGTGACAGGTGACAGGTGAGAGGTGACAGGTGACAGGTGACAGGTGACAGGTGACAGGTGACAGGTGACAGTTGACAGGTGACAGTGACATATGCCAGGTAACAGGTGACAGGTGGCAGGTGACAGTTGACAGTTGACAGGTGACAGATAACAGGTGACAGGTGACAGATGACAGTGACAGGTGACAGGTGACAGGTGACAGGTGACAGGTGACAGGTGACAGGTGACAGGTGACAGGTGACAGTGACATATGACAGGTAACAGGTGACAGGTGGCAGGTGACAGTTGACAGTTGACAGGTAATAGGTGACAGATAACAGGTGACAGGTGACAGATGACAGATGACAGATGACAGATGACAGATAACAGATGACAGATGACACATGACATATGACAGATGACAGATGACAGATGAAAGATGACAGATGACAGATGACAGATGGCAGATGACAGATGACACATGACAGATGCCAGATGACAGATGACACATGACAGATGACACGTGACACATGACATATGACAGATGACAGATGACAGATGACATATGACAGATGACAGATGACAGATGACAGATGGCATATGACAGATGACAGATGACAGATGACAGATGACAGATGACAGATGACAGATGACAGATGACAGATGACAGATGACAGATGACAGATGACAGATGACAGATGACAGATGACAGATGACAGATGACAGATGACAGATGACAGATGACAGATGACAGATGACAGATGACAGATGACCGATGACAGATGACAGATGACAGATGACAGGTGACAGATGACAGATGACAGACGACAGACGACAGATGACAGATGACAGATGACAGATGACAGATGACAGATAACAGATGACAGATGACACATGACATATGACAGATGACAGATGAAAAATGACAGATGACATATGACAGATGACAGATGACAGATGACACATGACAGATGCCAGATGACAGATGACACATGACAGATGACACGTGACACGTGACACATGACATATGACAGATGACAGATGACAGATGACAGATGACAGATGACAGATGACAGATGGCATATGACAGATGACAGATGACAGATGACAGATGACAGATGACAGATGACAGATGACAGATGACAGATGACAGATGACAGATGACAGATGACAGATGACAGATGACAGATGACAGATGACAGATGACAGATGACAGATGACCGATGACAGATGACAGATGACAGATGACAGATGACAGGTGACAGGTGACAGGTGATAGGTGACAGGTGACAGGTGACAGGTGACAGGTGACAGGTGACAGGTGCCAGGTGACAGGTGACAGGTGCCAGGTGACAGGTGACAGGTGACAGGTGACAGGTGACAGGTGACAGGTGACAGGTGACAGGTGACAGGTGACAGGTGACAGGTGACAGGTGACAGGTGACAGGTGACAGGTGACAGGTGATAGGTGACAGGTGACAGGTGACAGGTGACAGATGACAGGTGACAGTGACAGGTGACAGGTGACAGGTGACAGGTGACAGGTGACAGGTGACAGGTGACAGGTGACAGTGACAGGTGACGGCTGATAGGTGACAGGTGACAGTTGACAGGTGACAGGTGACAGGTGACAGGTGACAGATGACAGGTGACAGGTGACAGGTGACAGGTGACAGTGACAGGTGACAGTGACAGGTGACGACTGATAGGTGACAGGTGAGAGGTGATAGGTGACAGGTGACAGTGACAGGTGACAGATGACAGGTGACAGGTGACAGGTGACAAGTGACAGGTGACAGGTGACAGGTGACAGGTGACAGGTGACAGGTGACAGGTGACAGTGACAGGTGACGGTGACAGGTGACGGCTGATAGGTGACAGCTGAGAGGTGATAGGTGACAGGTGACAGTGACAGGTGACAGATGACAGGTGACAGGTGACAGGTGACAGGTGACAGGTGACAGGTGACAGGTGACAGGTGACAGGTGACAGGTGACAGGTGACAGGTGACAGGTGACAGGTGACAGGAGACAGGTGACAGGTGACAGGTGACAGGTGACAGGTGACAGGTGACAGGTGACAGGTGACAGGTGACAGGTGACAGGTGACAGGTGACAGGTGACAGGTGACAGGTGACAGGTGACAGGTGACAGGTGACAGTGACATTGACAGGTGACAGGTGATAGGTGACAGGAGACAGGTGACAGGTGACAGTGACAGGTGACAGTGACAGGTGACGGCTGATAGGTGACAGGTGAGAGGTGATAGGTGACAGGTGACAGTGACAGGTGACAGATGATAGGTGACAGGTGACAGTGACAGGTGACAGATGATAGGTGACAGGTGACAGGTGACAGGTGACAGGTGACAGATGTCAGGTGACAGGTGACAGGTGACAGGTGAATGGTGACAGGTGACAGGTGACAGGTGAGAGGTGACAGGTGACAGGTGATAGGTGATAGGTGACAGGTGACAGGTGACAGATGTCAGGTGACAGGTGACAGGTGACAAGTGACAGATGTCAGGTGACAGGTGACAGGTGGCAGGTGACAGTTGACAGTTGACAGGTGACAGGTGACAGATGATAGGTGACAGGTGACAGGTGACAGGTGACAGGTGACAGATATCAGGTGACAGGTGACAGGTGACAGATGATAGGTGACAGGTGACAGGTGACAGGTGACAGGTGACAGATGTCAGGTGACAGGTGACAGGTGACAGGTGAATGGTGACAGGTGACAGGTGACAGGTGAGAGGTGACAGATGACAGTGACAGGTGACAGGTGACAGGTGACAGGTGACAGGTGACAGGTGACAGGTGACAAGTGACAGGTGACAGGTGACAGGTGACAGGTGACAGGTGACAGGTGACAGGTGACAGGTGACAGGTGACAAGTGACAGATGTCAGGTGACAGGTGACAGGTGGCAGGTGACAGTTGACAGTTGACAGGTGACAGGTGACAGATGATAGGTGACAGGTGACAGGTGACAGTTGACAGTTGACAGGTGACAGGTGACAGATGATAGGTGACAGGTGACAGGTGACAGGTGACAGGTGACAGATGTCAGGTGACAGGTGACAGGTGACAGATGATAGGTGACAGGTGACAGGTGACAGGTGACAGGTGACAGATGTCAGGTGACAGGTGACAGGTGACAGGTGAATGGTGACAGGTGACAGGTGACAGGTGAGAGGTGACAGATGACAGTGACAGGTGACAGGTGACAGGTGACAGGTGACAGGTGACAGGTGACAGGTGACAAGTGACAGGTGACAGGTGACAGGTGACAGGTGACAGGTGACAGGTGACAGGTGACAGGTGACAGGTGACAAGTGACAGATGTCAGGTGACAGGTGACAGGTGACAGGTGACAGGTGACAGGTGACAGGTGACAGGTGACAGGTGACAGGTGACAGGTGACAGGTGACAGGTGACAGGTGACAGGTGACAGGTGACAGGTGACAGGTGACAGGTGACAGGTGACAGTTGACAGGTGACAGGTGACAGGTGACAGGTGACAGGTGACAGATGACAGGTGACAGATGACAGGTGACAGATGACAGGTGACAGTGACAGGTGACAGGTGACAGGTGACAGGTGACAGGTGACAGGTGACAGGTGACAGGTGACCGGTGACAGGTGACAGGTGACAGGTGACAGGTGACAGGTGACAGGTGACAGGTGACAGGTGATAGGTGACAGGTGACAGGTGACAGGTGACAGATGACAGGTGACAGTGACAGGTGACAGGTGACAGGTGATAGGTGACAGGTGACAGGTGACAGTGACAGGTGACAGTGACAGGTGACGGCTGATAGGTGACAGGTGAGAGGTGACAGGTGAGAGGTGATAGGTGACAGGTGACAGTGACAGGTGACAGATGACAGGTGACAGGTGACAGGTCACAGGTGACAGGTGACAGGTGACAGGTGACAGGTGACAGTGACAGGTGACAGGTGACAGGTGACAGGTGACAGGTGACAGGTGACAGGTAACAGGTGACAGGTGACAGGTGACAGATGTCAGGTGACAGGTGACAGGTGACAGGTGACAGGTGACAAGTGACAGATGACAGGTGACAGATGACAGGTGACAGATGACAGGTGACAGGTGACAGATGACAGGTGACAGGTGACAGGTGACAGGTGACAGGTGACAGGTGACAGGTGACAGGTGACAGGTGACAGGTGACAGGTGACAGGTGACAGGTGACAGGTGACAGGTGACAGGTGACAGGTGACAGGTGACAGGTGACAGGTGACAGGTGACAGGTGACAGGTGACAGGTGACAGGTGACAGGTGACAGGTGATAGGTGACAGGTGACAGGTGACAGGTGACAGATGACAGGTGACCGTGACAGGTGACAGGTGACAGGTGATAGGTGACAGGTGACAGGTGACAGGTGACAGGTGACAGGTGACAGTGACAGGTGACAGTGACAGGTGACGGCTGATAGGTGACAGGTGAGAGGTGATAGGTGACAGGTGACAGTGACAGGTGACAGATGACAGGTGACAGGTGACAGGTCACAGGTGACAGGTGACAGGTGACAGGTGACAGGTGACAGTGACAGGTGACAGTGACAGGTGACGGCTGATAGGTGACAGGTGAGAGGTGATAGGTGACAGGTGACAGTGACAGGTGACAGATGACAGGTGACAGGTGACAGGTGACAGGTGACAGGTGACAGGTGACAGGTGACAGGTGACAGGTGACAGGTGACAGGTGACAGTGACAGGTGACAGTGACAGGTGACGGCTGATAGGTGACAGGTGAGAGGTGATAGGTGACAGGTGACAGCGACAGGTGACAGGTGACAGGTGACAGATGTCAGGTGACAGGTGACAGGTGACAGGTGAATGGTGACAGGTGACAGGTGAGAGGTGACAGGTGACAGGTGATAGGTGATAGGTGACAGGTGACAGGTGACAGATGTCAGGTGACAGGTGACAGGTGACAAGTGACAGATGTCAGGTGACAGGTGACAGGTGGCAGGTGACAGTTGACAGTTGACAGGTGACAGGTGACAGATGATAGGTGACAGGTGACAGGTGACAGGTGACAGATGTCAGGTGACAGTTGACAGATGATAGGTGACAGGTGACAGGTGACAGGTGACAGGTGACAGATGTCAGGTGACAGGTGACAGGTGACAGGTGAATGGTGACAGGTGACAGGTGACAGGTGAGAGGTGACAGATGACAGTGACAGGTGACAGGTGACAGGTGACAGGTGGCAGGTGACAGGTGACAGGTGACAAGTGACAGGTGACAGGTGACAGGTGACAGGTGACAGGTGACAGATGACAGGTGACAGTGACAGGTGACAGGTGACAGGTGATAGGTGACAGGTGACAGGTGACAGTGACAGGTGACAGTGACAGGTGACGGCTGATAGGTGACAGGTGAGAGGTGACAGGTGAGAGGTGATAGGTGACAGGTGACAGTGACAGGTGACAGATGACAGGTGACAGGTGACAGGTCACAGGTGACAGGTGACAGGTGACAGGTGACAGGTGACAGTGACAGGTGACAGGTGACAGGTGACAGGTGACAGGTGACAGGTGACAGGTGACAGGTGACAGGTGACAGGTGACAGATGTCAGGTGACAGGTGACAGGTGACAGGTGACAGATGACAGGTGACAGATGACAGGTGACAGATGACAGGTGACAGTGACAGGTGACAGGTGACAGGTGACAGGTGACAGGTGACAGGTGACAGGTGACAGGTGACAGGTGACAGGTGACAGGTGACAGGTGACAGGTGACAGGTGACAGGTGACAGGTGACAGGTGACAGGTGACAGGTGACAGGTGACAGGTGACAGGTGACAGGTGACAGGTGACAGGTGACAGGTGACAGGTGATAGGTGACAGGTGACAGGTGACAGGTGACAGATGACAGGTGACAGTGACAGGTGACAGGTGACAAGTGATAGGTGACAGGTGACAGGTGACAGGTGACAGGTGACAGGTGACAGTGACAGGTGACAGTGACAGGTGACGGCTGATAAGTGACAGGTGAGAGGTGATAGGTGACAGGTGACAGTGACAGGTGACAGATGACAGGTGACAGGTGAGAGGTGACAGGTGACAGGTGACAGGTGACAGGTGACAGGTGACAGGTGACAGGTGACAGGTGACAGGTGACAGGTGACAGGTGACAGATGTCAGGTGACAGGTGACAGGTGACAGGTGACAGGTGACAGGTGACAGGTGACAGGTGACAGGTGACAGGTGACAGGTGACAGGTGAGAGGTGACAGGTGACAGGTGACAGGTGACAGGTGACAGGTGACAGGTGGCAGGTGACAGTTGACAGGTGACAGATAACAGTTGACAGGTGACAGATGACAGTGACAGGTGACAGGTGACAGGTGACAGGTGACAGGTGACAGGTGACAGGTGACAGGTGACAGGTGACAGGTGACAGGTGACAGGTGACAGGTGACAGGTGACAGGTGACAGGTGACAGGTGACAGGTGACAGGTGACAGGTGACAGGTGACAGGTGACAGGTTACAGGTGACAGGTGACAGATGTCAGGTGACAGGTGACAGGTGACAGGTGACAGGTGACAGGTGACAGGTGAGAGGTGTCAGGTGACAGGTGACAGGTGATAGGTGACAGGTGACAGGTGACAGGTGACAGGTGACAGATGTCAGGTGTCAGGTGACAGGTGACAGGTGACAGGTGACAGGTGAGAGGTGACAGGTGACAGGTGACAGGTGACAGGTGACAGGTGACAGGTGACAGGTGACAGGTGACAGGTGACAGGTGACAGATGTCAGGTGACAGGTGACAGGTGACAGGTGACAGGTGACAGGTGACAGGTGACAGATGACAGGTGACAGGTGACAGGTGACAGGTGACAGGTGACAGGTGACAGGTGACAGTGACAGGTGACAGTGACAGGTGACGGCTGATAGGTGACAGGTGAGAGGTGATAGGTGACAGGTGACAGTGACAGGTGACAGATGATAGGTGACAGGTGACAGGTGACAGGTGACAGGTGACAGATGTCAGGTGACAGGTGACAGGTGACAGGTGACAGGTGACAGGTGACAGGTGACAGGTGACAGGTGACAGGTGACAGGTGACAGTGACAGGTGACAGTGACAGGTGACGGCTGATAGGTGACAGGTGAGAGGTGGTAGGTGACAGGTGACAGTGACAGGTGACAGATGATAGGTGACAGGTGACAGGTGACAGGTGACAGGTGACAGATGTCAGGTGACAGGTGACAGGTGACAGGTGACAGGTGACAGGTGACAGGTGACAGGTGAGAGGTGACAGGTGACAGGTGACAGGTGACAGGTGACAGGTGACAGGTGACAGGTGACAGGTGACAGGGGACAGGTGACAGATGTCAGGTGACAGGTGACAGGTGACAGGTGACAGGTGACAGGTGACAGGTGACAGGTGACAGGTGACAGGTGACAGGTGACAGGTGAGAGGTGACAGGTGACAGGTGACAGGTGACAGGTGACAGGTGACAGGTGGCAGGTGACAGTTGACAGGTGACAGATAACAGTTGACAGGTGACAGATGACAGTGACAGGTGACAGGTGACAGGTGACAGGTGACAGGTGACAGGTGACAGGTGACAGGTGACAGGTGACAGGTGACAGGTGACAGGTGACAGGTGACAGGTGATAGGTGACAGGTGACAGGTGACAGGTGACAGGTGACAGGTGCCAGGTGACAGGTGACAGGTGACAGGTGACAGGTGACAGGTGACAGGTGACAGGTGACAGGTGACAGGTGACAGGTGACAGGTGACAGGTGACAGGTGACAGGTGACAGGTGACAGGTGACAGGTGACAGGTGACAGGTGACAGGTGACAGGTGACAGGTGACAGGTGACAGGTGACAGGTGACAGGTGACAGGTGACAGGTGACAGGTGACAGATGTCAGGTGACAGGTGACAGGTGACAGGTGACAGGTGACAGGTGACAGGTGAGAGGTGTCAGGTGACAGGTGACAGGTGATAGGTGACAGGTGACAGGTGACAGGTGACAGGTGACAGATGTCAGGTGTCAGGTGACAGGTGACAGGTGACAGGTGACAGGTGAGAGGTGACAGGTGACAGGTGACAGGTGACAGGTGACAGGTGACAGGTGACAGGTGACAGGTGACAGGTGACAGGTGACAGGTGACAGATGTCAGGTGACAGGTGACAGGTGACAGGTGACAGGTGACAGGTGACAGGTGACAGATGACAGGTGACAGTGACAGGTGACAGGTGACAGGTGATAGGTGACAGGTGACAGGTGACAGGTGACAGATGTCAGGTGACAGGTGACAGGTGACAGTGACAGGTGACAGTGACAGGTGAAGGCTGATAGGTGACAGGTGAGAGGTGATAGGTGACAGGTGACAGTGACAGGTGACAGATGACAGGTGACAGGTGACAGGTGACAGGTGACAGGTGACAGGTGACAGGTGATAGGTGACAGGTGACAGGTGACAGGTGACAAGTGACAGGTGACAGGTGACAGGTGACAGGTGACAGTGACAGGTGACAGTGACAGGTGACGGCTGATAGGTGACAGGTGAGAGGTGATAGGTGGCAGGTGACAGTGACAGGTGACAGATGACAGGTGACAGGTGACAGGTGACAGGTGACAGGTGACAGGTGACAGATGTCAGGTGACAGGTGACAGGTGACAGGTGACAGGTGACAGGTGACAGGTGACAGGTGACAGGTGACAGGTGACAGGTGACAGGTGACAGGTGACAGGTGACAGGTGACAGGTGACAGGTGACAGGTGACAGGTGACAGGTGACAGGTGTCAGTTGACAGGAGACAGGTGACAGGTGATAGGTGACAGGTGACAGGTGACAGGTGACAGATGTCAGGTGACAGGTGACAGTGACAGGTGACAGTGACAGGTGACGGCTGATAGGTGACAGGTGAGTGGTGATAGGTGACAGGTGACAGTGACAGGTGACAGATGACAGGTGGCAGGTGACAGGTGACAGGTGACAGGTGACAGGTGACAGGTGACAGGTGACAGGTGACAGGTGACAGGTGACAGGTGACAGGTGAGAGGTGTCAGGTGACAGGTGACAGGTGATAGGTGACAGGTGACAGGTGACAGGTGACAGGTGACAGATGTCAGGTGTCAGGTGACAGGTGACAGGTGACAGGTGACAGGTGAGAGGTGACAGGTGACATGGTGACAGGTGACAGGTGACAGGTGACAGGTGACAGGTGACATGTGACAGGTGACAGGTGACAGGTGACAGGTGACAGGTGACAGGTGACAGATGTCAGGTGACAGCTGACAGGTGACAGGTGACAGGTGACAGGTGACAGATGACAGGTGACAGTGACAGGTGACAGGTGACAGGTGATAGGTGACAGGTGACAGGTGGCAGGTGACAGATGTCAGGTGACAGGTGACAGGTGACAGTGACAGGTGACAGTGACAGGTGACGGCTGATAGGTGACAGGTGAGAGGTGATAGGTGACAGGTGACAGTGACAGGTGACAGATGACAGGTGACAGGTGACAGGTGACAGGTGACAGGTGACAGGTGACAGGTGACAGGTGACAGGTGACAGGTGACAGGTAACAGGTGACAGGTGACAGGTGACAGGTGACAGGTGACAGTGACAGGTGACAGTGACAGGTGACGGCTGATAGGTGACAGGTGAGAGGTGATAGGTGGCTAGTGACAGTGACAGGTGACAGATGACAGGTGACAGGTGACAGGTGACAGGTGACAGGTGACAAATGTCAGGTGACAGGTGACAGGTGACAGGTGACAGGTGAGAGGTGACAGGTGACAGGTGACAGGTGACAGGTGACAGGTGACAGGTGACAGGTGACAGGTGACAGGTGACAGGTGACAGGTGACAGGTGACAGGTGACAGGTGACAGGTGACAGGTGACAGGTGTCAGTTGACAGGAGACAGGTGACAGGTGATAGGTGACAGGTGACAGGTGACAGGTGACAGATGTCAGGTGACAGGTGACAGGTGACAGTGACAGGTGACGGCTGATAGGTGACAGGTGAGAGGTGATAGGTGACAGGTGACAGTGACAGGTGACAGATGACAGGTGACAGGTGACAGGTGACAGGTGACAGGTGACAGGTGACAGGTGACAGGTGACAGGTGACAGGTGACAGGTGACAGGTGACAGGTGACAGGTGACAGGTGACAGGTGACAGGTGACAGGTGACAGGTGACAGGTGACAGGTGACAGATGACAGGTGACAGTGACAGGTGACAGGTGACAGGTGATAGGTGACAGGTGACAGGTGACAGATGTCAGGTGACAGGTGACAGGTGACAGTGACAGGTGACAGTGACAGGTGACGGCTGATAGGTGACAGGTGAGAGGTGATAGGTGACAGGTGACAGTGACAGGTGACAGATGACAGGTGACAGGTGACAGGTGACAGGTGACAGGTGACAGGTGACAGGTGACAGGTGACAGGTGACAGGTGACAGGTGACAGGTGACAGGTGACAGGTGACAGGTGACAGGTGACAGGTGACAGGTGACAGGTGACAGGTGACAGGTGACAGGTGACAGGTGACAGGTGACAGGTGACAGGTGGCAGGTGACAGGTGACAGGTGACAGGTGACAGGTGACAGGTGACAGGTGACAGGTGACAGGTGACAGATGTCAGGTGACAGGTGACAGGTGACAGGTGACAGGTGACAGGTGACAGGTGGCAGGTGACAGGTGACAGGTGACAGGTGACAGGTGACAGGTGACAGGTGACAGGTGACAGGTGACAGGTGACAGGTGACAGGTGTCAGTTGACAGGAGACAGGTGACAGGTGATAGGTGACAGGTGACAGGTGACAGTGACAGGTAACAGGTGACAGGTGACAGTGACATATGACAGGTAAGAGGTGACAGGTGGCAGGTGACAGGTGACAGGTGACAGGTGACAGGTGACAGGTGACAGGTGTCAGTTGACAGGAGACAGGTGACAGGTGACAGTCATAGGTGAAAGGTGACAGGTGACAGGTGACAGGTGACAGGTGACAGGTGACAGTTGACAGGTGACAGTGACATATGACAGGTAACATTTCACAGGTGACAGGTGACAGGTGACAGGTCACAGGTGACAGGTGACAGGTGACAGTTGACAGGTGACAGGTGACAGGTGACAGGTGACAGGTGACAGGTGACAGGTGACAGGTGACAGGTGACAGGTGACAGGTGACAGGTGACAGGTGACAGGTGACAGGTGACAGGTGACAGGTGACAGGTGACAGGTGACAGGTGACAGGTGACAGGTGACAGGTGACAGGTGACAGGTGACAGGTGACAGGTGACAGGTGACAGGTGACAGGTGACAGGTGACAGGTGACAGGTGACAGGTGACAGGTGACAGGTGACAGGTGACAGGTGACAGGTGACAGGTGACAGGTGACAGGTGACAGGTGACAGGTGACAGGTGATAGGTGACAGGTGACAGGTGACAGGTGACAGGTGACAGGTGACAGGTGACAGGTGACAGGTGACAGGTGACAGGTGACAGTCATAGGTGACAGGTGACAGGTGACAGGTGACAGGTGACAGGTGACAGTTGACAGGTGACAGTGACATATGACAGGTAACATTTCACAGGTGACAGGTGACAGGTGACAGGTGACAGGTGACAGGTGACAGGTGACAGGTGACAGGTGACAGGTGACAGGTAACATTTCACAGGTGACAGGTGACAGGTGACAGGTGACAGGTGACAGGTGATAGGTGATAGGTGACAGGTGACAGGTGACAGGTGACAGGTGACAGGTGACAGGTGACAGGTGACAGGTGACAGGTGACAGGTGACAGGTGACAGGTGACAGGTGTCAGTTGACAGGAGACAGGTGACAGGTGATAAGTGACACGTGACAGGTGACAGGTTACAGGTGACAGGTGACAGGTGACAGGTGACAGGTGACAGGTGACAGGTGACAGGTGACAGGTGACAGGTGACATGTGATAGGTGACAGGTGACAGGTGACATGTGATAGGTGACAGGTGACAGGTGACAGGTGGCAGGTGACAGGTGACAGGTGACAGGTGACAGGTGACAGGTGACAGGTGACAGTTGACAGGTGACAGTGACATATGACAGGTAACAGGTGACAGGTGACAGGTGGCAGGTGACAGTTGACAGTTGACAGGTGACAGGTGACAGATAACAGGTGACAGGTGACAGATGACAGGTGACAGTGACAGGTGACAGGTGACAGGTGACAGGTGACAGGTGACAGGTGACAGGTGACAGGTGACAGGTGACAGGTGACAGGTGACAGGTGACAGGTGACAGGTGACAGGTGACAGGTGACAGGTGACAGGTGACAGGTGACAGGTGACAGGTGACAGGTGACAGGTGACAGGTGACAGGTGACAGGTGACAGGTGACAGGTGACAGGTGACAGGTGACAGTGACAGTTAACAGGTGACAGGTGACAGGTGATAGGTGACAGGTGACAGGTGACAGGTGACAGGTGACAGGTGACAGGTGACAGGTGACAGGTGACAGGTGACAGGTGACAGGTGACAGGTGACAGGTGACAGGTGACAGGTGACAGGTGACAGGTGACAGGTGACAGGTGACAGGTGACAGGTGACAGGTGACAGGTGACAGGTGACAGGTGACAGGTGACAGGTGACAGTGATAGGTGACAGGTGACAGGTGACCGGCGACAGGTGATAGGTGACAGGTGTCAGTGTACAGGAGACAGGTGACAGGTGATAGGTGACAGGTGACAGGTGACAGGTGACAGGTGACAGGTGACAGGTGACAGGTGACAGGTGACAGGTGACAGGTGACAGGTGACAGGTGTCAGTTGACAGGAGACAGGTGACAGGGGTGACAGGTGACAGGTGACAAGTGACAGGTGACAGGTGACAGGTGACAGGTGACAGGTGACATGTGACAGGTGACAGGTGGCAGGTGACAGTTGACTGTTGACAGGTGACAGGTGACAGATGGCAGGTGACAGTGACAGGTGACAGGTCACAGGTGACAGGTGACAGTTGACAGTTGACAGGTGACAGGTGACAGTTGACAGGTGACAGGTGACAGGTGACAGGTGTCAGTTGACAGGAGACAGGTGACAGGTGATAGGTGACAGGTGACAGGTGACAGGTGACAGTCATAGGTGACAGGTGACAGGTGACAGGTGACAGGTGACAGGTTATAAGTGACAGGTGACAGGTGACAGTGACAGGTGACAGGTGACAGGTGACAGGTGACAGGTGACAGTGACAGGTGACCGGTGACAGTTCACAGGTGACAGGTGACAGGTGACAGGTGACAGGTGATAGGTGATAGGTGACAGTTGACAGGTGACAGGTGACAGTGACAGGTGACAGGTGACAGGCGACAGATGACAGGCGACAGGTGACAGGTGACAGGTGACAGGTGACAGGTGGCAGGTGACAGGTGACAGGTGACAGTTGACAGGTGACAGTGACATATGACAGGTAACAGGTGACAGTGACATATGACAGGTAACAGGTGACAGGTGACAGGTGGCAGGTGACAGGTGACAGGTGACAGGTGACAGGTGACAGGTGACAGGTGACAGGTGACAGGTGACAGGTGTCAGGTGTCAGTTGACAGGACACAGGTGACAGGTGATAGGTGACAGGTGACAGGTGACAGGTGACAGGTGACAGGTGACAGTCATAGGTGACAGGTAACAGGTGACAGTTAACAGGTGACAGGTGACAGGTGACAGGTGACAGGTGACAGGTGACAGGTTACAGGTGACAGGTGACAGGTGACAGGTGACAGGTGACAGGTGACAGGTGACAGTGATAGGTGACAGGTGACAGGTGACAGGTGACAGTCATAGGTGACAGGTGACAGGTGACAGGTGACAGGTGATAGGTGACAGGTGACAGGTGACAGGTGACAGGTGACAGGTGACAGGTGACAGGTGACAGGTGACAGGTGACAGGTGACAGGTGACAGGTGACAGGTGACAGGTGACAGGTGACAGGTGACAGGTGACAGGTGTCAGTTGACAGGAGACAGGTGACAGGTGATAGGTGACAGGTGACAGGTGACAGTCATAGGTGACAGGTGACAGGCGACAGTTAACAGGTGACAGGTGACAGGTGACAGGTGATAAGTGACAGGTGACAGGTGACAGGTGACAGTGACAGGTGACAGGTGACAGGTGACAGGTGACAGTGACAGGTGACAGGTGACAGGTGACAGTTCACAGGTGACAGGTGACAGGTGATAGGTGATAGGTGACAGTTGACAGGTGACAGGTGACAGTGACAGGTGACAGGTGACAGGCGACAGATGACAGGTGACAGGTGACAAGTGACAGGTGACAGGTGACAGGTGGCAGGTGACAGGTGACAGGTGACAGTTGACAGGTGACAGTGACATATGACAGGTAACAGGCGACAGGTGACAGGTGGCAGGTGACAGTTGACAGTTGACAGGTGACAGGTGACAGATAACAGGTGACAGGTGACAGATGACAGGTGACAGTGACAGGTGACAGGTGACAGGTGACAGGTGACAGGTGACAGGTGACAGGTGACAGGTGACAGGTGACAGGTGACAGGTGACAGGTGACAGGTGACAGGTGACAGGTGACAGGTGACAGGTGACAGGTGACAAGTGCCAGGTGACAGGTGACAGGTGACAGGTGACAGGTGACAGGTGACCGGTGACAGGTGACAGGTGACAGGTGACAGGTGACAGGTGACAGTGACAGTTAACAGGTGACAGGTGATAGGTGACAGGTGACAGGTGACAGGTGATAGGTGACAGGTGACAGGTGACAGGTGACAGGTGACAGGTGACAGGTGACAGGTGACAGGTGACAGGTGACAGGTGACAGGTGACAGGTGACAGGTGACAGGTGACAGGTGACAGGTGACAGGTAACAGGTGACAGGTGACAGGTGACAGGTGACAGGTGACAGGTGACAGGTGACAGGTGACAGGTGACAGGTGACAGGTGACAGGTGACAGGTGACAGGTGACAGGTGACAGGTGACAGGTGACAGGTGACAGGTGACAGGTGACAGGTGACAGTGACAGGTGACAGGTGACAGGTGACAGGTGACAGGTGATAGGTGACAGGTGACAAGTGACAGGTTACAGGTGGCAGGTGACAGTTGACAGTTGACAGGTGACAGGTGACAGATGACAGGTGACAGTGACAGGTGACAGGTGACAGGTGACAGGTGACAGTTGACAGTTGACAGGTGACAGGTGACAGGTGACAGATGGCAGGTGACAGTGACAGGTGACAGGTGACAGGTGACAGGTGACAGGTGACAGGTGACAGGTGACAGGTGACAGGTGACAGGTGACAGGTGACAGGTGACAGGTGACAGGTGACAGGTGACAGGTGACAGGTGACAGGTGACAGGTGACAGGTGACAGGTGACAGGTGACAGGTGACAGGTGACAGGTGACAGTGATAGGTGACAGGTGACAGGTGACAGGTGACAGGTGACAGGTGACAGGTGACAGTTGACAGGTGATAGGTGACAGGTGACAAGTGACAAGTGACAGGTTACAGGTGGCAGGTGACAGTTGACAGTTGACAGGTGACAGGTGACAGATGACAGGTGACAGTGACAGGTGACAGTTCACAGGTGACAGGTGACAGGTGACAGGTGATAGGTGATAGGTGACAGTTGACAGGTGACAGGTGACAGTGACAGGTGACAGGTGACAGGCGACAGATGACAGGTGACAGGTGACAGGTGACAGGTGACAAGTGACAGGTGGCAGGTGACAGGTGACAGGTGACAGTTGACAGGTGACAGTGACATATGACAGGTAACAGGCGACAGGTGACAGGTGGCATGTGACAGTTGACAGTTGACAGGTGACAGGTGACAGATAACAGGTGACAGGTGACAGATGACAGGTGACAGTGACAGGTGACAGCTGACAGGTTACAGATGACAGGTGACAGGTGACAGGTGACAGGTGACAGGTGACAGGTGACAGGTGACAGGTGACAGGTGACAGGTGACAGGTGACAGGTGACAGGTGACAGGTGACAGGTGACAGGTGACAGGTGACAGGTGACAGGTGACAAGTGACAAGTGACAGGTGACAGGTGACAGGTGACAGGTGACAGGTGACAGGTGACAGGTGACAGGTGACAGGTGACAGGTGATAGGTGACAGTGACAGTTAACAGGTGACAGGTGACAGGTGATAGGTGACAGGTGACAGGTGACAGGTGACAGGTGACAGGTGACAGGTGACAGGTGACAGGTGACAGGTGACAGGTGACAGGTGACAGGTGACAGGTGACAGGTGACAGGTGACAGGTGACAGGTGACAGGTGACAGGTGACAGGTGACAGGTGACAGGTGACAGGTGACAGTGATAGGTGACAGGTGACAGGTGACAGGTGACAGGTGACAGGTGACAGGTGGCAGGTGATAGGTGACAGGTGACAAGTGACAGATTACAGGTGGCAGGTGACAGTTGACAGTTGACAGGTGACAGGTGACAGATGACAGGTGACAGTGACAGGTGACAGGTGACAGGTGACAGGTGACAGGTGACAGTTGACAGTTGACAGGTGACAGGTGACAGATGGCAGGTGACAGTGACAGGTGACAGGTGACAGGTGACAGGTCACAGGTGACAGGTGACAGTTGACAGTTGACAGGTGACAGGTGACAGTTGACAGGTGACAGTGACATATGACAGGTAACAGGTGACAGGTGACAGGTGGCAGGTGGCAGTTGACAGTTGACAGGTGACAGGTGACAGATGACAGGTGACAGTGACAGGTGACAGGTGACAGGTGACAGGTGACAGGTGACAGGTGACAGGTGACAGGTGACAAGTGACAGGTGACAGGTGACAGGTGACAGGTGACAGGTGACATGTGACAGGTGGCAGGTGACAGTTGACAGGTGACAGATGGCAGGTGACTGTGACAGGTGACAGGTGACAGGTCACAGGTCACAGGTGACAGGTGACAGTTGACAGGTGACAGGTGACAGTTGACAGGTGACATTGACATATGACAGGTAACAGGTGACAGGTGACAGGTGGCAGGTGACAGGTGACAGGTGGCAGGTGACAGTTGACAGTTGACAGGTGGCAGGTGACAGGTGACAGGTGGCAGGTGACAGTTGACAGTTGACAGGTGACAGGTGACAGATGGCAGGTGACAGGTGACAGGTGACAGGTGACAGGTGACAAGTGACAGGTGACAGGTGACAGGTGACAGGTGACAGGTGACAGGTGACAAGTGACAGGTGACAGGTGGCAGGTGACAGTTGACAGTTGACAGGTGACAGGTGACAGATGGCAGGTGACAGTGACAGGTGACAGGTGACAGGTGACAGGTCACAGGTGACAGGTGACAGTTGACAGTTGACAGGTGACAGGTGACAGTTGACAGGTGACAGTGACATATGACAGGTAACAGGTGACAGGTGACAGGTGGCAGGTGACAGTTGACAGTTGACAGGTGACAGGTGACAGATGACAGGTGACAGTGACAGGTGACAGGTGACAGGTGACAGGTGACAGGTGACAGGTGACAGGTGACAGGTGACAGGTGACAGGTGACAGGTGACAGGTGACAGGTGACAGGTGACAAGTGACAGGTGACAGGTGACAGGTGACAGTTGATAGGTGACAGGTGACAGGTGACAGGTGACAGGTGACAGGTGACAGTGATAGGTGACAGGTGACAGGTGACAGGTGACAGGTGACAGGTGACAGGTGATAGGTGACAGGTGACAGGTTACAGGCGGCAGGTGGCAGTTGACAGTTGACAGGTGACAGGTGATAGATGACAGGTGACAGTGACAGGTGACAGGTGACAGGTGACAGGTGACAGGTGACAGGTGACAGGTGACAGGTGACAGGTGACAGGTGACAGGTGACAGGTGACAGGTGACAGGTGACAGGTGACAGTTGACAGGTGACAGTGACATATGACAGGTAACAGGTGACATGTGACAGGTGACAGGTGGCAGGTGACAGTTGACAGTTGACAGGTGACAGGTGACAGATGGCAGGTGACAGTGACAGGTGACAGGTGACAGGTGACAGGTCACAGGTGACAGGTGAAAGTTGACAGTTGACAGGTGACAGGTGACAGTTGACAGGTGACAGTGACATATGACAGGTAACAGGTGACAGGTGACAGGTGGCAGGTGACAGTTGACAGTTGACAGGTGACAGGTGACAGATGACAGGTGACAGTGACAGGTGACAGGTGACAGGTGACAGGTGACAGGTGACAGGTGACAGGTGACAGGTGACAGGTGACAGGTGATAGGTGACAGGTGACAGGTGACAGGTGACAGGTGACAGGTGACAGGTGACAGGTGACAGGTGACAGGTGACAGGTGACAGGTGACAGGTGACAGGTGACAGGTGACAGGTGACAGGTGACAGGTGACAGGTGACAGATGACAGGTGACAGTGACAGGTGACAGGTGACAGGTGATAGGTGAAAGGTGACAGGTGACAGGTGACGGGTGACAGGTGGCAGGTGACAGTTGACAGGTGACAGTGACATATGACAGGTAACAGGTGACAGGTGACAGGTGGCAGGTGACAGTTGACAGGTGACAGTGACATATGACAGGTAACAGGTGACAGGTGACAGGTGGCAGGTGACAGGTGACAGGTGACAGGTGACAGGTGACAGGTGACAGGTGACAGGTGACAGGTGACAGGTGACAGCTGACAGGTGACAGGTGACAGGTGACAGGTGACAGGTGACAGGTGACAGGTGACAGGTGACAGGTGACAGTGACAGTTAACAGGTGACAGGTGACAGGTGATAGGTGACAGGTGACAGGTGACAGGTGACAGGTGACAGGTGACAGGTGACAGGTGACAGGTGACAGGTGACAGGTGACAGGTGACAGGTGACAGGTGACAGGTGACAGGTGACAGTGATAGGTGACAGGTGACAGGTGACAGGTGACAGGTGACAGGTAACAGGTGACAGGTGACAGGTGGCAGGTGACAGTTGACAGTTGACAGGTGACAGGTGACAGATTACAGGTGACAGGTGACAGATGACAGGTGACAGTGACAGGTGACAGGTGACAGGTGACAGGTGATAGGTGACAGGTGACAGGTGACAGGTGACAGGTGACAGGTGACAGGTGACAGGTGACAGGTGACAGGTGACAGGTGACAGGTGACAGGTGACAGGTGACAGGTGACAGGTGACAAGTGACAGGTGACAGGTGACAGGTGACAGGTGACAGGTGACAGGTGACAGGTGACAGGTGACAGTGACAAGTGACAGGTGACAGGTGACAGGTGACAGGTGACAGGTGACAGGTGACAGTGACAGTGACAGGTGACAGGTGATAGGTGACAGGTGAGAGGTGATAGGTGACAGTGACAGGTGACAGATGACAGGTGACAGATGACAGGTGACAGTGACAGGTGACAGGTGACAGGTGATAGGTGACAGGTGACAGGTGACAGGTGACGGGTGACAGGTGGCAGGTGACAATTGACAGGTGACAGTGACATATGACAGGTAACAGGTGACAGGTGACAGGTGGCAGGTGACAGTTGACAGGTGACAGTGACATATGACAGGTAACAGGTGACAGGTGACAGGTGACAGGTGGCAGGTGACAGGTGACAGGTGACAGGTGACAGGTGACAGGTGACAGGTGACAGGTGACAGGTGACAGCTGACAGGTGACAGGTGACAGGTGACAGGTGACAGGTGACAGGTGACAGGTGACAGGTGACAGGTGCCAGTGACAGTTAACAGGTGACAGGTGACAGGTGATAGGTGACAGGTGACAGGTGACAGGTGACAGATGACAGGTGACAGGTGACAGGTGACAGGTGACAGGTGACAGGTGACAGGTGACAGGTGACAGGTGACAGGTGACAGTGATAGGTGACAGGTGACAGGTGACAGGTAACAGGTGACAGGTGACAGGTGGCAGGTGACAGTTGACAGTTGACAGGTGACAGGTGACAGATAACAGGTGACAGGTGACAGATGACAGGTGACAGTGACAGGTGACAGGTGACAGGTGACAGGTGATAGGTGACAGGTGACAGGTGACAGGTGACAGGTGACAGGTGACAGGTGACAGGTGACAGGTGACAGGTGACAGGTGACAGGTGACAGGTGACAAGTGACAGGTGACAGGTGACAGGTGACAGGTGACAGGTGACAGGTGACAGGTGACAGTGACAGGTGACAAGTGACAGGTTACAGGTGGCAGGTGACAGTTGACAGTTGACAGGTGACAGGTGACAGATGACAGGTGACAGTGACAGGTGACAGTTCACAGGTGACAGGTGACAGGTGACAGGTGATAGGTGATAGGTGACAGTTGACAGGTGACAGGTGACAGTGACAGGTGACAGGTGACAGGCGACAGATGACAGGTGACAGGTGACAGGTGACAGGTGACAAGTGACAGGTGACAGGTGACAGGTGACAGATAACAGGTGACAGGTGACAGGTGACAG
The DNA here is from genome assembly GCF_029603195.1 of Condylostylus longicornis. Classification (NCBI taxonomy): domain Eukaryota; kingdom Metazoa; phylum Arthropoda; class Insecta; order Diptera; family Dolichopodidae; genus Condylostylus; species Condylostylus longicornis. The sequence continues at coordinate 2,159,385 of NW_026578119.1, forward strand.
GTGACAGGTGACAGGTGACAGGTGACAGGTGACAGGTGACAGGTGACAGGTGACAGGTGACAGGTGACAGGTGACAGGTGACAGGTGACAGGTGACAGGTGACAGGTGACAGGTGACAGGTGACAGGTGACAGGTGACAGGTGACAGGTGACAGATGACAGATGACAGATGACAGATGACAGATGACAGATGACAGATGACAGATGACAGATGACAGATGACAGATAACAGATGACAGATAACAGTTGACAGATGACAGATGACAGATGACAGATGACAGATGACAGATGACAGATGACAAATGACAGATGACAGATGACAGATGACAGATGACAGATGACAGATAACAGTTGACAGATGACAGATGACAAATGACAGATGATGGATGAGATATGACAGATGACAGATGGCACATGACAGATGATAGATGCAGATGACAGATAACAGTTGACAGATGACAGATGACAGATGACAGATGACAGATGACAGATGACAGATGACAGATGACAGATGACAGATGACAGATGACAGATGACAGATGACAGATGGCACATGACAGATGACAGGTGCAGATGACAGATAACAGTTGACAGATGACAGATGACAGATGACAGATGACAGATGACAGATGACAGATGACAGATGACAGATGACACATGACAGATGACAGATGACAGATGACAGATAACAGATGACAGATGACACATGACAGATGACAGATGACAGATGACAGATAACAGATGACATATGACATATGACATATGACAGATGACAGATGACAAATGACAGTTGATGGATGAGATATGACAGATGACAGATGGCACATGACAGATGACAGATGCAGATGACAGATAACAGTTGACAGACGACAGATGACAGATGACAGATGACAGATGACAGATGACAGATGACAGATGACAGATGACAGATAACAGATGACAGATAACAGATGACAGATGACAGATTACAGATGACAGATAACAGTTGACAGTTGACAAATGACAGATGACAGATGACAGATGACAGATGACAGATGACAGATGACAGATGACAGATGACAGATGACAGATGACAGACGACAGGTGATAGATGACAGATGACAGATGACAGATGACAGATAACAGATGACAGATAACAGATGACAGATGACAGATTACAGATGACAGATAACAGTTGACAGTTGACAAATGACAGATGACAGATGACAGATGACAGATGACAGATGGCAGATGACAGCTGGCACATGACAGATGACAGATGCAGATGACAGATAACAGTTGACAGATGACAGATGACAGATGACAGAAGACAGATGACAGATGACAGATGACAGATGACAGATGACAGATGACAGATGACAGATGACAGATGACAGATGACAGATGACAGATGACAGATGACAGATGACAGATGACAGATGACATATGACAGATGACAGATGACAGATGACAGATGACAGATGACAGATGACAGATGACAGATGACAGATGACAGATGACAGATGACAGATGACAGATGGCAGTGGACAGATGACAGATAACAGATGACAGATGACAGATGACAGATGACATATGACATATGACATATTGCAGATGACAAATGACAGTTGATGGATGAGATATGACAGATGACAGATGGCACATGACAGATGACAGATGCAGATGACAGATAACAGTTGACAGATGACAGATGACAGATGACAGATGACAGATGACGGATGACAGATGACAGATAACAGATGACAGATAACAGATGACCGATGACAGATTACAGATGACAGATAACAGTTGACAGTTGACAAATGACAGATGACAGATGACAGATGACAGATGACAGATGACACATGACACATGACAGATGACAGATGACAGATGACAGATGACAGATGACAGATGACAGGTGATAGATGACAGATGACAGATGACAGATGACAGATGACAGATGACAAATGACAGATGATGGATGAGATATGACAGATGACAGATGGCACATGACAGATGACAGATGCAGATGACAGATAACAGTTGACAGATGACAGATGACAGATGACAGATGACAGATGACAGATGACAGATGACAGATGACAGATGACAGATGACAGATGACAGATGACAGACGACAGATGACAGATAACAGTGGACAGATGACAGATAACAGATGACAGATGATAGATGACATATGACAGATGACAGATGACAGATGACAGATGACAGATGACAGGTGATAGATGACAGATGACAGATGACAGATGACAGATGACAAATGACAGATAACAGTTGACAGATGACAGATGACGGATGACAAATGACAGATGATGGATGAGATATGACAGATGACAGATGGCACATGACAGATGACAGATGCAGATGACAGATAACAGTTGACAGATGACAGATGACAGATGACAGATGACAGATGACAGATGACAGATGACAGATGACAGATGACAGATGACAGATGACAGATGATAGATGACAGATGACAGATGACAGATGACAGATGACAGATGACAGATGACAGATGGCACATGACAGATGACAGATGACAGATGACAGATGACAGATGACAGATGACAGATGACAGATAACAGATGACAGATGACAGATAACAGTTGACAGATGACAGATGACAGATGACAGATGACAAATGACAGATGATGGATGAGATATGACAGATGACAGATGGCACATGACAGATGACAGATGCAGATGACAGATAACAGTTGACAGATGACAGATGACAGATGACAGATGACAGATGACAGATGACAGATGACAGATGACAGATGACAGATGACAGATGACAGATGACAGATGACAGATGGCACATGACAGATGACAGATGCAGATGACAGATAACAGTTGACAGATGACAGATGACAGATGACAGATGACAGATGACAGATGACAGATGACAGATGACAGATAACAGATGACAGATGACAGATGACAGATGACAGATGACAGATGACAGATGACAGATTACAGATGACAGATGACAGATGACAGATGACAGATGACAGATGACAGATGACAGATGACAGATGACAGATGACAGATGACAGTGGACAGATGACAGATGACAGATGACAGATGACAGGTGATAGATGACAGATGACAGATGACAGATGACAAATGACAGATGATGGATGAGATATGACAGATGACACCTGGCACATGACAGATGACAGATGCGGATAACAAATAACGGTTGACAGATGACAGATGACAGATGACAGATAACAGATGACAGATGACAGATGACAGATGACAGATGAAAGATGACAGATGACAGATGACAGATAACAGATGACAGATGACAGATGACAGATGACAGATGGCAGATGACAGATGACAGATGACAGATGACAGATGACAGATGACAGATGACAGATGATAGATGACAGATGACAGATGACAGATGACAGATGACAGATGGCACATGACAGATGACAGATGCAGATGACAGATAACAGTTGACAGATGACAGATGACAGATGACAGATGACAGATGACAGATGACAGATGACAGATGACAGATGACAGATGACAGATGACAGATGACAGATGACAGATGACAGATAACAGATGACAGATGACAGATAACAGTTGACAGATGACAGATGACAAATGACAGATGATGGATGAGATATGACAGATGACAGATGGCACATGACAGATGACAGATGCAGATGACAGATAACAGTTGACAGATGACAGATGACAGATGACAGATGACAGATGACAGATGACAGATGACAGATGACAGATGACAGATGACAGATGACAGATGACAGATGACAGATGGCACATGACAGATGACAGATGCAGATGACAGATAACAGTTGACAGATGACAGATGACAGATGACAGATGACAGATGACAGATGACAGATGACAGATGACAGATAACAGATGACAGATGACAGATGACAGATGACAGATGACAGATGACAGATGACAGATTACAGATGACAGATGACAGATGACAGATGACAGATGACAGATGACAGACGACAGATGACAGATGACAGATGACAGATGACAGATGACAGATGACAGATGACAGATGACAGATGACAGATGACAGATGACAGATGACAGATGACAGATGACAGATGACAGATGACAGATGACAGATGACAGATGACAGATGACAGATGACAGATGACAGATGACAGATGACAGATGACAGATGACAGGTGATAGATGACAGATGACAGATGACAAATGACAGATGATGGATGAGATATGACAGATGACAGATGGCACATGACAGATGACAGATGCAGATGACAGATAACAGTTGACAGATGACAGATGACAGATGACAGATGACAAATGACAGATGACAGATGACAGATGACAGATGACAGATGACAGATGACAGATGACAGATGACAGATAACAGATGACAGATGACAGATGACAGATGACACATGACAGATGACAGATGACAGATGACAGATGACAGATGACAGATGACAGATGACAGATGACAGATGACAGATGACAGATGACAGATGACAGATGACAGATGACAGATGACAGATGACAGATGACAGTGGTCAGATGACAGATAACAGATGACAGATGACAGATGACATAAGACAGATGACAGATGACAGATGACAGATGACAGGTGACAGATGACAGATGACAGATGACAGATGACAGATGACAGATGACAGATGACAGATGACAGATGACAGATGACAGATGACAGATGGCATATGACAGATGACAGATGCAGATGACAGATGACAGGTGATAGATGACAGATGACAGATGACAGATGACAGATGACAAATGACAGATGATGGATGAGATATGACAGATGACAGATGTCACATGACAGATGACAGATGCAGATGACAGATAACAGTTGACAGATGACAGATGACAGGTGACATATGACAGCTGACAGATGACAGATGACAGATGACAGGTGATAGATGACAGATGACCGATGACAGATGACAGATGACAAATGACAGATGATGGATGAGATATGACAGATGACAGATGGCACATGACAGATGACTGATGACAGATGACAGATGACAGGTGATAGATGACAGATGACAGATGACAGATGACAAATGACAGATGATGGATGAGATATGACAGATGACACCTGGCACATGACAGATGGCAGATGCAGATGACAAATAACGGTTGACAGATGACAGATGACAGATGACAGATGACAGATAACAGATGACAGATGACAGATGACAGATGACAGATGACAGATGACAGATGAAAGATGACAGATGACAGATGACAGATAACAGATGACAGATGACAGATGACAGATGACAGATGACAGATGACAGATGACAGATGACAGATGACAGATGACAGATGACAGATGACAGATGACAGATGACAGATGACAGATGACAGATGACAGATGACAGATGACAGATGACAGATGAGAGATGACAGATGACAGATGACAGATGACAGATGACAGACGACAGATGACAGATGACAGATGACAGATGACAGATGGCACATGACAGATGACAGATGCAGATGACAGATAACAGTTGACAGACGACAGATGACAGATGACAGATGACAGATGACAGATGACAGATGACAGATGACAGATGACAGATGACAGATGACAGATGACAGATGACAGATGACAGATGACGGATAACAGATGACAGATGACAGATATCAGTTGACAGATGACAGATGACAGATGACAGATGACAAATGACAGATGATGGATGAGATATGACAGATGACAGATGGCACATCACAGATGACAGATGCAGATGACAGATAACAGTTGACAGATGACAGATGACAGATGACAGATGACAGATGACAGATGACAGATGACAGATGACAGATGACAGATGACAGATGACAGATGACAGATGACAGATGACAGATGGCACATGACAGATGACAGATGCAGATGACAGATAACAGTTGACAGATGACAGATGACAGATGACAGATGACAGATGACAGATGACAGATGACAGATGACAGATAACAGATGACAGATGACAGATGACAGATGACAGATGACAGATGACAGATGACAGATGACAGATGACAGATGACAGATGACAGATGACAGATGACAGATGACAGATGACAGATGACAGATGACAGTGGACAGATGACAGATGACAGATGACAGATGACAGATGACAGATGACAGATGACAGATGACGGATGACAGATGACAGATGACAGATGACAGATGACAGATGACAGGTGATAGATGACAGATGACAGATGACAGATGACAGATGACAGATGACAAATGACAGATGATGGATGAGATATGACAGATGACAGATGGCACATGACAGATGACAGATGCAGATGACAGATAACAGTTGACAGATGACAGATGACAGATGACAGATGACAGATGACAGATGACAAATGACAGATGACAGATGACAGATGACAGATGACAGATGACAGATGACAGATGACAGATGACAGATGACAGATGACAGATGACAGATGACAGATGACAGATGACAGATGACAGATGACAGATGACAGATGACAGATGACAGATGACAGATGACAGATGACAGATGACAGATGACAGATGACAGATGACAGATGACAGATGACAGATGACAGATGACAGATGACAGATGACAGATGACAGATGACAGATGACAGATGACAGATGACAGTGGTCAGATGACAGATAACAGATGACAGATGACAGATGACATAAGACAGATGACAGATGACAGATGACAGATGACAGGTGACAGATGACAGATGACAGATGACAGATGACAGATGACAGATGACAGATGACAGATGACAGATGACAGATGACAGATGACAGATGACAGATGACAGATGACAGATGGCATATGACAGATGACAGATGCAGATGACAGATAACAGTTGACAGATGACAGATGACAGGTGACATATGACAGCTGACAGATGACAGATGACAGATGACAGGTGATAGATGACAGATGACAGATGACAGATGACAGATGACAAATGACATATGATGGATGAGATATGACAGATGACAGATGGCACATGACAGATGACTGATGACAGATGACAGATGACAGGTGATAGATGACAGATGACAGATGACAGATGACAGATGACAAATGACAGATGATGGATGAGATATGACAGATGACACCTGGCACATGACAGATGACAGATGCAGATGACAAATAACGGTTGACAGATGACAGATTACAGATGACAGATGACAGATGACAGATGACAGATGACAGATGACAGATGACAGATGACAGATGACAGATGAAAGATGACAGATGACAGATGACAGATGACAGATGACAGATGACAGATGACAGATGACAGATGACAGATGAAAGATGACAGATGACAGATGACAGTGGACAGATGACAGATAACAGATGACAGATGACAGATGACATATGACATATGACATATGACAGATGACAGATGACAAATGACAGTTGATGGATGAGATATGACAGATGACAGATGGCACATGACAGATGACAGATGCAGATGACAGATAACAGTTGACAGATGACAGATGACAGTTGACAGATGACAGATGACAGATGACAGATGACAGATGACAGATGACAGATAACAGATGACAGATAACAGATGACAGATGACAGATTACAGATGACAGATAACAGTAGACAGTTGACAAATGACAGATGACAGATGACAGATGACAGATGACAGATGACAAATGACAGATGACAGATGACAGATGACAGATGACAGATGACAGGTGATAGATTACAGATGACAGATTACAGATGAGAGATAACAGTTGACAGTTGACAAATGACAGATGACAGATGACAGATGACAGATAACAGATGACAGATGACAGATTGCAGATGACAGATAACAGTTGACAGTTGACAAATGACAGATGACATATGACATATGACAGATGACAGATGACAGATGACAGATGACAGATGACAGATGACAGATGACAAATGACAGATGATGGATGATATATGACAGATGACAGAAGGAACATGACAGATGACAGATGATAGATAACAGATGACAGATGACAGATGACAAATGACAGATGACAGATGACAGATTACAGATGACAGATAACAGATGACAGATGACAGATGACAGATGACAGATGACAGATGACAGATGACAGATGACAGATGACAGATGACAGATGGCAGATGACATATGACAGATGACAGATGACAGATGACAGATGACAGATGACAGATGACAGATGACAGATGACAGATGGCAGATGACAGATGACAGATGACAGATGACAGATGACAGATGACAGATGACAGATGACAGATGACAGATGACAGATGACAGATGACAGATGACAGATGACAGATGACAGATGACAGATGACAGATGACAGATGACAGATGACAGATGACAGTGGACAGATGACAGATGACAGATGACAGATGACAGATGACAGATGACAGATGACAGATGACAGATGACAGATGACAGATAACAGATGACAGATGACAGATGACAGATGACAGATGACAAATGACAGATGATGGATGAGATATGACAGATGACAGATGGCACATGACAGATGACAGATGCAGATGACAGATGACAGGTGATAGATGACAGATGACAGATGACAGATGACAGATGACAGATGACAGATGACAGATGACAGATGACAGATGACAGATGACAGATGACAGATAACAGATGACAAATGACAGATGACAGATGACAAATGACAGATGATGGATGAGATATGACAGATGACAGATGGCACATGACAGATGACAGATGCAGATGACAGATGACAGATGACAGATGACAGATGACAGATGACAGATGACAGATGACAGATGACAGATGACAGATGACAGATGACAGATGACAGATGACAGATGACAGTGGACAGATGACAGATAACAGATGACATATGACAGATGACATATGACAGATGACAGATGACAGATGACAGGTGATAGATGACAGATGACAGATGACAGATGACAAATGACAGATGATGGATGAGATATGACAGATGACAGATGGCACATGACAAATGACAGATGCAGATGACAGATGACAGGTGATAGATGACAGATGACAGATGACAGATGACAAATGACAGATGATGGATGAGATATGACAGATGAGAGATGGCACATGACAGATGACAGATGCAGATGACAGATAACAGTTGACAGATGACAGATGACAGATGACATATGACAGATGACAGATGACAGATAACAGATGACAGGTGATAGATGACAGATGACAGATGACAGATGACAGATGACAAATGACAGATGATGGACGAGATATGACAGATGACAGATGGCACATGACAGATGACAGATGACAGATGACAGATGACAGGTGATAGATGACAGATGACAGATGACAGATGACAGATGACAGATGACAAATGACAGATGATGGATGAGATATGACAGATGACAGCTGGCACATGACAGATGACAGATGCAGATGACAGATAACAGTTGACAGATGACAGATGACAGATGACGGATGACAGATGACAGATGACAGATGACAGATGACAGATGACAGATGACAGATGACAGATGACAGATGACAGATGACAGATGACAGATGACAGATGACAGATGACAGATGACAGATGACAGATGACAGATGACAGATGACAGATGACAGATGACAGATGACAGATGACAGATGACAGATGACAGATGACAGATGACAGATGACAGATGCAGATGACAGATAACAGTTGACAGATGACAGATGACAGGTGACATATGACAGCTGACAGATGACAGATGACATATGACAGGTGATAGATGACAGATGACCGATGACAGATGACAGATGACAAATGACAGATGATGGATGAGATATGACAGATGACAGATGGCACATGACAGATGACAGATGCAGATGACAGATAACAGTTGACAGATGACAGATGACAGGTGACATATGACAGCTGACAGATGACAGATGACAGATGACAGGTGATAGATGACAGATGACCGATGACAGATGACAGATGACAAATGACAGATGATGGATGAGATATGACAGATGACAGATGGCACATGACAGATGACTGATGACAGATGACAGATGACAGGTGATAGATGACAGATGACAGATGACAGATGACAAATGACAGATGATGGATGAGATATGACAGATGACACCTGGCACATGACAGATGGCAGATGCAGATGACAAATAACGGTTGACAGATGACAGATGACAGATGACAGATGACAGATAACAGATGACAGATGACAGATGACAGATGACAGATGACAGATGACAGATGAAAGATGACAGATGACAGATGACAGATGACAGATAACAGATGACAGATGACAGATGACAGATGACAGATGGCAGATGACAGATGACAGATGACAGATGACAGATGACAGATGACAGATGACAGATGACAGATGACAGATGACAGATGAGAGATGACAGATGACAGATGACAGATGACAGATGACAGATGACAGATGACAGATGACAGATGACAGATGACAGATGGCACATGACAGATGACAGATGCAGATGACAGATAACAGTTGACAGACGACAGATGACAGATGACAGATGACAGATGACAGATGACAGATGACAGATGACAGATGACAGATGACAGATGACAGATGACAGATGACAGATGACAGATGACAGATGACAGATGACAGATGACAGATGACAGATGACAGATGACAGATGACAGATGACAGATGACAGATGACAGATGGCACATGACAGATGACAGATGCAGATGACAGATAACAGTTGACAGATGACAGATGACAGATGACAGATGACAGATGACAGATGACAGATGACAGATGACAGATGACAGATGACAGATGACAGATGACAGATGACAGATGACAGATGACAGATGACAGATGACAGATGACAGATGACAGATGACAGATGACAGATGACAGGTGACAGGTGACAGGTGACAGATAACAGGTGACAGGTGACAGGTGACAGGTGACAGGTGACAGGTGACAGGTGACAGGTGACAGGTGACAGGTGACAGGTGACAGGTGACAGGTGACAGGTGACAGGTGACAGGTGACAGGTGACAGGTGACAGGTGACAGGTGACAGGTGACAGGTGACAGGTGACAGGTGACAGGTGACAGATGACAGATGACAGATGACAGATGACAGATGACAGATGACAGATGACAGATGACAGATGACAGATGACAGATAACAGATGACAGATAACAGTTGACAGATGACAGATGACAGATGACAGATGACAGATGACAGATGACAGATGACAAATGACAGATGACAGATGACAGATGACAGATGACAGATGACAGATAACAGTTGACAGATGACAGATGACAAATGACAGATGATGGATGAGATATGACAGATGACAGATGGCACATGACAGATGATAGATGCAGATGACAGATAACAGTTGACAGATGACAGATGACAGATGACAGATGACAGATGACAGATGACAGATGACAGATGACAGATGACAGATGACAGATGACAGATGACAGATGACAGATGGCACATGACAGATGACAGGTGCAGATGACAGATAACAGTTGACAGATGACAGATGACAGATGACAGATGACAGATGACAGATGACAGATGACAGATGACAGATGACAGATGACACATGACAGATGACAGATGACAGATGACAGATAACAGATGACAGATGACACATGACAGATGACAGATGACAGATGACAGATAACAGATGACATATGACATATGACATATGACAGATGACAGATGACAAATGACAGTTGATGGATGAGATATGACAGATGACAGATGGCACATGACAGATGACAGATGCAGATGACAGATAACAGTTGACAGACGACAGATGACAGATGACAGATGACAGATGACAGATGACAGATGACAGATGACAGATGACAGATGACAGATAACAGATGACAGATAACAGATGACAGATGACAGATTACAGATGACAGATAACAGTTGACAGTTGACAAATGACAGATGACAGATGACAGATGACAGATGACAGATGACAGATGACAGATGACAGATGACAGATGACAGACGACAGGTGATAGATGACAGATGACAGATGACAGATGACAGATAACAGATGACAGATAACAGATGACAGATGACAGATTACAGATGACAGATAACAGTTGACAGTTGACAAATGACAGATGACAGATGACAGATGACAGATGACAGATGGCAGATGACAGCTGGCACATGACAGATGACAGATGCAGATGACAGATAACAGTTGACAGATGACAGATGACAGATGACAGAAGACAGATGACAGATGACAGATGACAGATGACAGATGACAGATGACAGATGACAGATGACAGATGACAGATGACAGATGACAGATGACAGATGACAGATGACAGATGACAGATGACAGATGACATATGACAGATGACAGATGACAGATGACAGATGACAGATGACAGATGACAGTTGACAGATGACAGATGACAGATGACAGATGACAGATGACAGATGGCAGTGGACAGATGACAGATAACAGATGACAGATGACAGATGACAGATGACATATGACATATGACATATTGCAGATGACAAATGACAGTTGATGGATGAGATATGACAGATGACAGATGGCACATGACAGATGACAGATGCAGATGACAGATAACAGTTGACAGATGACAGATGACAGATGACAGATGACAGATGACGGATGACAGATGACAGATAACAGATGACAGATAACAGATGACCGATGACAGATTACAGATGACAGATAACAGTTGACAGTTGACAAATGACAGATGACAGATGACAGATGACAGATGACAGATGACACATGACACATGACAGATGACAGATGACAGATGACAGATGACAGATGACAGATGACAGATGACAGGTGATAGATGACAGATGACAGATGACAGATGACAGATGACAGATGACAAATGACAGATGATGGATGAGATATGACAGATGACAGATGGCACATGACAGATGACAGATGCAGATGACAGATAACAGTTGACAGATGACAGATGACAGATGACAGATGACAGATGACAGATGACAGATGACAGATGACAAATGACAGATGACAGATGACAGATGACAGATGACAGATAACAGATGACAGATGACAGATGACAGATGACAGATGACAGATGACAGATGACAGATGACATATGACAGATGACAGATGACAGATGACAGATGACAGATGACAGATGACAGATGACAGATGACAGATGACAGATGACAGATGACAGATGACAGATGACAGATGACAGATGACAGATGACAGATGACAGACGACAGATGACAGATAACAGTGGACAGATGACAGATAACAGATGACAGATGATAGATGACATATGACAGATGACAGATGACAGATGACAGATGACAGATGACAGGTGATAGATGACAGATGACAGATGACAGATGACAGATGACAAATGACAGATAACAGTTGACAGATGACAGATGACGGATGACAAATGACAGATGATGGATGAGATATGACAGATGACAGATGGCACATGACAGATGACAGATGCAGATGACAGATAACAGTTGACAGATGACAGATGACAGATGACAGATGACAGATGACAGATGACAGATGACAGATGACAGATGACAGATGACAGATGACAGATGACAGATGATAGATGACAGATGACAGATGACAGATGACAGATGACAGATGACAGATGACAGATGGCACATGACAGATGACAGATGACAGATGACAGATGACAGATGACAGACGACAGATGACAGATAACAGATGACAGATGACAGATAACAGTTGACAGATGACAGATGACAGATGACAGATGACAAATGACAGATGATGGATGAGATATGACAGATGACAGATGGCACATGACAGATGACAGATGCAGATGACAGATAACAGTTGACAGATGACAGATGACAGATGACAGATGACAGATGACAGATGACAGATGACAGATGACAGATGACAGATGACAGATGACAGATGACAGATGACAGATGACAGATGGCACATGACAGATGACAGATGCAGATGACAGATAACAGTTGACAGATGACAGATGACAGATGACAGATGACAGATGACAGATGACAGATGACAGATGACAGATAACAGATGACAGATGACAGATGACAGATGACAGATGACAGATGACAGATGACAGATTACAGATGACAGATGACAGATGACAGATGACAGATGACAGATGACAGATGACAGATGACAGATGACAGATGACAGATGACAGATGACAGATGACAGTGGACAGATGACAGATGACAGATGACAGATGACAGGTGATAGATGACAGATGACAGATGACAGATGACAAATGACAGATGATGGATGAGATATGACAGATGACACCTGGCACATGACAGATGACAGATGCAGATAACAAATAACGGTTGACAGATGACAGATGACAGATGACAGATAACAGATGACAGATGACAGATGACAGATGACAGATGAAAGATGACAGATGACAGATGACAGATAACAGATGACAGATGACAGATGACAGATGACAGATGACAGATGACAGATGACAGATGACAGATGACAGATGACAGATGATAGATGACAGATGACAGATGACAGATGACAGATGACAGATGGCACATGACAGATGACAGATGCAGATGACAGATAACAGTTGACAGATGACAGATGACAGATGACAGATGACAGATGACAGATGACAGATGACAGATGACAGATGACAGATGACAGATGACAGATGACAGATGACAGATGACAGATGACAGATAACAGATGACAGATGACAGATAACAGTTGACAGATGACAGATGACAAATGACAGATGATGGATGAGATATGACAGATGACAGATGGCACATGACAGATGACAGATGCAGATGACAGATAACAGTTGACAGATGACAGATGACAGATGACAGATGACAGATGACAGATGACAGATGACAGATGACAGATGACAGATGACAGATGACAGATGACAGATGGCACATGACAGATGACAGATGCAGATGACAGATAACAGTTGACAGATGACAGATGACAGATGACAGATGACAGATGACAGATGACAGATGACAGATGACAGATAACAGATGACAGATGACAGATGACAGATGACAGATGACAGATGACAGATGACAGATTACAGATGACAGATGACAGATGACAGATGACAGATGACAGATGACAGACGACAGATGACAGATGACAGATGACAGATGACAGATGACAGATGACAGATGACAGATGACAGATGACAGATGACAGATGACAGATGACAGATGACAGATGACAGATGACAGATGACAGATGACAGATGACAGATGACAGATGACAGATGACAGATGACAGATGACAGATGACAGATGACAGGTGATAGATGACAGATGACAGATGACAAATGACAGATGATGGATGAGATATGACAGATGACAGATGGCACATGACAGATGACAGATGCAGATGACAGATAACAGTTGACAGATGACAGATGACAGATGACAGATGACAAATGACAGATGACAGATGACAGATGACACATGACAGATGACAGATGACAGATGACAGATAACAGATGACAGATGACAGATGACAGATGACAGATGACACATGACAGATGACAGATGACAGATGACAGATGACAGATGACAGATGACAGATGACAGATGACAGATGACAGATGACAGATGACAGATGACAGATGACAGATGACAGATGACAGATGACAGATGACAGATGACAGATGACAGTGGTCAGATGACAGATAACAGATGACAGATGACAGATGACATAAGACAGATGACAGATGACAGATGACAGATGACAGGTGACAGATGACAGATGACAGATGACAGATGACAGATGACAGATGACAGATGACAGATGACAGATGACAGATGGCATATGACAGATGACAGATGCAGATGACAGATGACAGGTGATAGATGACAGATGACAGATGACAGATGACAGATGACAAATGACAGATGATGGATGAGATATGACAGATGACAGATGTCACATGACAGATGACAGATGCAGATGACAGATAACAGTTGACAGATGACAGATGACAGGTGACATATGACAGCTGACAGATGACAGATGACAGATGACAGGTGATAGATGACAGATGACCGATGACAGATGACAGATGACAAATGACAGATGATGGATGAGATATGACAGATGACAGATGGCACATGACAGATGACTGATGACAGATGACAGATGACAGGTGATAGATGACAGATGACAGATGACAGATGACAAATGACAGATGATGGATGAGATATGACAGATGACACCTGGCACATGACAGATGGCAGATGCAGATGACAAATAACGGTTGACAGATGACAGATGACAGATGACAGATGACAGATAACAGATGACAGATGACAGATGACAGATGACAGATGACAGATGAAAGATGACAGATGACAGATGACAGATAACAGATGACAGATGACAGATGACAGATGACAGATGACAGATGACAGATGACAGATGACAGATGACAGATGACAGATGACAGATGACAGATGACAGATGACAGATGACAGATGACAGATGAGAGATGACAGATGACAGATGACAGATGACAGATGACAGACGACAGATGACAGATGACAGATGACAGATGACAGATGGCACATGACAGATGACAGATGCAGATGACAGATAACAGTTGACAGACGACAGATGACAGATGACAGATGACAGATGACAGATGACAGATGACAGATGACAGATGACAGATGACAGATGACAGATGACAGATGACAGATGACAGATGACAGATGACGGATAACAGATGACAGATGACAGATATCAGTTGACAGATGACAGATGACAGATGACAGATGACAAATGACAGATGATGGATGAGATATGACAGATGACAGATGGCACATCACAGATGACAGATGCAGATGACAGATAACAGTTGACAGATGACAGATGACAGATGACAGATGACAGATGACAGATGACAGATGACAGATGACAGATGACAGATGACAGATGACAGATGACAGATGACAGATGGCACATGACAGATGACAGATGCAGATGACAGATAACAGTTGACAGATGACAGATGACAGATGACAGATGACAGATGACAGATGACAGATGACAGATAACAGATGACAGATGACAGATGACAGATGACAGATGACAGATGACAGATGACAGATGACAGATGACAGATGACAGATGACAGATGACAGATGACAGATGACAGATGACAGATGACAGATGACAGATGACAGATGACAGTGGACAGATGACAGATGACAGATGACAGATGACAGATGACAGATGACAGATGACAGATGACGGATGACAGATGACAGATGACAGATGACAGATGACAGATGACAGATGACAGGTGATAGATGACAGATGACAGATGACAGATGACAGATGACAAATGACAGATGATGGATGAGATATGACAGATGACAGATGGCACATGACAGATGACAGATGCAGATGACAGATAACAGTTGACAGATGACAGATGACAGATGACAGATGACAGATGACAGATGACAAATGACAGATGACAGATGACAGATGACAGATGACAGATGACAGATGACAGATGACAGATGACAGATGACAGATGACAGATGACAGATGACAGATGACAGATGACAGATGACAGATGACAGATGACAGATGACAGATGACAGATGACAGATGACAGATGACAGATGACAGATGACAGATGACAGATGACAGATGACAGATGACAGATGACAGATGACAGATGACAGATGACAGATGACAGATGACAGATGACAGATGACAGATGACAGTGGTCAGATGACAGATAACAGATGACAGATGACAGATGACATAAGACAGATGACAGATGACAGATGACAGATGACAGGTGACAGATGACAGATGACAGATGACAGATGACAGATGACAGATGACAGATGGCATATGACAGATGACAGATGCAGATGACAGATAACAGTTGACAGATGACAGATGACAGGTGACATATGACAGCTGACAGATGACAGATGACAGATGACAGGTGATAGATGACAGATGACAGATGACAGATGACAGATGACAAATGACATATGATGGATGAGATATGACAGATGACAGATGGCACATGACAGATGACTGATGACAGATGACAGATGACAGGTGATAGATGACAGATGACAGATGACAGATGACAGATGACAAATGACAGATGATGGATGAGATATGACAGATGACACCTGGCACATGACAGATGACAGATGCAGATGACAAATAACGGTTGACAGATGACAGATTACAGATGACAGATGACAGATGACAGATGACAGATGACAGATGACAGATGACAGATGACAGATGACAGATGAAAGATGACAGATGACAGATGACAGATGACAGATGACAGATGACAGATGACAGATGACAGATGACAGATGAAAGATGACAGATGACAGATGACAGTGGACAGATGACAGATAACAGATGACAGATGACAGATGACATATGACATATGACATATGACAGATGACAGATGACAAATGACAGTTGATGGATGAGATATGACAGATGACAGATGGCACATGACAGATGACAGATGCAGATGACAGATAACAGTTGACAGATGACAGATGACAGTTGACAGATGACAGATGACAGATGACAGATGACAGATGACAGATGACAGATAACAGATGACAGATAACAGATGACAGATGACAGATGACAGATGACAGATAACAGTAGACAGTTGACAAATGACAGATGACAGATGACAGATGACAGATGACAGATGACAAATGACAGATGACAGATGACAGATGACAGATGACAGATGACAGGTGATAGATTACAGATGACAGATTACAGATGAGAGATAACAGTTGACAGTTGACAAATGACAGATGACAGATGACAGATGACAGATAACAGATGACAGATGACAGATTGCAGATGACAGATAACAGTTGACAGTTGACAAATGACAGATGACATATGACATATGACAGATGACAGATGACAGATGACAGATGACAGATGACAGATGACAGATGACAAATGACAGATGATGGATGATATATGACAGATGACAGAAGGAACATGACAGATGACAGATGATAGATAACAGATGACAGATGACAGATGACAAATGACAGATGACAGATGACAGATTACAGATGACAGATAACAGATGACAGATGACAGATGACAGATGACAGATGACAGATGACAGATGACAGATGACAGATGACAGATGACAGATGGCAGATGACATATGACAGATGACAGATGACAGATGACAGATGACAGATGACAGATGACAGATGACAGATGACAGATGGCAGATGACAGATGACAGATGACAGATGACAGATGACAGATGACAGATGACAGATGACAGATGACAGATGACAGATGACAGATGACAGATGACAGATGACAGATGACAGATGACAGATGACAGATGACAGATGACAGATGACAGATGACAGATGACAGATGACAGATGACAGTGGACAGATGACAGATGACAGATGACAGATGACAGATGACAGATGACAGATGACAGATGACAGATAACAGATGACAGATGACAGATGACAGATGACAAATGACAGATGATGGATGAGATATGACAGATGACAGATGGCACATGACAGATGACAGATGCAGATGACAGATGACAGGTGATAGATGACAGATGACAGATGACAGATGACAGATGACAGATGACAGATGACAGATGACAGATGACAGATGACAGATGACAGATGACAGATAACAGATGACAGATGACAGATGACAGATGACAAATGACAGATGATGGATGAGATATGACAGATGACAGATGGCACATGACAGATGACAGATGCAGATGACAGATGACAGATGACAGATGACAGATGACAGATGACAGATGACAGATGACAGATGACAGATGACAGATGACAGATGACAGATGACAGATGACAGATGACAGTGGACAGATGACAGATAACAGATGACATATGACAGATGACATATGACAGATGACAGATGACAGATGACAGGTGATAGATGACAGATGACAGATGACAGATGACAAATGACAGATGATGGATGAGATATGACAGATGACAGATGGCACATGACAAATGACAGATGCAGATGACAGATGACAGGTGATAGATGACAGATGACAGATGACAGATGACAAATGACAGATGATGGATGAGATATGACAGATGAGAGATGGCACATGACAGATGACAGATGACAGATGACAGATGACAGGTGATAGATGACAGATGACAGATGACAGATGACAGATGACAGATGACAAATGACAGATGATGGATGAGATATGACAGATGACAGCTGGCACATGACAGATGACAGATGCAGATGACAGATAACAGTTGACAGATGACAGATGACAGATGACGGATGACAGATGACAGATGACAGATGACAGATGACAGATGACAGATGACAGATGACAGATGACAGATGACAGATGACAGATGACAGATGACAGATGACAGATGACAGATGACAGATGACAGATGACAGATGACAGATGACAGATGACAGATGACAGATGACAGATGACAGATGACAGATGACAGATGACAGATGACAGATGACAGATGACAGATGACAGATGACAGATGACAGATGCAGATGACAGATAACAGTTGACAGATGACAGATGACAGGTGACATATGACAGCTGACAGATGACAGATGACAGATGACAGGTGATAGATGACAGATGACCGATGACAGATGACAGATGACAAATGACAGATGATGGATGAGATATGACAGATGACAGATGGCACATGACAGATGACAGATGCAGATGACAGATAACAGTTGACAGATGACAGATGACAGGTGACATATGACAGCTGACAGATGACAGATGACAGATGACAGGTGATAGATGACAGATGACCGATGACAGATGACAGATGACAAATGACAGATGATGGATGAGATATGACAGATGACAGATGGCACATGACAGATGACTGATGACAGATGACAGATGACAGGTGATAGATGACAGATGACAGATGACAGATGACAAATGACAGATGATGGATGAGATATGACAGATGACACCTGGCACATGACAGATGGCAGATGCAGATGACAAATAACGGTTGACAGATGACAGATGACAGATAACAGATGACAGATGACAGATGACAGATGACAGATGACAGATGACAGATGAAAGATGACAGATGACAGATGACAGATAACAGATGACAGATGACAGATGACAGATGGCAGATGACAGATGACAGATGACAGATGACAGATGACAGATGACAGATGACAGATGACAGATGACAGATGACAGATGACAGATGAGAGATGACAGATGACAGATGACAGATGACAGATGACAGATGACAGATGACAGATGACAGATGACAGATGACAGATGGCACATGACAGATGACAGATGCAGATGACAGATAACAGTTGACAGACGACAGATGACAGATGACAGATGACAGATGACAGATGACAGATGACAGATGACAGATGACAGATGACAGATGACAGATGACAGATGACAGATGACAGATGACAGATGACAGATGACAGATGACAGATGACAGATGACAGATGACAGATGACAGATGACAGATGACAGATGACAGATGACAGATGACAGATGACAGATGGCACATGACAGATGACAGATGCAGATGACAGATAACAGTTGACAGATGACAGATGACAGATGACAGATGACAGATGACAGATGACAGATGACAGATGACAGATGACAGATGACAGATGACAGATGACAGATGACAGATGACAGATGACAGATGACAGATGACAGATGACAGATGACAGATGACAGATGACAGATGACAGATGACAGATGACAGATGACAGATGACAGACGAAAGATGACAGATGACAGGTGACAGGTGACAGATGACAGATGACCGATGACAGATGAGGGATGACAGATGACAGATGACAGATGACAGATGACAGATGACAGATGACAGATGACAGATGACAGATGACAGATGACAGATGACAGATGACAGATGACAGATGACAGATGGCAGATGACAGATGACAGATGACAGATGACAGATGACAAATGACAGATGACAGATGACAGATGACAAATGACAGATGACAGATGGCGGATGACAGATAACAGTTGACAGATGACAGATGACAGATGACAGATGACAGATGACAGATGACAGTTGACAGATGAAAAGATGACAGATGACAGATGACAGATGACAGATGACAGATGACAGATGACAGATGACAGATGACAGATGACAGATGACAGATGACAGATGACAGATGACAGATGACAGATGACAGATGACAGATGACATATGACAGATGACAGATGACAGATAACAGATGACAGGTGATAGATGACAGATGACAGATGACAGATGACAGATGACAAATGACAGATGATGGATGAGATATGACAGATGACAGATGGCACATGACAGATGACAGATGACAGATGACAGATGACAGGTGATAGATGACAGATGACAGATGACAGATGACAGATGACAGATGACAAATGACAGATGATGGATGAGATATGACAGATGAGAGATGGCACATGACAGATGACAGATGCAGATGACAGATAACAGTTGACAGATGACAGATGACAGATGACATATGACAGATGACAGATGACAGATAACAGATGACAGGTGATAGATGACAGATGACAGATGACAGATGACAGATGACAAATGACAGATGATGGATGAGATATGACAGATGACAGATGGCACATGACAGATGACAGATGACAGATGACAGATGACAGATGACAGGTGATAGATGACAGATGACAGATGACAGATGACAGATGACAGATGACAAATGACAGATGATGGATGAGATATGACAGATGACAGCTGGCACATGACAGATGACAGATGCAGATGACAGATAACAGTTGACAGATGACAGATGACAGATGACGGATGACAGATGACAGATGACAGATGACAGATGACAGATGACAGATGACAGATGACAGATGCAGATGACAGATAACAGTTGACAGATGACAGATGACAGGTGACATATGACAGCTGACAGATGACAGATGACAGATGACAGGTGATAGATGACAGATGACCGATGACAGATGACAGATGACAAATGACAGATGATGGATGAGATATGACAGATGACAGATGTCACATGACAGATGACAGATGCAGATGACAGATAACAGTTGACAGATGACAGATGACAGGTGACATATGACAGCTGACAGATGACAGATGACAGATGACAGGTGATAGATGACAGATGACCGATGACAGATGACAGATGACAAATGACAGATGATGGATGAGATATGACAGATGACAGATGGCACATGACAGATGACTGATGACAGATGACAGATGACAGGTGATAGATGACAGATGACAGATGACAGATGACAAATGACAGATGACAGATGACAGATGAAAGATGACAGATGACAGATGACAGATAACAGATGACAGATGACAGATGACAGATGACAGATAACAGATGACAGATGACAGATGACAGATGACAGATGACAGATGACAGATGACAGATGAGAGATGACAGATGACAGATGACAGATGACAGATGACAGATGACAGATGACAGATGACAGATGGCACATGACAGATGACAGATGCAGATGACAGATAACAGTTGACAGACGACAGATGACAGATGACAGATGACAGATGACAGATGACAGATGACAGATGACAGATGACAGATGACAGATGACAGATGACAGATGACAGATGACAGATGACAGATGACAGATGACAGATGACAGATGACAGATGACAGATGGCACATGACAGATGACAGATGCAGATGACAGATAACAGTTGACAGATGACAGATGACAGATGACAGATGACAGATGACAGATGACAGATGACAGATGACAGATAACAGATGACAGATGACAGATGACAGATGACAGATGACAGATGACAGATGACAGATGACAGATGACAGATGACAGATGAAAGATGACAGATGACAGATGACAGATAACAGATGACAGATGACAGATGACAGATGACAGATGACAGATGACAGATGACAGATCACAGATGACAGATGACAGATGACAGATGACAGATGACAGATGAGAGATGACAGATGACAGATGACAGATGACAGATGACAGATGACAGATGACAGATGACAGATGGCACATGACAGATGACAGATGCAGATGACAGATAACAGTTGACAGACGACAGATGACAGATGACAGATGACAGATGACAGATGACAGATGACAGATGACAGATAACAGATGACAGATGACAGATGACAGATGACAGATGACAGATGACAGATGACAGATGACAGATGAAAGATGACAGATGACAGATGACAGATAACAGATGACAGATGACAGATGACAGATGACAGATGACAGATGACAGATGACAGATGACAGATCACAGATGACAGATGACAGATGACAGATGACAGATGACAGATGACAGATGACAGATGACAGATGACAGATGACAGATGAAAGATGACAGATGACAGATGACAGATAACAGATGACAGATGACAGATGACAGATGACAGATGACAGATGACAGATCACAGATGACAGATGACAGATGACAGATGACAGATGACAGATGAGAGATGACAGATGACAGATGACAGATGACAGATGACAGATGACAGATGACAGATGACAGATGGCACATGACAGATGACAGATGCAGATGACAGATAACAGTTGACAGACGACAGATGACAGATGACAGATGACAGATGACAGATGACAGATGACAGATGACAGATGACAGATGACAGATGACAGATGACAGATGACAGATGACAGATGACAGATGACGGATAACAGATGACAGATGACAGATATCAGTTGACAGATGACAGATGACAGATGACAGATGACAAATGACAGATGATGGATGAGATATGACAGATGACAGATGGCACATCACAGATGACAGATGCAGATGACAGATAACAGTTGACAGATGACAGATGACAGATGACAGATGACAGATGACAGATGACAGATGACAGATGAAAGATGACAGATGACAGATGACAGATAACAGATGACAGATGACAGATGACAGATGACAGATGACAGATGACAGATGACAGATCACAGATGACAGATGACAGATGACAGATGACAGATGACAGATGAGAGATGACAGATGACAGATGACAGATGACAGATGACAGATGACAGATGACAGATGGCACATGACAGATGACAGATGCAGATGACAGATAACAGTTGACAGACGACAGATGACAGATGACAGATGACAGATGACAGATGACAGATGACAGATGACAGATGACAGATGACAGATGACAGATGACAGATGACAGATGACAGATGACAGATGACGGATAACAGATGACAGATGACAGATATCAGTTGACAGATGACAGATGACAGATGACAGATGACAAATGACAGATGATGGATGAGATATGACAGATGACAGATGGCACATCACAGATGACAGATGCAGATGACAGATAACAGTTGACAGATGACAGATGACAGATGACAGATGACAGATGACAGATGACAGATGACAGATGACAGATGACAGATGACAGATGACAGATGACAGATGACAGATGACAGATGGCACATGACAGATGACAGATGCAGATGACAGATAACAGTTGACAGATGACAGATGACAGATGACAGATGACAGATGACAGATGACAGATGACAGATGACAGATAACAGATGACAGATGACAGATGACAGATGACAGATGACAGATGACAGATGACAGATGACAGATGACAGATGACAGATGACAGATGACAGATGACAGATGACAGATGACAGATGACAGATGACAGATGACAGATGACAGATGACAGATGACAGATGACAGATGACAGATGACAGTGGACAGATGACAGATGACAGATGACAGATGACAGATGACAGATGACAGATGACAGATGACGGATGACAGATGACAGATGACAGATGACAGATGACAGATGACAGGTGATAGATGACAGATGACAGATGACAGATGACAGATGACAAATGACAGATGATGGATGAGATATGACAGATGACAGATGGCACATGACAGATGACAGATGCAGATGACAGATAACAGTTGACAGATGACAGATGACAGATGACAGATGACAGATGACAAATGACAGATGACAGATGACAGATGACAGATGACAGATGACAGATGACAGATGACAGATGACAGATGACAGATGACAGATGACAGATGACAGATGACAGATGACAGATGACAGATGACAGATGACAGTGGTCAGATGACAGATAACAGATGACAGATGACAGATGACATAAGACAGATGACAGATGACAGATGACAGATGACAGGTGACAGATGACAGATGACAGATGACAGATGACAGATGACAGATGACAGATGACAGATGACAGATGACAGATGACAGATGGCATATGACAGATGACAGATGCAGATGACAGATAACAGATGACAGATGACAGATGACAGATGACAGATGACAGATGACAGATGGCATATGACAGATGACAGATGCAGATGACAGATAACAGTTGACAGATGACAGATGACAGATGATGGATGAGATATGACAGATGACAGATGGCACATGACAGATGACAGATGCAGATGACAGATAACAGTTGACAGATGACAGATGACAGATGACAGATGACAGATGACAGATGACAAATGACAGATGACAGATGACAGATGACAGATGACAGATGACAGATGACAGATGACAGATGACAGATGACAGATGACAGATGACAGATGACAGATGACAGATGACAGATGACAGATGACAGATGACATAAGACAGATGACAGATGACAGATGACAGATGACAGATGACAGATGACAGATGACAGATGACAGATGACAGATGACAGATGACAGATGACAGATGACAGATGACAGATGACAGATGACAGATGACAGATGACAGATGACAGATGACAGATGACAGATGACAGATGACAGATGACAGATGACAGATGACAGATGACAGATGACAGATGACAGATGACAGATGACAGATGACAGTGGTCAGATGACAGATAACAGATGACAGATGACAGATGACATAAGACAGATGACAGATGACAGATGACAGATGACAGGTGACAGATGACAGATGACAGATGACAGATGACAGATGACAGATGACAGATGACAGATGACAGATGACAGATGACAGATGACAGATGGCATATGACAGATGACAGATGCAGATGACAGATAACAGTTGACAGATGACAGATGACAGGTGACATATGACAGCTGACAGATGACAGATGACAGATGACAGGTGATAGATGACAGATGACAGATGACAGATGACAAATGACATATGATGGATGAGATATGACAGATGACAGATGGCACATGACAGATGACTGATGACAGATGACAGATGACAGGTGATAGATGACAGATGACAGATGACAGATGACAAATGACAGATGATGGATGAGATATGACAGATGACACCTGGCACATGACAGATGACAGATGCAGATGACAAATAACGGTTGACAGATGACAGATTACAGATGACAGATGACAGATGACAGATGACAGATGACAGATGACAGATGACAGATGACAGATGACAGATGACAGATGAAAGATGACAGATGACAGATGACAGATGACAGATGACAGATGACAGATGACAGATGAAAGATGACAGATGACAGATGACAGTGGACAGATGACAGATAACAGATGACAGATGACAGATGACATATGACATATGACATATGACAGATGACAGATGACAAATGACAGTTGATGGATGAGATATGACAGATGACAGATGGCACATGACAGATGACAGATGCAGATGACAGATAACAGTTGACAGATGACAGATGACAGTTGACAGATGACAGATGACAGATGACAGATGACAGATGACAGATGACAGATAACAGATGACAGATAACAGATGACAGATGACAGATTACAGATGACAGATAACAGTAGACAGTTGACAAATGACAGATGACAGATGACAGATGACAAATGACAGATGACAGATGACAGATGACAGATGACAGATGACAGATGACAGATGACAGGTGATAGATTACAGATGACAGATTACAGATGAGAGATAACAGTTGACAGTTGACAAATGACAGATGACAGATGACAGATGACAGATAACAGATGACAGATGACAGATTGCAGATGACAGATAACAGTTGACAGTTGACAAATGACAGATGACATATGACATATGACAGATGACAGATGACAGATGACAGATGACAGATGACAGATGACAGATGACAAATGACAGATGATGGATGATATATGACAGATGACAGAAGGAACATGACAGATGACAGATGATAGATAACAGATGACAGATGACAGATGACAAATGACAGATGACAGATGACAGATTACAGATGACAGATAACAGATGACAGATGACAGATGACAGATGACAGATGACAGATGACAGATGACAGATGACAGATGACAGATGGCAGATGACATATGACAGATGACAGATGACAGATGACAGATGACAGATGACAGATGACAGATGAGAGGACAGATGACAGATGACAGATGGCAGATGACAGATGACAGATGACAGATGACAGATTACAGATGACAGATAACAGATGACAGATGACAGATGACAGATGACAGATGACAGATGACAGATGACAGATGACAGATGACAGATGGCAGATGACATATGACAGATGACAGATGACAGATGACAGATGACAGATGACAGATGACAGATGAGAGATGACAGATGACAGATGACAGATGGCAGATGACAGATGACAGATGACAAATGACAGATGACAGATGACAGATTACAGATGACAGATAACAGATGACAGATGACAGATGACAGATGACAGATGACAGATGACAGATGACAGATGACAGATGACAGATGACAGATGACAGATGGCAGATGACATATGACAGATGACAGATGACAGATGACAGATGACAGATGACAGATGACAGATGACAGATGACAGATGACAGATGACAGATGACAGATGACAGTGGACAGATGACAGATGACAGATGACAGATGACAGATGACAGATGACAGATGACAGAAGACAGATGACAGATAACAGATGACAGATGACAGATGACAGATGACAAATGACAGATGATGGATGAGATATGACAGATGACAGATGGCACATGACAGATGACAGATGCAGATGACAGATGACAGGTGATAGATGACAGATGACAGATGACAGATGACAGATGACAGATGACAGATGACAGATGACAGATGACAGATGACAGATGACAGATAACAGATGAC
Source organism: Condylostylus longicornis (assembly GCF_029603195.1). Classification (NCBI taxonomy): domain Eukaryota; kingdom Metazoa; phylum Arthropoda; class Insecta; order Diptera; family Dolichopodidae; genus Condylostylus; species Condylostylus longicornis. Next base: position 2,188,877 of record NW_026578119.1, read on the forward strand.
AGATGACAGATGACAGATGACAAATGACAGATGATGGATGAGATATGACAGATGACAGATGGCACATGACAGATGACAGATGCAGATGACAGATGACAGATGACAGATGACAGATGACAGATGACAGATGACAGATGACAGATGACAGATGACAGATGACAGATGACAGATGACAGATGACAGATGACAGATGACAGTGGACAGATGACAGATAACAGATGACATATGACAGATGACATATGACAGATGACAGATGACAGATGACAGGTGATAGATGACAGATGACAGATGACAGATGACAAATGACAGATGATGGATGAGATATGACAGATGACAGATGGCACATGACAAATGACAGATGCAGATGACAGATGACAGGTGATAGATGACAGATGACAGATGACAAATGACAGATGATGGATGAGATATGACAGATGAGAGATGGCACATGACAGATGACAGATGCAGATGACAGATAACAGTTGACAGATGACAGATGACAGATGACATATGACAGATGACAGATGACAGATAACAGATGACAGGTGATAGATGACAGATGACAGATGACAGATGACAGATGACAAATGACAGATGATGGATGAGATATGACAGATGACAGATGGCACATGACAGATGACAGATGACAGATGACAGATGACAGGTGATAGATGACAGATGACAGATGACAGATGACAGATGACAGATGACAAATGACAGATGATGGATGAGATATGACAGATGACAGCTGGCACATGACAGATGACAGATGCAGATGACAGATAACAGTTGACAGATGACAGATGACAGATGACGGATGACAGATGACAGATGACAGATGACAGATGACAGATGACAGATGACAGATGACAGATGACAGATGACAGATGACAGATGACAGATGACAGATGACAGATGACAGATGACAGATGACAGATGACAGATGACAGATGACAGATGACAGATGACAGGTGATAGATGACAGATGACAGATGACAGATGACAGATGACAAATGACATATGATGGATGAGATATGACAGATGACAGATGGCACATGACAGATGACTGATGACAGATGACAGATGACAGGTGATAGATGACAGATGACAGATGACAGATGACAAATGACAGATGATGGATGAGATATGACAGATGACACCTGGCACATGACAGATGACAGATGCAGATGACAAATAACGGTTGACAGATGACAGATTACAGATGACAGATGACAGATGACAGATGACAGATGACAGATGACAGATGACAGATGACAGATGACAGATGACAGATGACAGATGAAAGATGACAGATGACAGATGACAGATGACAGATGACAGATGACAGATGACAGATGAAAGATGACAGATGACAGATGACAGTGGACAGATGACAGATAACAGATGACAGATGACAGATGACATATGACATATGACATATGACAGATGACAGATGACAAATGACAGTTGATGGATGAGATATGACAGATGACAGATGGCACATGACAGATGACAGATGCAGATGACAGATAACAGTTGACAGATGACAGATGACAGTTGACAGATGACAGATGACAGATGACAGATGACAGATGACAGATGACAAATGACAGATGATGGATGAGATATGACAGATGACAGCTGGCACATGACAGATGACAGATGCAGATGACAGATAACAGTTGACAGATGACAGATGAAATATGACAGATGACAGATGACAGATGAGAGATAACAGATGACAGATGACAGATGACAGATGGCATATGACAGATGACAGATGCAGATGACAGATAACAGTTGACAGATGACAGATGACAGATGACAGATGACAGGTGATAGATGACAGATGACAGATGACAGATGACAGATGACAGATGACAAATGACAGATGATGGATGAGATATGACAGATGACAGCTGGCACATGACAGATGCAGATGACAGATAACAGTTGACAGATGACAGATGACAGGTGACATATGACAGCTGACAGATGACAGATGACAGATGACAGGTGATAGATGACAGATGACAGATGACAGATGACAGATGACAGATGACAGATGACAGATGACAGGTGATAGATGACAGATGACAGATGACAGATGACAGATGACAGATGACAAATGACAGATGATGGATGAGATATGACAGATGACAGCTGGCACATGACAGATGACAGATGCAGATGACAGATAACAGTTGACAGATGACAGATGAAATATGACAGATGACAGATGACAGATGAGAGATAACAGATGACAGATGACAGATGGCATATGACAGATGACAGATGCAGATGACAGATAACAGTTGACAGATGACAGATGACAGGTGACATATGACAGCTGACAGATGACAGATGACAGATGACAGGTGATAGATGACAGATGACAGATGACAGATGACAGATGACAAATGACATATGATGGATGAGATATGACAGATGACAGATGGCACATGACAGATGACTGATGACAGATGACAGATGACAGGTGATAGATGACAGATGACAGATGACAGATGACAAATGACAGATGATGGATGAGATATGACAGATGACACCTGGCACATGACAGATGACAGATGCAGATGACAAATAACGGTTGACAGATGACAGATTACAGATGACAGATGACAGATGACAGATGACAGATGACAGATGACAGATGACAGATGACAGATGACAGATGACAGATGAAAGATGACAGATGACAGATGACAGATGACAGATGACAGATGACAGATGACAGATGAAAGATGACAGATGACAGATGACAGTGGACAGATGACAGATAACAGATGACAGATGACAGATGACATATGACATATGACATATGACAGATGACAGATGACAAATGACAGTTGATGGATGAGATATGACAGATGACAGATGGCACATGACAGATGACAGATGCAGATGACAGATAACAGTTGACAGATGACAGATGACAGTTGACAGATGACAGATGACAGATGACAGATGACAGATGACAGATGACAGATAACAGATGACAGATAACAGATGACAGATGACAGATTACAGATGACAGATAACAGTAGACAGTTGACAAATGACAGATGACAGATGACAGATGACAAATGACAGATGACAGATGACAGATGACAGATGACAGATGACAGATGACAGGTGATAGATTACAGATGACAGATTACAGATGAGAGATAACAGTTGACAGTTGACAAATGACAGATGACAGATGACAGATGACAGATAACAGATGACAGATGACAGATTGCAGATGACAGATAACAGTTGACAGTTGACAAATGACAGATGACATATGACATATGACAGATGACAGATGACAGATGACAGATGACAGATGACAGATGACAGATGACAAATGACAGATGATGGATGATATATGACAGATGACAGAAGGAACATGACAGATGACAGATGATAGATAACAGATGACAGATGACAGATGACAAATGACAGATGACAGATGACAGATTACAGATGACAGATAACAGATGACAGATGACAGATGACAGATGACAGATGACAGATGACAGATGACAGATGACAGATGACAGATGACAGATGGCAGATGACATATGACAGATGACAGATGACAGATGACAGATGACAGATGACAGATGACAGATGACAGATGACAGATGAGAGATGACAGATGACAGATGACAGATGGCAGATGACAGATGACAGATGACAGATGACAGATTACAGATGACAGATAACAGATGACAGATGACAGATGACAGATGACAGATGACAGATGACAGATGGCAGATGACATATGACAGATGACAGATGACAGATGACAGATGACAGATGACAGATGACAGATGAGAGATGACAGATGACAGATGACAGATGGCAGATGACAGATGACAGATGACAAATGACAGATGACAGATGACAGATTACAGATGACAGATAACAGATGACAGATGACAGATGACAGATGACAGATGACAGATGACAGATGACAGATGACAGATGACAGATGACAGATGACAGATGGCAGATGACATATGACAGATGACAGATGACAGATGACAGATGACAGATGACAGATGACAGTGGACAGATGACAGATGACAGATGACAGATGACAGATGACAGATGACAGATGACAGAAGACAGATGACAGATAACAGATGACAGATGACAGATGACAGATGACAAATGACAGATGATGGATGAGATATGACAGATGACAGATGGCACATGACAGATGACAGATGCAGATGACAGATGACAGGTGATAGATGACAGATGACAGATGACAGATGACAGATGACAGATGACAGATGACAGATGACAGATGACAGATGACAGATGACAGATAACAGATGACAGATGACAGATGACAGATGACAAATGACAGATGATGGATGAGATATGACAGATGACAGATGGCACATGACAGATGACAGATGCAGATGACAGATGACAGATGACAGATGACAGATGACAGATGACAGATGACAGATGACAGATGACAGATGACAGATGACAGATGACAGATGACAGATGACAGATGACAGTGGACAGATGACAGATAACAGATGACATATGACAGATGACATATGACAGATGACAGATGACAGATGACAGGTGATAGATGACAGATGACAGATGACAGATGACAAATGACAGATGATGGATGAGATATGACAGATGACAGATGGCACATGACAAATGACAGATGCAGATGACAGATGACAGGTGATAGATGACAGATGACAGATGACAGATGACAAATGACAGATGATGGATGAGATATGACAGATGAGAGATGGCACATGACAGATGACAGATGCAGATGACAGATAACAGTTGACAGATGACAGATGACAGATGACATATGACAGATGACAGATGACAGATAACAGATGACAGGTGATAGATGACAGATGACAGATGACAGATGACAGATGACAAATGACAGATGATGGATGAGATATGACAGATGACAGATGGCACATGACAGATGACAGATGACAGATGACAGATGACAGGTGATAGATGACAGATGACAGATGACAGATGACAGATGACAGATGACAAATGACAGATGATGGATGAGATATGACAGATGACAGCTGGCACATGACAGATGACAGATGCAGATGACAGATAACAGTTGACAGATGACAGATGACAGATGACGGATGACAGATGACAGATGACAGATGACAGATGACAGATGACAGATGACAGATGACAGATGACAGATGACAGATGACAGATGACAGATGACAGATGACAGATGACAGATGACAGATGACAGATGACAGATGACAGATGACAGATGACAGATGACAGATGACAGATGACAGATGACAGATGACAGATGACAGATGACAGATGACAGATGACAGATGACAGATGACAGATGACAGATGACAGATGATAGATGACAGATGACAGTGGACAGATGACAGATAACAGATGACAGATGACATATGGCATATGACATATGACAGATGACAGATGACAGATGACAGATGACAGATGACAAATGACAGTTGATGGATGAGATATGACAGATGACAGATGGCACATGACAGATGACAGATGCAGATGACAGATAACAGTTGACAGATGACAGATGACAGATGACAGATGACAGATGACAGATGACAGATGACAGATGACAGATGACAGATGACAGATGACAGATGACAGATGACAGATGACAGATGACAGATGACAGTGGACAGATGACAGATAACAAATGACAGATGACAGATGACATATGACATATGACATATGACAGATGACAGATGACAGATGACAAATGACAGATGATGGATGAGATATGACAGATGACAGATGGCACATGACAGATGACAGATGCAGATGACAGATAACAGTTGACAGATGACAGATGTTAGATGACAGATGACAGATGACAGATGACAGATGACAGATGACAGATGACAGATGACAGATGACAGATGACAGATGACAGATGACAGTTGACAGATGACAGATGACAGATGACAGATGACAGATGACAGATGACAGATGACAGATGACAGATGACAGATGACAGATGACAGATGACAGATGACAGATGACAGATGACAGATGACAGATGACAGATGACAGATGACAGATGACAGATGACAGATGACAGATGACAGATAACAGATGACAGATGACAGATGACAGTTTACAGATGACAGATGACAGGTGACAGATGACAAGTGATAGATGACAGATGACAGATGACAGATAACAGATGACAGGTGACAGATGACAGATGACAAATGGCAGATGATGGATGAGATATGACAGATGACAGATGGCACATGAAAGATGACAGATGCAGATGACAGATAACAGTTGACAGTTGACAGATGACAGATGACAGATGACAGATGACAGATGACAGATGACAGATGACAGATGACAGATGACAGATGACAGATGACAGATGACAGATGACAGATGACAGATGACAGATGACAGATGACAGATGACAGATAACAGATGACAGATGACAGATGACAGATGACAGATGACAGATAACAGATGACAGATGACAGATGACAGATTACAGATGACCGGTGACAGATGACAGATGAGAGATAACAGTTGACAGATGGCAGATGAGATATGACAGATGACAAATGACAGATAACAGTTGACAGATGACATGTGGCAGATGACAGATGAAATATGACAGATGACAGATGACAGATGAGAGATAACAGTTGACAGAAGACAGATGAAAAATGACAGATGACAGACGAAAGATGACAGATGACAGACGACAGATGACAGATGACAGATAACAGATGACAGATGACAGATGACAGATGACAGATGACAGATGACAGATGACAGATGACAGATGACAGATGACAGATGACAGATGACAGATGACAGATGACAGATGACAGATGACAGATGACAGATGACAGATGACAGATGACAGATGACAGATGACATATAACATATGACAGATGACAGACGACAGATGACAGATGACAGATGACAGATGACAGATGACAGATGACAGATGACAGATGACAGATGACAGATGACAGATGACAGGTGACAGATGACAGATGACAGATGACAGATGACAGATGACAGATGACAGATGACAGATGACAGATGACAGATGGCAGATGACAGATAACACTTGAAAGATGACAGATGACAGTTGACAGATGACAGATGACAGATGACAGATGACAGATGACAGATGACAGATGAGAGATAACAGTTGACAGAAGACAGATGAAAAATGACAGATGACAGACGAAAGATGACAGATGACAGATGACAGATGACAGATGACAGATGAGAGATAACAGATGACAGATGACAGATGACAGATGACAGATGACAGATGACAGATGACAGATGACAGATGACAGATGACAGATGACAGATGCAGATGACAGATGACAGATGACAGATGACAGATGACAGATGACAGATTACAGATGACAGATGACAGATGACAGATGACAGATGACAGATGGCAGATGACAGATAACACTTGAAAGATGACAGATGACAGTTGACAGATGACAGATGACAGATGACAGATGACAGATGACAGATGACAGATGACAGATGACAGATGACAGATGACAGATGACAGATGACAGATAACAGATAACAGATGACAGGTGACAGATGACAGATGATAGATGACAAATGACAGGTGACAGATGACAGATGACAGATGACAGATGACAGATGACAGATGACAGATGACAGATGACAGATGACAGATGACAGATGACAGATGACAGATGACAGATGACAGATGACAGATGACAGATGACAGATGACAGACGAAAGATGACAGATGACAGATGACAGATAACAGATGACAGATGACAAATGACAGATGACAGATGACAGATGGCAGATGACAGATAACAGTTGACAGATGACAGATGACAGATGACAGATGACAGATGACAGATGACAGATGACAGATGACAGATGACAGATGACAGATGACAGATGACAGATGACAGATGACAGATGACAGATGACAGATGACAGATGACAGATGACAGATGACAGATGACAGATGACAGATGACAGATGACAGATGACAGATGACAGACGAAAGATGACAGATGACAGGTGACAGGTGACAGATGACAGATGACCGATGACAGATGAGGGATGACAGATGACAGATGACAGATGACAGATGACAGATGACAGATGACAGATGACAGATGACAGATGACAGATGACAGATGACAGATGACAGATGGCAGATGACAGATGACAGATGACAGATGACAGATGACAAATGACAGATGACAGATGACAGATGACAAATGACAGATGACAGATGGCGGATGACAGATAACAGTTGACAGATGACAGATGACAGATGACAGATGACAGATGACAGATGACAGTTGACAGATGACAGATGACAGATGACAGATGACAGATGACAGATGACAGATGACAGATGACAGATGACAGATGACAGATGACAGATGACAGATGACAGATGACAGATGACAGATGACAGATGACAGATGACAGATGACAGATGACAGATGATAGATGACAGATGACAGGTGACAGATGACAGATGACAGATGACAGATGACAGATGACAGATGACAGATGACAGATGACAGATGACAGATGACAGACGAAAGATGACAGATGACAGATGACAGATGACAGATGACAGATGACAGATGACAGATGACAGATGACAGATGACAAATGACAGATGACAGATGACAGATGACAGATGACAGATGACAGATGACAGATGACAGATGACATATGACAGATGACAGATGACAGATGACAGATGACAGATGACAGATGGCAGATGACAGATAACACTTGAAAGATGACAGATGACAGTTGACAGATGACAGATGACAGATGACAGATGACAGATGACAGATGACAGATGACATATGACAGATGACAGATGACAGATGACAGATGACAGATGACAGATGACAGATGACAGATGACAGATGACAGATGACAGATGACAGATGACGGATGACAGATGACAGATGACAGATGACAGATGACAGATGACAGATGACAGATGACAGATGACAGATGACAGATGACAGATGACAGATGACAGATGACAGATGACAGATGACAGATGACAGATGACAGATGACAGATGACAGATGACAGATGACAGATGACAAATGACAGATGGCAGATGACAGATAACAGTTGACAGATGACAGATGACAGATGACAGATGACAGATGACAGATGACAGATGACAGATGACAGATGACAGATGACAGATGACGGATGACAGATGACAGATGACAGACGAAAGATGACAGATGACAGGTGACAGGTGACAGATGACAGATGACCGATGACAGATGAGGGATGACAGATGACAGATGACAGATGACAGATGACAGATGACAGATGACAGATGACAGATGACAGATGACAGATGACAGATGACAGATGACAGATGACAGATGACAGATGACAGATGACATATGACATATGACATATGACAGATGACAAATGACAGTTGATGGATGAGATATGACAGATGACAGATGGCACATGACAGATGACAGATGCAGATGACAGATAACAGTTGACAGATGACAGATGACAGATGACAGATGACAGATGACGGATGACAGATGACAGATGACAGATGACAGATGACAGATGACAGATGACAGATGACAGATGACATATGACAGATGACAGATGACAGATGACAGATGACAGATGACAGATGACAGATGACAGATGACAGATGACAGATGACAGATGGCAGTGGACAGATGACAGATAACAGATGACAGATGACAGATGACAGATGACAGATGACATATGACATATGACATATGACAGATGACAAATGACAGTTGATGGATGAGATATGACAGATGACAGATGGCACATGACAGATGACAGATGCATATGACAGATAACAGTTGACAGATGACAGATGACAGATGACAGATGACGGATGACAGATGACAGATAACAGATGACAGATAACAGATGACCGATGACAGATTACAGATGACAGATAACAGTTGACAGTTGACAAATGACAGATGACAGATGACAGATGACAGATGACAGATGACAGATGACAGATGACAGATGACAGATGACAGATGACAGATGACAGGTGATAGATGACAGATGACAGATGACAGATGACAGATGACAGATGACAAATGACAGATGATGGATGAGATATGACAGATGACAGATGGCACATGACAGATGACAGATGCAGATGACAGATAACAGTTGACAGATGACAGATGACAGATGACAGATGACAGATGACAGATGACAGATGACAGATGACAGATGACAGATGACAGATGACAGATGACAGATGACAGATGACAGATGGCACATGACAGATGACAGATGCAGATGACAGATAACAGTTGACAGACGACAGATGACAGATGACAGATGACAGATGACAGATGACAGATGACAGATGACAGATGACAGATGACAGATGACAGATGACAGATGACAGATGACAGATGACAGATGACGGATAACAGATGACAGATGACAGATATCAGTTGACAGATGACAGATGACAGATGACAGATGACAAATGACAGATGATGGATGAGATATGACAGATGACAGATGGCACATCACAGATGACAGATGCAGATGACAGATAACAGTTGACAGATGACAGATGACAGATGACAGATGACAGATGACAGATGACAGATGACAGATGACAGATGACAGATGACAGATGACAGATGACAGATGACAGATGACAGATGACAGATGACAGATGACAGATGGCACATGACAGATGACAGATGCAGATGACAGATAACAGTTGACAGATGACAGATGACAGATGACAGATGACAGATGACAGATGACAGATGACAGATGACAGATAACAGATGACAGATGACAGATGACAGATGACAGATGACAGATGACAGATGACAGATGACAGATGACAGATGACAGATGACAGATGACAGATGACAGATGACAGATGACAGATGACAGATGACAGATGACAGATGACAGATGACAGATGACAGATGACAGATGACAGATGACAGTGGACAGATGACAGATGACAGATGACAGATGACAGATGACAGATGACAGATGACAGATGACGGATGACAGATGACAGATGACAGATGACAGATGACAGATGACAGATGACAGGTGATAGATGACAGATGACAGATGACAGATGACAAATGACAGATGATGGATGAGATATGACAGATGACAGATGGCACATGACAGATGACAGATGCAGATGACAGATAACAGTTGACAGATGACAGATGACAGATGACAGATGACAGATGACAAATGACAGATGACAGATGACAGATGACAGATGACAGATGACAGATGACAGATGACAGATGACAGATGACAGATGACAGATGACAGATGACAGATGACAGATGACAGATGACAGATGACAGATGACAGTGGTCAGATGACAGATAACAGATGACAGATGACAGATGACATAAGACAGATGACAGATGACAGATGACAGATGACAGGTGACAGATGACAGATGACAGATGACAGATGACAGATGACAGATGACAGATGACAGATGACAGATGACAGATGACAGATGACAGATGGCATATGACAGATGACAGATGCAGATGACAGATAACAGATGACAGATGACAGATGACAGATGACAGATGACAGATGACAGATGGCATATGACAGATGACAGATGCAGATGACAGATAACAGTTGACAGATGACAGATGACAGATGATGGATGAGATATGACAGATGACAGATGGCACATGACAGATGACAGATGCAGATGACAGATAACAGTTGACAGATGACAGATGACAGATGACAGATGACAGATGACAGATGACAAATGACAGATGACAGATGACAGATGACAGATGACAGATGACAGATGACAGATGACAGATGACAGATGACAGATGACAGATGACAGATGACAGATGACAGATGACAGATGACAGATGACAGATGACATAAGACAGATGACAGATGACAGATGACAGATGACAGATGACAGATGACAGATGACAGATGACAGATGACAGATGACAGATGACAGATGACAGATGACAGATGACAGATGACAGATGACAGATGACAGATGACAGATGACAGATGACAGATGACAGATGACAGATGACAGATGACAGATGACAGATGACAGATGACAGATGACAGATGACAGATGACAGATGACAGATGACAGATGACAGATGACAGATGACAGTGGTCAGATGACAGATAACAGATGACAGATGACAGATGACATAAGACAGATGACAGATGACAGATGACAGATGACAGGTGACAGATGACAGATGACAGATGACAGATGACAGATGACAGATGACAGATGACAGATGACAGATGACAGATGACAGATGACAGATGGCATATGACAGATGACAGATGCAGATGACAGATAACAGTTGACAGATGACAGATGACAGGTGACATATGACAGCTGACAGATGACAGATGACAGATGACAGGTGATAGATGACAGATGACAGATGACAGATGACAAATGACATATGATGGATGAGATATGACAGATGACAGATGGCACATGACAGATGACTGATGACAGATGACAGATGACAGGTGATAGATGACAGATGACAGATGACAGATGACAAATGACAGATGATGGATGAGATATGACAGATGACACCTGGCACATGACAGATGACAGATGCAGATGACAAATAACGGTTGACAGATGACAGATTACAGATGACAGATGACAGATGACAGATGACAGATGACAGATGACAGATGACAGATGACAGATGACAGATGACAGATGAAAGATGACAGATGACAGATGACAGATGACAGATGACAGATGACAGATGACAGATGAAAGATGACAGATGACAGATGACAGTGGACAGATGACAGATAACAGATGACAGATGACAGATGACATATGACATATGACATATGACAGATGACAGATGACAAATGACAGTTGATGGATGAGATATGACAGATGACAGATGGCACATGACAGATGACAGATGCAGATGACAGATAACAGTTGACAGATGACAGATGACAGTTGACAGATGACAGATGACAGATGACAGATGACAGATGACAGATGACAGATAACAGATGACAGATAACAGATGACAGATGACAGATTACAGATGACAGATAACAGTAGACAGTTGACAAATGACAGATGACAGATGACAGATGACAAATGACAGATGACAGATGACAGATGACAGATGACAGATGACAGATGACAGATGACAGGTGATAGATTACAGATGACAGATTACAGATGAGAGATAACAGTTGACAGTTGACAAATGACAGATGACAGATGACAGATGACAGATAACAGATGACAGATGACAGATTGCAGATGACAGATAACAGTTGACAGTTGACAAATGACAGATGACATATGACATATGACAGATGACAGATGACAGATGACAGATGACAGATGACAGATGACAGATGACAAATGACAGATGATGGATGATATATGACAGATGACAGAAGGAACATGACAGATGACAGATGATAGATAACAGATGACAGATGACAGATGACAAATGACAGATGACAGATGACAGATTACAGATGACAGATAACAGATGACAGATGACAGATGACAGATGACAGATGACAGATGACAGATGACAGATGACAGATGACAGATGACAGATGGCAGATGACATATGACAGATGACAGATGACAGATGACAGATGACAGATGACAGATGACAGATGAGAGATGACAGATGACAGATGACAGATGGCAGATGACAGATGACAGATGACAGATGACAGATTACAGATGACAGATAACAGATGACAGATGACAGATGACAGATGACAGATGACAGATGACAGATGACAGATGACAGATGACAGATGACAGATGACAGATGGCAGATGACATATGACAGATGACAGATGACAGATGACAGATGACAGATGACAGATGACAGATGAGAGATGACAGATGACAGATGACAGATGGCAGATGACAGATGACAGATGACAAATGACAGATGACAGATGACAGATTACAGATGACAGATAACAGATGACAGATGACAGATGACAGATGACAGATGACAGATGACAGATGACAGATGACAGATGACAGATGACAGATGGCAGATGACATATGACAGATGACAGATGACAGATGACAGATGACAGATGACAGATGACAGATGACAGATGACAGATGACAGATGACAGATGACAGTGGACAGATGACAGATGACAGATGACAGATGACAGATGACAGATGACAGATGACAGAAGACAGATGACAGATAACAGATGACAGATGACAGATGACAGATGACAAATGACAGATGATGGATGAGATATGACAGATGACAGATGGCACATGACAGATGACAGATGCAGATGACAGATGACAGGTGATAGATGACAGATGACAGATGACAGATGACAGATGACAGATGACAGATGACAGATGACAGATGACAGATGACAGATGACAGATAACAGATGACAGATGACAGATGACAGATGACAAATGACAGATGATGGATGAGATATGACAGATGACAGATGGCACATGACAGATGACAGATGCAGATGACAGATGACAGATGACAGATGACAGATGACAGATGACAGATGACAGATGACAGATGACAGATGACAGATGACAGATGACAGATGACAGATGACAGATGACAGTGGACAGATGACAGATAACAGATGACATATGACAGATGACATATGACAGATGACAGATGACAGATGACAGGTGATAGATGACAGATGACAGATGACAGATGACAAATGACAGATGATGGATGAGATATGACAGATGACAGATGGCACATGACAAATGACAGATGCAGATGACAGATGACAGGTGATAGATGACAGATGACAGATGACAAATGACAGATGATGGATGAGATATGACAGATGAGAGATGGCACATGACAGATGACAGATGCAGATGACAGATAACAGTTGACAGATGACAGATGACAGATGACATATGACAGATGACAGATGACAGATAACAGATGACAGGTGATAGATGACAGATGACAGATGACAGATGACAGATGACAAATGACAGATGATGGATGAGATATGACAGATGACAGATGGCACATGACAGATGACAGATGACAGATGACAGATGACAGGTGATAGATGACAGATGACAGATGACAGATGACAGATGACAGATGACAAATGACAGATGATGGATGAGATATGACAGATGACAGCTGGCACATGACAGATGACAGATGCAGATGACAGATAACAGTTGACAGATGACAGATGACAGATGACGGATGACAGATGACAGATGACAGATGACAGATGACAGATGACAGATGACAGATGACAGATGACAGATGACAGATGACAGATGACAGATGACAGATGACAGATGACAGATGACAGATGACAGATGACAGATGACAGATGACAGATGACAGGTGATAGATGACAGATGACAGATGACAGATGACAGATGACAAATGACATATGATGGATGAGATATGACAGATGACAGATGGCACATGACAGATGACTGATGACAGATGACAGATGACAGGTGATAGATGACAGATGACAGATGACAGATGACAAATGACAGATGATGGATGAGATATGACAGATGACACCTGGCACATGACAGATGACAGATGCAGATGACAAATAACGGTTGACAGATGACAGATTACAGATGACAGATGACAGATGACAGATGACAGATGACAGATGACAGATGACAGATGACAGATGACAGATGACAGATGACAGATGAAAGATGACAGATGACAGATGACAGATGACAGATGACAGATGACAGATGACAGATGAAAGATGACAGATGACAGATGACAGTGGACAGATGACAGATAACAGATGACAGATGACAGATGACATATGACATATGACATATGACAGATGACAGATGACAAATGACAGTTGATGGATGAGATATGACAGATGACAGATGGCACATGACAGATGACAGATGCAGATGACAGATAACAGTTGACAGATGACAGATGACAGTTGACAGATGACAGATGACAGATGACAGATGACAGATGACAGATGACAGATAACAGATGACAGATAACAGATGACAGATGACAGATTACAGATGAAAGATGACAGATGACAGATGACAGATGACAGATGACAGATGACAGATGACAGATGAAAGATGACAGATGACAGATGACAGTGGACAGATGACAGATAACAGATGACAGATGACAGATGACATATGACATATGACATATGACAGATGACAGATGACAAATGACAGTTGATGGATGAGATATGACAGATGACAGATGGCACATGACAGATGACAGATGCAGATGACAGATAACAGTTGACAGATGACAGATGACAGTTGACAGATGACAGATGACAGATGACAGATGACAGATGACAGATGACAAATGACAGATGATGGATGAGATATGACAGATGACAGCTGGCACATGACAGATGACAGATGCAGATGACAGATAACAGTTGACAGATGACAGATGAAATATGACAGATGACAGATGACAGATGAGAGATAACAGATGACAGATGACAGATGACAGATGGCATATGACAGATGACAGATGCAGATGACAGATAACAGTTGACAGATGACAGATGACAGATGACAGATGACAGGTGATAGATGACAGATGACAGATGACAGATGACAGATGACAGATGACAAATGACAGATGATGGATGAGATATGACAGATGACAGCTGGCACATGACAGATGCAGATGACAGATAACAGTTGACAGATGACAGATGACAGGTGACATATGACAGCTGACAGATGACAGATGACAGATGACAGGTGATAGATGACAGATGACAGATGACAGATGACAGATGACAGATGACAGATGACAGATGACAGGTGATAGATGACAGATGACAGATGACAGATGACAGATGACAGATGACAAATGACAGATGATGGATGAGATATGACAGATGACAGCTGGCACATGACAGATGACAGATGCAGATGACAGATAACAGTTGACAGATGACAGATGAAATATGACAGATGACAGATGACAGATGAGAGATAACAGATGACAGATGACAGATGGCATATGACAGATGACAGATGCAGATGACAGATAACAGTTGACAGATGACAGATGACAGGTGACATATGACAGCTGACAGATGACAGATGACAGATGACAGGTGATAGATGACAGATGACAGATGACAGATGACAAATGACATATGATGGATGAGATATGACAGATGACAGATGGCACATGACAGATGACTGATGACAGATGACAGATGACAGGTGATAGATGACAGATGACAGATGACAGATGACAAATGACAGATGATGGATGAGATATGACAGATGACACCTGGCACATGACAGATGACAGATGCAGATGACAAATAACGGTTGACAGATGACAGATTACAGATGACAGATGACAGATGACAGATGACAGATGACAGATGACAGATGACAGATGACAGATGACAGATGACAGATGAAAGATGACAGATGACAGATGACAGATGACAGATGACAGATGACAGATGACAGATGAAAGATGACAGATGACAGATGACAGTGGACAGATGACAGATAACAGATGACAGATGACAGATGACATATGACATATGACATATGACAGATGACAGATGACAAATGACAGTTGATGGATGAGATATGACAGATGACAGATGGCACATGACAGATGACAGATGCAGATGACAGATAACAGTTGACAGATGACAGATGACAGTTGACAGATGACAGATGACAGATGACAGATGACAGATGACAGATGACAGATAACAGATGACAGATAACAGATGACAGATGACAGATTACAGATGACAGATAACAGTAGACAGTTGACAAATGACAGATGACAGATGACAGATGACAAATGACAGATGACAGATGACAGATGACAGATGACAGATGACAGATGACAGGTGATAGATTACAGATGACAGATTACAGATGAGAGATAACAGTTGACAGTTGACAAATGACAGATGACAGATGACAGATGACAGATAACAGATGACAGATGACAGATTGCAGATGACAGATAACAGTTGACAGTTGACAAATGACAGATGACATATGACATATGACAGATGACAGATGACAGATGACAGATGACAGATGACAGATGACAGATGACAAATGACAGATGATGGATGATATATGACAGATGACAGAAGGAACATGACAGATGACAGATGATAGATAACAGATGACAGATGACAGATGACAAATGACAGATGACAGATGACAGATTACAGATGACAGATAACAGATGACAGATGACAGATGACAGATGACAGATGACAGATGACAGATGACAGATGACAGATGACAGATGACAGATGACAGATGGCAGATGACATATGACAGATGACAGATGACAGATGACAGATGACAGATGACAGATGACAGATGACAGATGAGAGATGACAGATGACAGATGACAGATGGCAGATGACAGATGACAGATGACAGATGACAGATTACAGATGACAGATAACAGATGACAGATGACAGATGACAGATGACAGATGACAGATGACAGATGGCAGATGACATATGACAGATGACAGATGACAGATGACAGATGACAGATGACAGATGACAGATGAGAGATGACAGATGACAGATGACAGATGGCAGATGACAGATGACAGATGACAAATGACAGATGACAGATGACAGATTACAGATGACAGATAACAGATGACAGATGACAGATGACAGATGACAGATGACAGATGACAGATGACAGATGACAGATGACAGATGACAGATGACAGATGACAGATGGCAGATGACATATGACAGATGACAGATGACAGATGACAGATGACAGATGACAGATGACAGTGGACAGATGACAGATGACAGATGACAGATGACAGATGACAGATGACAGATGACAGAAGACAGATGACAGATAACAGATGACAGATGACAGATGACAGATGACAAATGACAGATGATGGATGAGATATGACAGATGACAGATGGCACATGACAGATGACAGATGCAGATGACAGATGACAGGTGATAGATGACAGATGACAGATGACAGATGACAGATGACAGATGACAGATGACAGATGACAGATGACAGATGACAGATGACAGATAACAGATGACAGATGACAGATGACAGATGACAAATGACAGATGATGGATGAGATATGACAGATGACAGATGGCACATGACAGATGACAGATGCAGATGACAGATGACAGATGACAGATGACAGATGACAGATGACAGATGACAGATGACAGATGACAGATGACAGATGACAGATGACAGATGACAGATGACAGATGACAGATGACAGTGGACAGATGACAGATAACAGATGACATATGACAGATGACATATGACAGATGACAGATGACAGATGACAGGTGATAGATGACAGATGACAGATGACAGATGACAAATGACAGATGATGGATGAGATATGACAGATGACAGATGGCACATGACAAATGACAGATGCAGATGACAGATGACAGGTGATAGATGACAGATGACAGATGACAGATGACAAATGACAGATGATGGATGAGATATGACAGATGAGAGATGGCACATGACAGATGACAGATGCAGATGACAGATAACAGTTGACAGATGACAGATGACAGATGACATATGACAGATGACAGATGACAGATAACAGATGACAGGTGATAGATGACAGATGACAGATGACAGATGACAGATGACAAATGACAGATGATGGATGAGATATGACAGATGACAGATGGCACATGACAGATGACAGATGACAGATGACAGATGACAGGTGATAGATGACAGATGACAGATGACAGATGACAGATGACAGATGACAAATGACAGATGATGGATGAGATATGACAGATGACAGCTGGCACATGACAGATGACAGATGCAGATGACAGATAACAGTTGACAGATGACAGATGACAGATGACGGATGACAGATGACAGATGACAGATGACAGATGACAGATGACAGATGACAGATGACAGATGACAGATGACAGATGACAGATGACAGATGACAGATGACAGATGACAGATGACAGATGACAGATGACAGATGACAGATGACAGATGACAGATGACAGATGACAGATGACAGATGACAGATGACAGATGACAGATGACAGATGACAGATGACAGATGACAGATGACAGATGACAGATGACAGATGACAGATGACAGATGACAGATGACAGATGATAGATGACAGATGACAGTGGACAGATGACAGATAACAGATGACAGATGACATATGGCATATGACATATGACAGATGACAGATGACAGATGACAGATGACAGATGACAGATGACAAATGACAGTTGATGGATGAGATATGACAGATGACAGATGGCACATGACAGATGACAGATGCAGATGACAGATAACAGTTGACAGATGACAGATGACAGATGACAGATGACAGATGACAGATGACAGATGACAGATGACAGATGACAGATGACAGATGACAGATGACAGATGACAGATGACAGATGACAGATGACAGATGACAGTGGACAGATGACAGATAACAAATGACAGATGACAGATGACATATGACATATGACATATGACAGATGACAGATGACAGATGACAAATGACAGATGATGGATGAGATATGACAGATGACAGATGGCACATGACAGATGACAGATGCAGATGACAGATAACAGTTGACAGATGACAGATGTTAGATGACAGATGACAGATGACAGATGACAGATGACAGATGACAGATGACAGATGACAGATGACAGATGACAGATGACAGTTGACAGATGACAGATGACAGATGACAGATGACAGATGACAGATGACAGATGACAGATGACAGATGACAGATGACAGATGACAGATGACAGATGACAGATGACAGATGACAGATGACAGATGACAGATGACAGCTGACAGATGACAGATGACAGATGACACATAACAGATGACAGATGACAGATGACAGTTTACAGATGACAGATGACAGGTGACAGATGACAAGTGATAGATGACAGATGACAGATGACAGATAACAGATGACAGGTGACAGATGACAGATGACAAATGGCAGATGATGGATGAGATATGACAGATGACAGATGGCACATGAAAGATGACAGATGCAGATGACAGATAACAGTTGACAGTTGACAGATGACAGATGACAGATGACAGATGACAGATGACAGATGACAGATGACAGATGACAGATGACAGATGACAGATGACAGATGACAGATGACAGATGACAGATGACAGATGACAGATGACAGATGACAGATGACAGATAACAGATGACAGATGACAGATGACAGATGACAGATGACAGATAACAGATGACAGATGACAGATGACAGATTACAGATGACCGGTGACAGATGACAGATGAGAGATAACAGTTGACAGATGGCAGATGAGATATGACAGATGACAAATGACAGATAACAGTTGACAGATGACATGTGGCAGATGACAGATGAAATATGACAGATGACAGATGACAGATGAGAGATAACAGTTGACAGAAGACAGATGAAAAATGACAGATGACAGACGAAAGATGACAGATGACAGACGACAGATGACAGATGACAGATAACAGATGACAGATGACAGATGACAGATGACAGATGACAGATGACAGATGACAGATGACAGATGACAGATGACAGATGACAGATGACAGATGACAGATGACAGATGACAGATGACAGATGACAGATGACAGATGACAGATGACAGATGACAGATGACATATAACATATGACAGATGACAGACGACAGATGACAGATGACAGATGACAGATGACAGATGACAGATGACAGATGACAGATGACAGATGACAGATGACAGATGACAGGTGACAGATGACAGATGACAGATGACAGATGACAGATGACAGATGACAGATGACAGATGACAGATGGCAGATGACAGATAACACTTGAAAGATGACAGATGACAGTTGACAGATGACAGATGACAGATGACAGATGACAGATGACAGATGACAGATGAGAGATAACAGTTGACAGAAGACAGATGAAAAATGACAGATGACAGACGAAAGATGACAGATGACAGATGACAGATGACAGATGACAGATGAGAGATAACAGATGACAGATGACAGATGACAGATGACAGATGACAGATGACAGATGACAGATGACAGATGACAGATGACAGATGACAGATGACAGATGCAGATGACAGATGACAGATGACAGATGACAGATGACAGATGACAGATTACAGATGACAGATGACAGATGACAGATGACAGATGACAGATGGCAGATGACAGATAACACTTGAAAGATGACAGATGACAGTTGACAGATGACAGATGACAGATGACAGATGACAGATGACAGATGACAGATGACAGATGACAGATGACAGATGACAGATGACAGATGACAGATAACAGATAACAGATGACAGGTGACAGATGACAGATGATAGATGACAAATGACAGGTGACAGATGACAGATGACAGATGACAGATGACAGATGACAGATGACAGATGACAGATGACAGATGACAGATGACAGATGACAGATGACAGATGACAGATGACAGATGACAGATGACAGATGACAGATGACAGATGACAGATGACAGGCGAAAGATGACAGATGACAGATGACAGATAACAGATGACAGATGACAAATGACAGATGACAGATGACAGATGGCAGATGACAGATAACAGTTGACAGATGACAGATGACAGATGACAGATGACAGATGACAGATGACAGATGACAGATGACAGATGACAGATGACAGATGACAGATGACAGATGACAGATGACAGATGACAGATGACAGATGACAGATGACAGATGACAGATGACAGATGACAGATGACAGACGAAAGATGACAGATGACAGGTGACAGGTGACAGATGACAGATGACCGATGACAGATGAGGGATGACAGATGACAGATGACAGATGACAGATGACAGATGACAGATGACAGATGACAGATGACAGATGACAGATGACAGATGACAGATGGCAGATGACAGATGACAGATGACAGATGACAGATGACAAATGACAGATGACAGATGACAGATGACAAATGACAGATGACAGATGGCGGATGACAGATAACAGTTGACAGATGACAGATGACAGATGACAGATGACAGATGACAGATGACAGTTGACAGATGACAGATGACAGATGACAGATGACAGATGACAGATGACAGATGACAGATGACAGATGACAGATGACAGATGACAGATGACAGATGACAGATGACAGATGACAGATGACAGATGACAGATGACAGATGACAGATGACAGATGACAGATGATAGATGACAGATGACAGGTGACAGATGACAGATGACAGATGACAGATGACAGATGACAGATGACAGATGACAGATGACAGATGACAGATGACAGACGAAAGATGACAGATGACAGATGACAGATGACAGATGACAGATGACAGATGACAGATGACAGATGACAGATGACAAATGACAGATGACAGATGACAGATGACAGATGACAGATGACAGATGACAGATGACAGATGACATATGACAGATGACAGATGACAGATGACAGATGACAGATGACAGATGACAGATGGCAGATGACAGATAACACTTGAAAGATGACAGATGACAGTTGACAGATGACAGATGACAGATGACAGATGACAGATGACAGATGACAGATGACATATGACAGATGACAGGTGACAGATGACAGATGACAGATGACAGATGACAGATGACAGATGACAGATGACAGATGACAGATGACAGATGACGGATGACAGATGACAGATGACAGATGACAGATGACAGATGACAGATGACAGATGACAGATGACAGATGACAGATGACAGATGACAGATGACAGATGACAGATGACAGATGACAGATGACAGATGACAGATGACAGATGACAGATGACAGATGACAGATGACAAATGACAGATGGCAGATGACAGATAACAGTTGACAGATGACAGATGACAGATGACAGATGACAGATGACAGATGACAGATGACAGATGACAGATGACAGATGACAGATGACGGATGACAGATGACAGATGACAGACGAAAGATGACAGATGACAGGTGACAGGTGACAGATGACAGATGACCGATGACAGATGAGGGATGACAGATGACAGATGACAGATGACAGATGACAGATGACAGATGACAGATGACAGATGACAGATGACAGATGACAGATGACAGATGACAGATGACAGATGACAGATGACAGATGACATATGACATATGACATATGACAGATGACAAATGACAGTTGATGGATGAGATATGACAGATGACAGATGGCACATGACAGATGACAGATGCAGATGACAGATAACAGTTGACAGATGACAGATGACAGATGACAGATGACAGATGACGGATGACAGATGACAGATGACAGATGACAGATGACAGATGACAGATGACAGATGACAGATGACATATGACAGATGACAGATGACAGATGACAGATGACAGATGACAGATGACAGATGACAGATGACAGATGACAGATGACAGATGGCAGTGGACAGATGACAGATAACAGATGACAGATGACAGATGACAGATGACAGATGACATATGACATATGACATATGACAGATGACAAATGACAGTTGATGGATGAGATATGACAGATGACAGATGGCACATGACAGATGACAGATGCATATGACAGATAACAGTTGACAGATGACAGATGACAGATGACAGATGACGGATGACAGATGACAGATAACAGATGACAGATAACAGATGACCGATGACAGATTACAGATGACAGATAACTGTTGACAGTTGACAAATGACAGATGACAGATGACAGATGACAGATGACAGATGACAGATGACAGATGACAGATGACAGATGACAGATGACAGATGACAGGTGATAGATGACAGATGACAGATGACAGATGACAGATGACAGATGACAAATGACAGATGATGGATGAGATATGACAGATGACAGATGGCACATGACAGATGACAGATGCAGATGACAGATAACAGTTGACAGATGACAGATGACAGATGACAGATGACAGATGACAGATGACAGATGACAGATGACAGATGACAGATGACAGATGACAGATGACAGATGACAGATGACAGATGACAGATGACAGATGACAGATGACAGATAACAGATGACAGATGACAGATGACAGATGACAGATGACAGATGACAGATGACAGATGACAGATGACAGATGACAGATGACAGATGACAGATGACAGATGACAGATGACAGATGACAGATGACAGATGACAGATGACAGATGACAGATGACAGACGACAGATGACAGATGACAGTGGACAGATGACAGATAACAGATGACAGATGATAGATGACATATGACAGATGACAGATGACAGATGACAGGTGATAGATGACAGATGACAGATGACAGATGACAGATGACAAATGACAGATAACAGTTGACAGATGACAGATGACAGATGACAGATGACAAATGACAGATGATGGATGAGATATGACAGATGGCACATGACAGATGACAAATGCAGATTACAGATAACAGTTGACAGATGACAGATGACAGATGACAGATGACAGATGACAGATGACAGATGACAGATGACAGATGACAGATGACAGATGACAGATGACAGATGACAGATGACAGATGACAGATGACAGATGACAGATGACAGATGACAGATGGCACATGACAGATGACAGATGCAGATGACAGATAACAGTTGACAGATGACAGATGACAGATGACAGATGACAGATGACAGATGACAGATGACAGATGACAGATGACAGATGACAGATGACAGATGACAGATGACAGATAACAGATGACAGATGACAGATAACAGTTGACAGATGACAGATGACAGATGACAGATGACAAATGACAGATGATGGATGAGATATGACAGATGACAGATGGCACATGACAGATGACAGATGCAGATGACAGATAACAGTTGACAGATGACAGATGACAGATGACAGATGACAGATGACAGATGACAGATGACAGATGACAGATGACAGATGACAGATGACAGATGACAGATGACAGATGACAGATGACAGATGGCACATGACAGATGACAGATGCAGATGACAGATAACAGTTGACAGATGACAGATGACAGATGACAGATGACAGATGACAGATGACAGATGACAGATGACAGATGACAGATGACAGATGACAGATGACAGATGACAGATGACAGATGACAGATGACAGATAACAGATGACAGATGACAGATGACAGATGACAGATGACAGATGACAGATGACAGATGACAGATGACAGATGACAGATGACAGATGACAGATGACAGATGACAGATGACAGATGACAGATGACAGATGACAGATGACAGATGACAGATGACAGATGACAGTGGACAGATGACAGATGACAGATGACAGATGACAGATGACAGATGACAGTGGACAGATGACAGATGACAGATGACAGATGACAGATGACAGATGACAGATGACAGATGACAGATGACAGATGACAGATGACAGGTGATAGATGACAGATGACAGATGACAGATGACAGATGACAAATGACAGATGATGGATGAGATATGACAGATGGCACATGACAGATGACAGATGCAGATGACAGATAACAGTTGACAGATGACAGATGACAGATGACAGATGACAAATGACAGATGACAGATGACAGATGACAGATGACAGATGACAGATGACAGATGACAGATGACAGATGACAGATGACAGATAACAGATGACAGATGACAGATGACAGATGACACATGACAGATGACAGATGACAGATGACAGATGACAGATGACAGATGACAGATGACAGATGACAGATGACAGATGACAGATGACAGATGACAGATGACAGATGACAGATGACAGATGACAGATGACAGATGACAGATGACAGATGACAGATGACAGATGACAGATGACAGATGACAGATGACAGATGACAGTGGTCAGATGACAGATAACAGATGACAGATGACAGATGACATAAGACAGATGACAGTAGACAGATGACAGATGACAGGTGACAGATGACAGATGACAGATGACAGATGACAGATGACAAATGACAGATGACAGATGACAGATGGCATATGACAGATGACAGATGCAGATGACAGATGACAGGTGATAGATGACAGATGACAGATGACAGATGACAGATGACAAATGACAGATGATGGATGAGACATGACAGATGACAGATGTCACATGACAGATGACAGATGCATATGACAGATAACAGTTGACAGATGACAGATGACAGGTGACATATGACAGCTGACAGATGACAGATGACAGATGACAGGTGATAGATGACAGATGACAGATGACAGATGACAGATGACAGATGACAAATGACAGATGATGGATGAGATATGACAGATGACAGATGGCACATGACAGATGACTGATGACAGAAGACAGATGACAGGTGATAGATGACAGATGACAGATGACAGATGACAAATGACAGATGATGGATGAGATATGACAGATGACACCTGGCACATGACAGATGACAGATGCAGATGACAAATAACGGTTGACAGATGACAGATGACAGATGACAGATGACAGATGACAGATGACAGATGACAGATGACAGATGACAGATGACAGATGAAAGATGACAGATGACAGATGACAGATAACAGATGACAGATGACAGATGACAGATGACAGATGACAGATGACAGATGACAGATGACAGATGACAGATGACAGATGACAGATGACAGATGACAGATGACAGATGACAGATGACAGATGAGAGATGACAGATGACAGATGACAGATGACAGATGACAGATGACAGATGACAGATGGCACATGACAGATGACAGATGCAGATGACAGATAACAGTTGACAGATGACAGATGACAGATGACAGATGACAGATGACAGATGACAGATGACAGATGACAGATGACAGATGACAGATGACAGATGACAGATGACAGATGACAGATGACAGATGACAGATGACAGATGACAGATGACAGATAACAGATGACAGATGACAGATAACAGTTGACAGATGACAGAAGACAGATGACAGATGACAAATGACAGATGATGGATGAGATATGACAGATGACAGATGGCACATGACAGATGACAGATGCAGATGACAGATAACAGTTGACAGATGACAGATGACAGATGACAGATGACAGATGACAGATGACAGATGACAGATGACAGATGACCGATGACAGATGACAGATGGCACATGACATATGACAGATGCAGATGACAGATAACAGTTGACAGATGACAGATGACAGATGACAGATGACAGATGACAGATGACAGATGACAGATGATAGATGACAGATAACAGATGACAGATGACAGATGACAGATGACAGATGACAGATGACAGATGACAGATGACAGATGACAGATGACAGATGACAGATGACAGATGACAGATGACAGATGACAGATGACAAATGACAGATGACAGATGACAGATGACAGATGACAGTGGACAGATGACAGATGACAGATGACAGATGACAGATGACAGATGACAGATGACAGATGACAGATGACAGATGACAGATGACAGATGACAGGTGATAGATGACAGATGACAGATGACAGATGACAAATGACAGATGATGGATGAGATATGACAGATGACAGATGGCACATGACAGATGACAGATGCAGATGACAGATAACAGTTGACAGATGACAGATGACAGATGACAGATGACAGATGACAAATGACAGATGACAGATGACAGATGACAGATGACAGATGACAGATGACAGATAACAGATGACAGATGACAGATGACAGATGACAGATGACAGATGACAGATGACAGATGACAGATGACAGATGACAGATGACAGATGACAGATGACAGATGACAGATGACAGATGACAGATGACAGATGACAGATGACAGATGACAGATGACAGATGACAGTGGTCAGATGACAGATAACAGATGACAGATGACAGATGACAGATGACAGATGACAGATGACAGATGACAGATGACAGATGACAGATGACAGATGGCATATGACAGATGACAGATGCAGATGACAGATGACAGGTGATAGATGACAGATGACAGATGACAGATGACAAATGACAGATGATGGATGAGATATGACAGATGACAGATGTCACATGACAGATGACAGATGCAGATGACAGATAACAGTTGACAGATGACAGATGACAGGTGACATATGACAGCTGACAGATGACAGATGACAGATGACAGGTGATAGATGACAGATGACAGATGACAGATGACAGATGACAAATGACAGATGATGGATGAGATATGACAGATGACAGATGGCACATGACAGATGACTGATGACAGATGACAGATGACAGGTGATAGATGACAGATGACAGATGACAAATGACAGATGATGGATGAGATATGACAGATGACACCTGGCACATGACAGATGACAGATGCAGATGACAAATAACGGTTGACAGATGACAGATGACAGATGACAGATGACAGATGACAGATGACAGATGAAAGATGACAGATGACAGATGACAGATAACAGATGACAGATGGCAGATGACAGATGACAGATGACAGATGACAGATGACAGATGACAGATGACAGATGACAGATGACAGATGACAGATGACAGATGACAGATGACAGATGACAGATGACAGATGACAGATGACAGATGACAGATGACAGATGACAGATGAAAGATGACAGATGACAGTGAACAGATGACAGATAACAGATGACAGATGACAGATGACAGATGACATATGACATATGACATATGACAGATGACAGATGACAAATGACAGTTGATGGATGAGATATGACAGATGACAGATGGCACATGACAGATGACAGATGCAGATGACAGATAACAGTTGACAGATGACAGATGACAGTTGACAGATGACAGATGACAGATGACAGATGACAGATGACAGATGACAGATGACAGATAACAGATGACAGATAACAGATGACAGATGACAGATTACAGATGACAGATAACAGTAGACAGTTGACAAATGACAGATGACATATGACATATGACAGATGACAGATGACAGATGACAGATGACAGATGACAGATGACAAATGACAGATGATGGATGATATATGACAGATGACAGAAGGAACATGACAGATGACAGATGATAGATAACAGATGACAGATGACAGATGACAAATGACAGATGACAGATGACAGATTACAGATGACAGATAACAGATGACAGATGACAGATGACAGATGACAGATGACAGATGACTGATGACAGATGACAGATGACAGATGACAGATGACAGATGACAGATGACATATGACAGATGACAGATGAAGGATGACAGATGACAGATGACAGATGACAGATGAGAGATGACAGATGACAGATGACAGATGGCAGATGACATATGACAGATGACAGATGACAGATGACAGATGACAGATGACAGATGACAGATGACAGATGACAGATGACAGATGACAGATGACAGATGACAGATGACAGATGACAGATGACAGATGAAAGATGACAGATGACAGATGACAGATGACAGATGACAGATGACAGATGACAGATGACAGATGACAGATGACAGTGGACAGATGACAGATGACAGATGACAGGTGATAGATGATAGATGACCGATGACAGATGACAAATGACAGATGATGGATGAGATATGACAGATGACAGATGGCACATGACAGATGACAGATGCAGATGACAGATAACAGTTGACAGATGACAGATGACAGATGACAGATGACAGATGACAGATGACAGATGACAGATGACAGATGACAGATGACAGATGACAGATGACAGATGACAGATGACAGATGACAGATGACAGATGACAGATGACAGATAACAGATGACAGATGACAGATGACAGATGACAGATGACAGATGACAGATGACAGATGACAGATGACAGATGACAGATGACAGATGACAGATGACAGATGACAGATGACAGATGACAGATGACAGATGACAGATGACAGATGACAGATGACAGATGACAGTGGACAGATGACAGATAACAGATGACATATGACAGATGACATATGACAGATGACAGATGACAGATGACAGATGACAGATGACAGATGACAGATGACAGATGACAGATGACAGATGACAGATGACAGATGACAGATGACGGATGACAGATGACAGATGACAGATGACAGATGACAGATGACAGATGACAGATGACAGATGACAGATGACAGATGACAGATGACAGATGACAGATGACAGATGACAGATGACAGATGGCAGATGACAGATAACAGTTGACAGATGACAGATGACAGATGACAGATGACAGATGACAGATGACAGATGACAGATGACAGATGACAGATGACAGATGACAGATGACGGATGACAGATGACAGATGACAGACGAAAGATGACAGATGACAGGTGACAGGTGACAGATGACAGATGACAGATGACAGATGACAGATGACAGATGACAGATGACAGATGACAGATGACAGATGACAGATGACAGATGACAGATGACAGATGACAGATGAGAGATGACAGATGACAGATGACAGATGACAGATGACAGATGACAGATGACAGATGACAGATGACAGATGACAGATGACAGATGACAGATGACAGATGACAGATGACAGATGACAGATGACAGATGACAGATGACAGATGACAGATGACAGTGGACAGATGACAGATAACAGATGACATATGACAGATGACATATGACAGATGACAGATGACAGATGACAGATGACAGATGACAGATGACAGATTACAGATGACAGATAACAGTTGACAGTTGACAAATGACAGATGACAGATGACAGATGACAGATGACAGATTACAGATGACAGATGACAGATGACAGATGACAGATGACAGATGACAGACGACAGGTGATAGATGACAGATGACAGATGACAGATGACAGATAACAGATGACAGATAACAGATGACAGATGACAAATTACAGATGACAGATAACAGTTGACAGTTGACAAATGACAGATGACAGATGACAGATGACAGATGACAGATGACAGATGACAGATGACAGCTGGTACATGACAGATGACAGATGCAGATGACAGATAACAGTTGACAGATGACAGATGACAGATGACAGAAGACAGATGACATATGACAGATGACAGATGACAGATGACAGATGACAGATGACAGATGACAGATGACAGATGACAGATGACAGATGACAGATGACAGATGACAGATGACAGATGAGAGATGACAGATGACATATGACAGATGACACATGACAGATGACAGATGACAGATGACAGATGACAGATGACAGATGACAGATGGCAGTGGACAGATGACAGATAACAGATGGCAGATGACAGATGACAGATGACAGATGACATATGACATATGACATATGACAGCTGACAAATGACAGTTGATGGATGAGATATGACAGATGACAGATGGCACATGACAGATGACAGATGCAGATGACAGATAACAGTTGACAGATGACAGATGACAGATGACAGATGACGGATGACAGATGACAGATAACAGATGACAGATAACAGATGACCGATGACAGATTACAGATGACAGATAACAGTTGACAGTTGACAAATGACAGATGACAGATGACAGATGACAGATGACAGATGACAGATGACAGATGACAGATGACAGATGACAGATGACAGATGACAGGTGATAGATGACAGATGACAGATGACAGATGACAGATGACAGATGACAAATGACAGATGATGGATGAGATATGACAGATGACAGATGGCACATGACAGATGCAGATGACAGATAACAGTTGACAGATGACAGATGACAGATGACAGATGACAGATGACAGATGACAGATGACAGATGACAGATGACAGATAACAGATGACAGATGACAGATGACAGATGACAGATGACAGATGACAGATGACAGATGACAGATGACAGATGACAGATGACAGATGACAGATGACAGATGACAGATGACAGTTGACAGATGACAGATGACAGATGACAGATGACAAATGACAGATGACAGATGACAGATGACAGATGACAGATGACAGATGACAGATGACAGATAACAGATGACAGATGACAGATGACAGATGACAGATGACACATGACAGATGACAGATGACAGATGACAGATGACAGATGACAGATGACAGATGACAGATGACAGATGACAGATGACAGATGACAGATGACAGATGACAGATGACAGATGACAGATGACAGATGACAGATGACAGATGACAGATGACAGATGACAGATGACAGATGACAGATAACAGATGACAGATGACAGATGACATAAGACAGATGACAGATGACAGATGACAGATGACAGGTGACAGATGACAGATGACAGATGACAGATGACAGATGACAGATGACAGATGACAGATGGCATTTGACAGATGACAGATGCAGATGACAGATGACAGGTGATAGATGACAGATGACAGATGACAGATGACAGATGACAAATGACAGATGATGGATGAGATATGACAGATGACAGATGTCACATGACAGATGACAGATGCATATGACAGATAACAGTTGACAGATGACAGATGACAGGTGACATATGACAGATGACAGATGACAGATGACAGATGACAGGTGATAGATGACAGATGACAGATGACAGATGACAGATGACAAATGACAGATGATGGATGAGATATGACAGATGACAGATGGCACATGACAGATGACTGATGACAGATGACAGATGACAGGTGATAGATGACAGATGACAGATGACAGATGACAAATGACAGATGATGGATGAGATATGACAGATGACACCTGGCACATGACAGATGACAGATGCAGATGACAAATAACGGTTAACAGATGACAGATGACAGATGACAGATGACAGATGACAGATGACAGATGACAGATGACAGATGACAGATGACAGATGACAGATGACAGATGACAGATGACAGATGACAGATGACAGATGACAGATGACAGATGACAGATGACAGATAACAGATGACAGATGACAGATGACAGATGACAGATGACAGATGACAGATGACAGATGACAGATGACAGATGACAGATGACAGATGACAGATGACAGATGACAGATGACAGATGACAGATGACAGATGACAGATGACAGATGACAGATGACAGATGACAGATGACAGATGACAGATGACAGATGACAGATGACAGATGACAGATGACAGATGACAGATGACAGATGACAGATGACAGATGACAGATGACAGATGACAGACGACAGATGACAGATGACAGATAATAGATGACAGATGATAGATGACATATGACAGATGACAGATGACAGATGACAGATGACAGGTGATAGATGACAGATGACAGATGACAGATGACAGATGACAAATGACAGATAACAGTTGACAGATGACAGATGACAGATGACAGATGACAGATGACAGATTACAGATGACAGATGACAGATGACATTTGGCAGATGACAGATGGCAGATGACAGATGAGATATGACAGATGACAGATGACCGATGACAGATGACAGATGACAGATGACAGATAACAGATGACAGATGACAGATGACAGATGACAGATGACAGATGACAGATGACAGATGACAGATGACAGATGACAGATGACAGATGACAGATGACAGATGACAGATGACAGTGGTCAGATGACAGATAACAGATGACAGATGACAGATGACATAAGACAGATGACAGATGACAGATGACAGATGACAGGTGACAGATGACAGATGACAGATGACAGATGACAGATGACAGATGACAGATGACAGATGACAGATGACAGATGACAGATGACAGATGGCATATGACAGATGACAGATGCAGATGACAGATAACAGTTGACAGATGACAGATGACAGGTGACATATGACAGCTGACAGATGACAGATGACAGATGACAGGTGATAGATGACAGATGACAGATGACAGATGACAAATGACATATGATGGATGAGATATGACAGATGACAGATGGCACATGACAGATGACTGATGACAGATGACAGATGACAGGTGATAGATGACAGATGA
The DNA here is from genome assembly GCF_029603195.1 of Condylostylus longicornis. Classification (NCBI taxonomy): domain Eukaryota; kingdom Metazoa; phylum Arthropoda; class Insecta; order Diptera; family Dolichopodidae; genus Condylostylus; species Condylostylus longicornis. Next base: position 2,224,238 of record NW_026578119.1, read on the forward strand.
CAGATGACAGATGACAAATGACAGATGATGGATGAGATATGACAGATGACACCTGGCACATGACAGATGACAGATGCAGATGACAAATAACGGTTGACAGATGACAGATTACAGATGACAGATGACAGATGACAGATGACAGATGACAGATGACAGATGACAGATGACAAATGACAGATGACAGATGAAAGATGACAGATGACAGATGACAGATGACAGATGACAGATGACAGATGACAGATGAAAGATGACAGATGACAGATGACAGTGGACAGATGACAGATAACAGATGACAGATGACAGATGACATATGACATATGACATATGACAGATGACAGATGACAAATGACAGTTGATGGATGAGATATGACAGATGACAGATGGCACATGACAGATGACAGATGCAGATGACAGATAACAGTTGACAGATGACAGATGACAGTTGACAGATGACAGATGACAGATGACAGATGACAGATGACAGATGACAGATAACAGATGACAGATAACAGATGACAGATGACAGATTACAGATGACAGATAACAGTAGACAGTTGACAAATGACAGATGACAGATGACAGATGACAAATGACAGATGACAGATGACAGATGACAGATGACAGATGACAGATGACAGATGACAGGTGATAGATTACAGATGACAGATTACAGATGAGAGATAACAGTTGACAGTTGACAAATGACAGATGACAGATGACAGATGACAGATAACAGATGACAGATGACAGATTGCAGATGACAGATAACAGTTGACAGTTGACAAATGACAGATGACATATGACATATGACAGATGACAGATGACAGATGACAGATGACAGATGACAGATGACAGATGACAAATGACAGATGATGGATGATATATGACAGATGACAGAAGGAACATGACAGATGACAGATGATAGATAACAGATGACAGATGACAGATGACAAATGACAGATGACAGATGACAGATTACAGATGACAGATAACAGATGACAGATGACAGATGACAGATGACAGATGACAGATGACAGATGACAGATGACAGATGACAGATGACAGATGGCAGATGACATATGACAGATGACAGATGACAGATGACAGATGACAGATGACAGATGACAGATGAGAGATGACAGATGACAGATGACAGATGGCAGATGACAGATGACAGATGACAGATGACAGATTACAGATGACAGATAACAGATGACAGATGACAGATGACAGATGACAGATGACAGATGACAGATGACAGATGACAGATGACAGATGACAGATGGCAGATGACATATGACAGATGACAGATGACAGATGACAGATGACAGATGACAGATGACAGATGAGAGATGACAGATGACAGATGATAGATGGCAGATGACAGATGACAGATGACAAATGACAGATGACAGATGACAGATTACAGATGACAGATAACAGATGACAGATGACAGATGACAGATGACAGATGACAGATGACAGATGACAGATGACAGATGACAGATGGCAGATGACATATGACAGATGACAGATGACAGATGACAGATGACAGATGACAGATGACAGATGACAGATGACAGATGACAGATGACAGATGACAGATGACAGTGGACAGATGACAGATGACAGATGACAGATGACAGATGACAGATGACAGATGACAGAAGACAGATGACAGATAACAGATGACAGATGACAGATGACAGATGACAAATGACAGATGATGGATGAGATATGACAGATGACAGATGGCACATGACAGATGACAGATGCAGATGACAGATGACAGGTGATAGATGACAGATGACAGATGACAGATGACAGATGACAGATGACAGATGACAGATGACAGATGACAGATGACAGATGACAGATAACAGATGACAGATGACAGATGACAGATGACAAATGACAGATGATGGATGAGATATGACAGATGTCAGATGGCACATGACAAATGACAGATGCAGATGACAGATGACAGATGACAGATGACAGATGACAGATGACAGATGACAGATGACAGATGACAGATGACAGATGACAGATGACAGATGACAGATGACAGATGACAGATGACAGTGGACAGATGACAGATAACAGATGACATATGACAGATGACATATGACAGATGACAGATGACAGATGACAGGTGATAGATGACAGATGACAGATGACAGATGACAAATGACAGATGATGGATGAGATATGACAGATGACAGATGGCACATGACAAATGACAGATGCAGATGACAGATGACAGGTGATAGATGACAGATGACAGATGACAGATGACAAATGACAGATGATGGATGAGATATGACAGATGAGAGATGGCACATGACAGATGACAGATGCAGATGACAGATAACAGTTGACAGATGACAGATGACAGATGACATATGACAGATGACAGATGACAGATAACAGATGACAGGTGATAGATGACAGATGACAGATGACAGATGACAGATGACAAATGACAGATGATGGATGAGATATGACAGATGACAGATGGCACATGACAGATGACAGATGACAGATGACAGATGACAGGTGATAGATGACAGATGACAGATGACAGATGACAGATGACAGATGACAAATGACAGATGATGGATGAGATATGACAGATGACAGCTGGCACATGACAGATGACAGATGCAGATGACAGATAACAGTTGACAGATGACAGATGACAGATGACGGATGACAGATGACAGATGACAGATGACAGATGACAGATGACAGATGACAGATGACAGATGACAGATGACAGATGACAGATGACAGATGACAGATGACAGATGACAGATGACAGATGACAGATGACAGATGACAGATGACAGATGACAGATGACAGGTGATAGATGACAGATGACAGATGACAGATGACAGATGACAAATGACATATGATGGATGAGATATGACAGATGACAGATGGCACATGACAGATGACTGATGACAGATGACAGATGACAGGTGATAGATGACAGATGACAGATGACAGATGACAAATGACAGATGATGGATGAGATATGACAGATGACACCTGGCACATGACAGATGACAGATGCAGATGACAAATAACGGTTGACAGATGACAGATTACAGATGACAGATGACAGATGACAGATGACAGATGACAGATGACAGATGACAGATGACAGATGACAGATGACAGATGACAGATGAAAGATGACAGATGACAGATGACAGATGACAGATGACAGATGACAGATGACAGATGAAAGATGACAGATGACAGATGACAGTGGACAGATGACAGATAACAGATGACAGATGACAGATGACATATGACATATGACATATGACAGATGACAGATGACAAATCACAGTTGATGGATGAGATATGACAGATGACAGATGGCACATGACAGATGACAGATGCAGATGACAGATAACAGTTGACAGATGACAGATGACAGTTGACAGATGACAGATGACAGATGACAGATGACAGATGACAGATGACAGATAACAGATGACAGATAACAGATGACAGATGACAGATTACAGATGAAAGATGACAGATGACAGATGACAGATGACAGATGACAGATGACAGATGACAGATGAAAGATGACAGATGACAGATGACAGTGGACAGATGACAGATAACAGATGACAGATGACAGATGACATATGACATATGACATATGACAGATGACAGATGACAAATGACAGTTGATGGATGAGATATGACAGATGACAGATGGCACATGACAGATGACAGATGCAGATGACAGATAACAGTTGACAGATGACAGATGACAGTTGACAGATGACAGATGACAGATGACAGATGACAGATGACAGATGACAAATGACAGATGATGGATGAGATATGACAGATGACAGCTGGCACATGACAGATGACAGATGCAGATGACAGATAACAGTTGACAGATGACAGATGAAATATGACAGATGACAGATGACAGATGAGAGATAACAGATGACAGATGACAGATGACAGATGGCATATGACAGATGACAGATGCAGATGACAGATAACAGTTGACAGATGACAGATGACAGATGACAGATGACAGGTGATAGATGACAGATGACAGATGACAGATGACAGATGACAGATGACAAATGACAGATGATGGATGAGATATGACAGATGACAGCTGGCACATGACAGATGCAGATGACAGATAACAGTTGACAGATGACAGATGACAGGTGACATATGACAGCTGACAGATGACAGATGACAGATGACAGGTGATAGATGACAGATGACAGATGACAGATGACAGATGACAGATGACAGATGACAGATGACAGATTACAGATGACAGATGACAGGTGATAGATGACAGATGACAGATGACAGATGACAGATGACAGATGACAAATGACAGATGATGGATGAGATATGACAGATGACAGCTGGCACATGACAGATGACAGATGCAGATGACAGATAACAGTTGACAGATGACAGATGAAATATGACAGATGACAGATGACAGATGAGAGATAACAGATGACAGATGACAGATGACAGATGGCATATGACAGATGACAGATGCAGATGACAGATAACAGTTGACAGATGACAGATGACAGGTGACATATGACAGCTGACAGATGACAGATGACAGATGACAGGTGATAGATGACAGATGACAGATGACAGATGACAGATGACAAATGACATATGATGGATGAGATATGACAGATGACAGATGGCACATGACAGATGACTGATGACAGATGACAGATGACAGGTGATAGATGACAGATGACAGATGACAGATGACAAATGACAGATGATGGATGAGATATGACAGATGACACCTGGCACATGACAGATGACAGATGCAGATGACAAATAACGGTTGACAGATGACAGATTACAGATGACAGATGACAGATGACAGATGACAGATGACAGATGACAGATGACAGATGACAGATGACAGATGACAGATGACAGATGAAAGATGACAGATGACAGATGACAGATGACAGATGACAGATGACAGATGACAGATGAAAGATGACAGATGACAGATGACAGTGGACAGATGACAGATAACAGATGACAGATGACAGATGACATATGACATATGACATATGACAGATGACAGATGACAAATGACAGTTGATGGATGAGATATGACAGATGACAGATGGCACATGACAGATGACAGATGCAGATGACAGATAACAGTTGACAGATGACAGATGACAGTTGACAGATGACAGATGACAGATGACAGATGACAGATGACAGATGACAGATAACAGATGACAGATAACAGATGACAGATGACAGATTACAGATGACAGATAACAGTAGACAGTTGACAAATGACAGATGACAGATGACAGATGACAAATGACAGATGACAGATGACAGATGACAGATGACAGATGACAGATGACAGATGACAGGTGATAGATTACAGATGACAGATTACAGATGAGAGATAACAGTTGACAGTTGACAAATGACAGATGACAGATGACAGATGACAGATAACAGATGACAGATGACAGATTGCAGATGACAGATAACAGTTGACAGTTGACAAATGACAGATGACATATGACATATGACAGATGACAGATGACAGATGACAGATGACAGATGACAGATGACAGATGACAAATGACAGATGATGGATGATATATGACAGATGACAGAAGGAACATGACAGATGACAGATGATAGATAACAGATGACAGATGACAGATGACAAATGACAGATGACAGATGACAGATTACAGATGACAGATAACAGATGACAGATGACAGATGACAGATGACAGATGACAGATGACAGATGACAGATGACAGATGACAGATGACAGATGGCAGATGACATATGACAGATGACAGATGACAGATGACAGATGACAGATGACAGATGACAGATGAGAGATGACAGATGACAGATGACAGATGGCAGATGACAGATGACAGATGACAGATGACAGATGACAGATTACAGATGACAGATAACAGATGACAGATGACAGATGACAGATGACAGATGACAGATGACAGATGACAGATGACAGATGACAGATGACAGATGGCAGATGACATATGACAGATGACAGATGACAGATGACAGATGACAGATGACAGATGACAGATGAGAGATGACAGATGACAGATGACAGATGGCAGATGACAGATGACAGATGACAAATGACAGATGACAGATGACAGATTACAGATGACAGATAACAGATGACAGATGACAGATGACAGATGACAGATGACAGATGACAGATGACAGATGACAGATGACAGATGACAGATGACAGATGGCAGATGACATATGACAGATGACAGATGACAGATGACAGATGACAGATGACAGATGACAGATGACAGATGACAGTGGACAGATGACAGATGACAGATGACAGATGACAGATGACAGATGACAGATGACAGAAGACAGATGACAGATAACAGATGACAGATGACAGATGACAGATGACAAATGACAGATGATGGATGAGATATGACAGATGACAGATGGCACATGACAGATGACAGATGCAGATGACAGATGACAGGTGATAGATGACAGATGACAGATGACAGATGACAGATGACAGATGACAGATGACAGATGACAGATGACAGATGACAGATGACAGATAACAGATGACAGATGACAGATGACAGATGACAAATGACAGATGATGGATGAGATATGACAGATGACAGATGGCACATGACAGATGACAGATGCAGATGACAGATGACAGATGACAGATGACAGATGACAGATGACAGATGACAGATGACAGATGACAGATGACAGATGACAGATGACAGATGACAGATGACAGATGACAGATGACAGATGACAGTGGACAGATGACAGATAACAGATGACATATGACAGATGACATATGACAGATGACAGATGACAGATGACAGGTGATAGATGACAGATGACAGATGACAGATGACAAATGACAGATGATGGATGAGATATGACAGATGACAGATGGCACATGACAAATGACAGATGCAGATGACAGATGACAGGTGATAGATGACAGATGACAGATGACAGATGACAAATGACAGATGATGGATGAGATATGACAGATGAGAGATGGCACGTGACAGATGACAGATGCAGATGACAGATAACAGTTGACAGATGACAGATGACAGATGACATATGACAGATGACAGATGACAGATAACAGATGACAGGTGATAGATGACAGATGACAGATGACAGATGACAGATGACAAATGACAGATGATGGATGAGATATGACAGATGACAGATGGCACATGACAGATGACAGATGACAGATGACAGATGACAGGTGATAGATGACAGATGACAGATGACAGATGACAGATGACAGATGACAAATGACAGATGATGGATGAGATATGACAGATGACAGCTGGCACATGACAGATGACAGATGCAGATGACAGATAACAGTTGACAGATGACAGATGACAGATGACGGATGACAGATGACAGATGACAGATGACAGATGACAGATGACAGATGACAGATGACAGATGACAGATGACAGATGACAGATGACAGATGACAGATGACAGATGACAGATGACAGATGACAGATGACAGATGACAGATGACAGATGACAGATGACAGATGACAGATGACAGATGACAGATGACAGATGACAGATGACAGATGACAGATGACAGATGACAGATGACAGATGACAGATGACAGATGACAGATGACAGATGACAGATGACAGATGACAGATGACAGATGACAGATGATAGATGACAGATGACAGTGGACAGATGACAGATAACAGATGACAGATGACATATGGCATATGACATATGACAGATGACAGATGACAGATGACAGATGACAGATGACAGATGACAAATGACAGTTGATGGATGAGATATGACAGATGACAGATGGCACATGACAGATGACAGATGCAGATGACAGATAACAGTTGACAGATGACAGATGACAGATGACAGATGACAGATGACAGATGACAGATGACAGATGACAGATGACAGATGACAGATGACAGATGACAGATGACAGATGACAGATGACAGATGACAGATGACAGTGGACAGATGACAGATAACAAATGACAGATGACAGATGACATATGACATATGACATATGACAGATGACAGATGACAGATGACAAATGACAGATGATGGATGAGATATGACAGATGACAGATGGCACATGACAGATGACAGATGCAGATGACAGATAACAGTTGACAGATGACAGATGTTAGATGACAGATGACAGATGACAGATGACAGATGACAGATGACAGATGACAGATGACAGATGACAGATGACAGATGACAGATGACAGTTGACAGATGACAGATGACAGATGACAGATGACAGATGACAGATGACAGATGACAGATGACAGATGACAGATGACAGATGACAGATGACAGATGACAGATGACAGATGACAGATGACAGATGACAGATGACAGATGACAGATGACAGATGACAGATGACAGATGACAGATGACAGATAACAGATGACAGATGACAGATGACAGTTTACAGATGACAGATGACAGGTGACAGATGACAGGTGATAGATGACAGATGACAGATGACAGATAACAGATGACAGGTGACAGATGACATATGACAAATGGCAGATGATGGATGAGATATGACAGATGACAGATGGCACATGAAAGATGACAGATGCAGATGACAGATAACAGTTGACAGTTGACAGATGACAGATGACAGATGACAGATGACAGATGACAGATGACAGATGACAGATGACAGATGACAGATGACAGATGACAGATGACAGATGACAGATGACAGATGACAGATGACAGATGACAGATGACAGATGACAGATGACAGATGACAGATAACAGATGACAGATGACAGATGACAGATGACAGATGACAGATAACAGATGACAGATGACAGATTACAGATGACCGGTGACAGATGACAGATGAGAGATAACAGTTGACAGATGGCAGATGAGATATGACAGATGACAAATGACAGATAACAGTTGACAGATGACATGTGGCAGATGACAGATGAAATATGACAGATGACAGATGACAGATGAGAGATAACAGTTGACAGAAGACAGATGAAAAATGACAGATGACAGACGAAAGATGACAGATGACAGACGACAGATGACAGATGACAGATAACAGATGACAGATGACAGATGACAGATGACAGATGACAGATGACAGATGACAGATGACAGATGACAGATGACAGATGACAGATGACAGATGACAGATGACAGATGACAGATGACAGATGACAGATGACAGATGACAGATGACAGATGACAGATGACAGATGACAGATGACATATAACATATGACAGATGACAGACGACAGATGACAGATGACAGATGACAGATGACAGATGACAGATGACAGATGACAGATGACAGATGACAGATGACAGATGACAGATGACAGGTGACAGATGACAGATGACAGATGACAGATGACAGATGACAGATGACAGATGACAGATGACAGATGACAGATGACAGATGGCAGATGACAGATAACACTTGAAAGATGACAGATGACAGTTGACAGATGACAGATGACAGATGACAGATGACAGATGACAGATGACAGATGACAGATGACAGATGAGAGATAACAGTTGACAGAAGACAGATGAAAAATGACAGATGACAGACGAAAGATGACAGATGACAGATGACAGATGACAGATGACAGATGAGAGATAACAGATGACAGATGACAGATGACAGATGACAGATGACAGATGACAGATGACAGATGACAGATGACAGATGACAGATGACAGATGCAGATGACAGATGACAGATGACAGATGACAGATGACAGATGACAGATTACAGATGACAGATGACAGATGACAGATGACAGATGACAGATGACAGATGACAGATGACAGATGGCAGATGACAGATAACACTTGAAAGATGACAGATGACAGTTGACAGATGACAGATGACAGATGACAGATGACAGATGACAGATGACAGATGACAGATGACAGATGACAGATGACAGATGACAGATGACAGATAACAGATAACAGATGACAGGTGACAGATGACAGATGATAGATGACAAATGACAGGTGACAGATGACAGATGACAGATGACAGATGACAGATGACAGATGACAGATGACAGATGACAGATGACAGATGACAGATGACAGATGACAGATGACAGATAACAGACGAAAGATGACAGATGACAGATGACAGATAACAGATGACAGATGACAAATGACAGATGACAGATGACAGATGGCAGATGACAGATAACAGTTGACAGATGACAGATGACAGATGACAGATGACAGATGACAGATGACAGATGACAGATGACAGATGACAGATGACAGATGACAGATGACAGATGACAGATGACAGATGACAGATGACAGATGACAGATGACAGATGACAGATGACAGATGACAGATGACAGATGACAGATGACAGATGACAGACGAAAGATGACAGATGACAGGTGACAGGTGACAGATGACAGATGACCGATGACAGATGAGGGATGACAGATGACAGATGACAGATGACAGATGACAGATGACAGATGACAGATGACAGATGACAGATGACAGATGACAGATGACAGATGACAGATGGCAGATGACAGATGACAGATGACAGATGACAGATGACAAATGACAGATGACAGATGACAGATGACAAATGACAGATGACAGATGGCGGATGACAGATAACAGTTGACAGATGACAGATGACAGATGACAGATGACAGATGACAGATGACAGATGACAGTTGACAGATGACAGATGACAGATGACAGATGACAGATGACAGATGACAGATGACAGATGACAGATGACAGATGACAGATGACAGATGACAGATGACAGATGACAGATGACAGATGACAGATGACAGATGACAGATGACAGATGACAGATGATAGATGACAGATGACAGGTGACAGACGACAGATGACAGATGACAGATGACAGATGACAGATGACAGATGACAGATGACAGATGACAGATGACAGACGAAAGATGACAGATGACAGATGACAGATGACAGATGACAGATGACAGATGACAGATGACAGATGACAGATGACAAATGACAGATGACAGATGACAGATGACAGATGACAGATGACAGATGACAGATGACAGATGACATATGACAGATGACAGATGACAGATGACAGATGACAGATGACAGATGGCAGATGACAGATAACACTTGAAAGATGACAGATGACAGTTGACAGATGACAGATGACAGATGACAGATGACAGATGACAGATGACAGATGACAGATGACAGATGACAGATGACAGATGACAGATGACAGATGACAGATGACAGATGACAGATGACAGATGACAGATGACAGATGACAGATGACAGATGACGGATGACAGATGACAGATGACAGATGACAGATGACAGATGACAGATGACAGATGACAGATGACAGATGACGGATGACAGATGACAGATGACAGATGACAGATGACAGATGACAGATGACAGATGACAGATGACAGATGACAGATGACAGATGACAAATGACAGATGGCAGATGACAGATAACAGTTGACAGATGACAGATGACAGATGACAGATGACAGATGACAGATGACAGATGACAGATGACAGATGACAGATGACAGATGACGGATGACGGATGACAGATGACAGATGACAGACGAAAGATGACAGATGACAGGTGACAGGTGACAGATGACAGATGACCGATGACAGATGAGGGATGACAGATGACAGATGACAGATGACAGATGACAGATGACAGATGACAGATGACAGATGACAGATGACAGATGACAGATGACAGATGACAGATGACAGATGACAGATGACAGATGACATATGACATATGACATATGACAGATGACAAATGACAGTTGATGGATGAGATATGACAGATGACAGATGGCACATGACAGATGACAGATGCAGATGACAGATAACAGTTGACAGATGACAGATGACAGATGACAGATGACAGATGACGGATGACAGATGACAGATGACAGATGACAGATGACAGATGACAGATGACAGATGACAGATGACATATGACAGATGACAGATGACAGATGACAGATGACAGATGACAGATGACAGATGACAGATGACAGATGACAGATGGCAGTGGACAGATGACAGATAACAGATGACAGATGACAGATGACAGATGACAGATGACATATGACATATGACATATGACAGATGACAAATGACAGTTGATGGATGAGATATGACAGATGACAGATGGCACATGACAGATGACAGATGCATATGACAGATAACAGTTGACAGATGACAGATGACAGATGACAGATGACGGATGACAGATGACAGATAACAGATGACAGATAACAGATGACCGATGACAGATTACAGATGACAGATAACAGTTGACAGTTGACAAATGACAGATGACAGATGACAGATGACAGATGACAGATGACAGATGACAGATGACAGATGACAGATGACAGATGACAGATGACAGGTGATAGATGACAGATGACAGATGACAGATGACAGATGACAGATGACAAATGACAGATGATGGATGAGATATGACAGATGACAGATGGCACATGACAGATGACAGATGCAGATGACAGATAACAGTTGACAGATGACAGATGACAGATGACAGATGACAGATGACAGATGACAGATGACAGATGACAGATGACAGATGACAGATGACAGATGACAGATGACAGATGACAGATGACAGATGACAGATAACAGATGACAGATGACAGATGACAGATGACAGATGACAGATGACAGATGACAGATGACAGATGACAGATGACAGATGACAGATGACAGATGACAGATGACAGATGACAGATGACAGATGACAGATGACAGATGACAGATGACAGATGACAGATGACAGACGACAGATGACAGATGACAGTGGACAGATGACAGATAACAGATGACAGATGATAGATGACATATGACAGATGACAGATGACAGATGACAGGTGATAGATGACAGATGACAGATGACAAATGACAGATAACAGTTGACAGATGACAGATGACAGATGACAGATGACAAATGACAGATGATGGATGAGATATGACAGATGACAGATGACAGATGACAGATGACAGATGACAGTGGACAGATGACAGATGACAGATGACAGATGACAGATGACAGATGACAGATGACAGATGACAGATGACAGGTGATAGATGACAGATGACAGATGACAGATGACAGATGACAAATGACAGATGATGGATGAGATATGACAGATGGCACATGACAGATGACAGATGCAGATGACAGATAACAGTTGACAGATGACAGATGACAGATGACAGATGACAAATGACAGATGACAGATGACAGATGACAGATGACAGATGACAGATGACAGATGACAGATGACAGATGACAGATAACAGATGACAGATGACAGATAACAGATGACAGATGACAGATGACAGATGACAGATGACAGATGACAGATGACAGATGACAGATGACAGATGACAGATGACAGATGACAGATGACAGATGACAGATGACAGATGACAGATGACAGATGACAGATGACAGATGACAGATGACAGATGACAGATGACAGATGACAGATGACAGATGACAGATGACAGACGACAGATGACAGATGACAGATGACAGATGCAGATGACAGATAACAGTTGACAGATGACAGATGACAGATGACAGATGACAGATGACAGATGACAGATGACAGATGACAGATGACAGATGACAGATGACAGATGACAGATGACAGATGACAGATGACAGATGACAGATGACAGATGACAGATGACAGATGGCACATGACAGATGACAGATGCAGATGACAGATAACAGTTGACAGATGACAGATGACAGATGACAGATGACAGATGACAGATGACAGATGACAGATGACAGATGACAGATGACAGATGACAGATGACAGATGACAGATGACAGATAACAGATGACAGATGACAGATAACAGTTGACAGATGACAGATGACAGATGACAGATGACAAATGACAGATGATGGATGAGATATGACAGATGACAGATGGCACATGACAGATGACAGATGCAGATGACAGATAACAGTTGACAGATGACAGATGACAGATGACAGATGACAGATGACAGATGACAGATGACAGATGACAGATGACAGATGACAGATGACAGATGACAGATGACAGATGACAGATGGCACATGACAGATGACAGATGCAGATGACAGATAACAGTTGACAGATGACAGATGACAGATGACAGATGACAGATGACAGATGACAGATGACAGATGACAGATGACAGATGACAGATGACAGATGACAGATGACAGATGACAGATAACAGATGACAGATGACAGATGACAGATGACAGATGACAGATGACAGATGGCAGATGACAGATGACAGATGACAGATGACAGATGACAGATGACAGATGACAGATGACAGATGACAGATGACAGATGACAGATGACAGATGACAGATGACAGATGACAGATGACAGTGGACAGATGACAGATGACAGATGACAGATGACAGATGACAGATGACAGATGACAGATGACAGATGACAGGTGATAGATGACAGATGACAGATGACAGATGACAGATGACAAATGACAGATGATGGATGAGATATGACAGATGGCACATGACAGATGACAGATGCAGATGACAGATAACAGTTGACAGATGACAGATGACAGATGACAGATGACAAATGACAGATGACAGATGACAGATGACAGATGACAGATGACAGATGACAGATGACAGATGACAGATGACAGATAACAGATGACAGATGACAGATGACAGATGACACATGACAGATGACAGATGACAGATGACAGATGACAGATGACAGATGACAGATGACAGATGACAGATGACAGATGACAGATGACAGATGACAGATGACAGATGACAGATGACAGATGACAGATGACAGATGACAGATGACAGATGACAGATGACAGATGACAGATGACAGATGACAGATGACAGATGACAGATGACAGATGACAGTGGTCAGATGACAGATAACAGATGACAGATGACAGATGACATAAGACAGATGACAGTAGACAGATGACAGATGACAGGTGACAGATGACAGATGACAGATGACAGATGACAGATGACAAATGACAGATGACAGATGACAGATGGCATATGACAGATGACAGATGCAGATGACAGATGACAGGTGATAGATGACAGATGACAGATGACAGATGACAGATGACAAATGACAGATGATGGATGAGACATGACAGATGACAGATGTCACATGACAGATGACAGATGCATATGACAGATAACAGTTGACAGATGACAGATGACAGGTGACATATGACAGCTGACAGATGACAGATGACAGATGACAGGTGATAGATGACAGATGACAGATGACAGATGACAGATGACAGATGACAGATGATAAATGACAGATGATGGATGAGATATGACAGATGACAGATGGCACATGACAGATGACTGATGACAGAAGACAGATGACAGGTGATAGATGACAGATGACAGATGACAGATGACAAATGACAGATGATGGATGAGATATGACAGATGACACCTGGCACATGACAGATGACAGATGCAGATGACAAATAACGGTTGACAGATGACAGATGACAGATGACAGATGACAGATGACAGATGACAGATGACAGATGACAGATGACAGATGACAGATGAAAGATGACAGATGACAGATGACAGATAACAGATGACAGATGACAGATGACAGATGACAGATGACAGATGACAGATGACAGATGACAGATGACAGATGACAGATGACAGATGACAGATGACAGATGACAGATGACAGATGAGAGATGACAGATGACAGATGACAGATGACAGATGACAGATGACAGATGACAGATGGCACATGACAGATGACAGATGCAGATGACAGATAACAGTTGACAGATGACAGATGACAGATGACAGATGACAGATGACAGATGACAGATGACAGATGACAGATGACAGATGACAGATGACAGATGACAGATGACAGATGACAGATGACAGATGACAGATGACAGATGACAGATAACAGATGACAGATGACAGATAACAGTTGACAGACGACAGAAGACAGATGACAGATGACAAATGACAGATGATGGATGAGATATGACAGATGACAGATGGCACATGACAGATGACAGATGCAGATGACAGATAACAGTTGACAGATGACAGATGACAGATGACAGATGACAGATGACAGATGACCGATGACAGATGACAGATGGCACATGACATATGACAGATGCAGATGACAGATAACAGTTGACAGATGACAGATGACAGATGACAGATGACAGATGACAGATGACAGATGACAGATGATAGATGACAGATAACAGATGACAGATGACAGATGACAGATGACAGATGACAGATGACAGATGACAGATGACAGATGACAGATGACAGATGACAGATGACAGATGACAGATGACAGATGACAGATGACAAATGACAGATGACAGATGACAGATGACAGATGACAGTGGACAGATGACAGATGACAGATGACAGATGACAGATGACAGATGACAGATGACAGATGACAGATGACAGATGACAGATGACAGGTGATAGATGACAGATGACAGATGACAGATGACAAATGACAGATGATGGATGAGATATGACAGATGACAGATGGCACATGACAGATGACAGATGCAGATGACAGATAACAGTTGACAGATGACAGATGACAGATGACAGATGACAGATGACAAATGACAGATGACAGATGACAGATGACAGATGACAGATGACAGATGACAGATAACAGATGACAGATGACAGATGACAGATGACAGATGACAGATGACAGATGACAGATGACAGATGACAGATGACAGATGACAGATGACAGATGACAGATGACAGATGACAGATGACAGATGACAGATGACAGATGACAGATGACAGATGACAGATGACAGTGGTCAGATGACAGATAACAGATGACAGATGACAGATGACAGATGACAGATGACAGATGACAGATGACAGATGACAGATGACAGATGGCATATGACAGATGACAGATGCAGATGACAGATGACAGGTGATAGATGACAGATGACAGATGACAGATGACAAATGACAGATGATGGATGAGATATGACAGATGACAGATGTCACATGACAGATGACAGATGCAGATGACAGATAACAGTTGACAGATGACAGATGACAGGTGACATATGACAGCTGACAGATGACAGATGACAGATGACAGGTGATAGATGACAGATGACAGATGACAGATGACAGATGACAAATGACAGATGATGGATGAGATATGACAGATGACAGATGGCACATGACAGATGACTGATGACAGATGACAGATGACAGGTGATAGATGACAGATGACAGATGACAAATGACAGATGATGGATGAGATATGACAGATGACACCTGGCACATGACAGATGACAGATGCAGATGACAAATAACGGTTGACAGATGACAGATGACAGATGACAGATGACAGATGACAGATGACAGATGACAGATGAAAGATGACAGATGACAGATGACAGATAACAGATGACAGATGGCAGATGACAGATGACAGATGACAGATGACAGATGACAGATGACAGATGACAGATGACAGATGACAGATGACAGATGACAGATGACAGATGACAGATGACAGATGACAGATGACAGATGACAGATGACAGATGACAGATGAAAGATGACAGATGACAGTGAACAGATGACAGATAACAGATGACAGATGACAGATGACAGATGACATATGACATATGACATATGACAGATGACAGATGACAAATGACAGTTGATGGATGAGATATGACAGATGACAGATGGCACATGACAGATGACAGATGCAGATGACAGATAACAGTTGACAGATGACAGATGACAGTTGACAGATGACAGATGACAGATGACAGATGACAGATGACAGATGACAGATGACAGATAACAGATGACAGATAACAGATGACAGATGACAGATTACAGATGACAGATAACAGTAGACAGTTGACAAATGACAGATGACATATGACATATGACAGATGACAGATGACAGATGACAGATGACAGATGACAGATGACAAATGACAGATGATGGATGATATATGACAGATGACAGAAGGAACATGACAGATGACAGATGATAGATAACAGATGACAGATGACAGATGACAAATGACAGATGACAGATGACAGATTACAGATGACAGATAACAGATGACAGATGACAGATGACAGATGACAGATGACAGATGACTGATGACAGATGACAGATGACAGATGACAGATGACAGATGACAGATGACATATGACAGATGACAGATGAAGGATGACAGATGACAGATGACAGATGACAGATGAGAGATGACAGATGACAGATGACAGATGGCAGATGACATATGACAGATGACAGATGACAGATGACAGATGACAGATGACAGATGACAGATGACAGATGACAGATGACAGATGACAGATGACAGATGACAGATGACAGATGACAGATGACAGATGACAGATGACAGATGACAGATGACAGATGACAGATGACAGATGACAGATGACAGATGACAGATGACAGATGACAGTGGACAGATGACAGATGACAGATGACAGATGACAGATGACAGGTGATAGATGATAGATGACCGATGACAGATGACAAATGACAGATGATGGATGAGATATGACAGATGACAGATGGCACATGACAGATGACAGATGCAGATGACAGATAACAGTTGACAGATGACAGATGACAGATGACAGATGACAGATGACAGATGACAGATGACAGATGACAGATGACAGATGACAGATGACAGATGACAGATGACAGATGACAGATGACAGATGACAGATGACAGATGACAGATAACAGATGACAGATGACAGATGACAGATGACAGATGACAGATGACAGATGACAGATGACAGATGACAGATGACAGATGACAGATGACAGATGACAGATGACAGATGACAGATGACAGATGACAGATGACAGATGACAGTGGACAGATGACAGATAACAGATGACATATGACAGATGACATATGACAGATGACAGATGACAGATGACAGATGACAGATGACAGATGACAGATGACAGATGACAGATGACAGATGACAGATGACAGATGACGGATGACAGATGACAGATGACAGATGACAGATGACAGATGACAGATGACAGATGACAGATGACAGATGACAGATGACAGATGACAGATGACAGATGACAGATGACAGATGACAGATGGCAGATGACAGATAACAGTTGACAGATGACAGATGACAGATGACAGATGACAGATGACAGATGACAGATGACAGATGACAGATGACAGATGACAGATGACAGATGACGGATGACAGATGACAGATGACAGACGAAAGATGACAGATGACAGGTGACAGGTGACAGATGACAGATGACAGACGAAAGATGACAGATGACAGGTGACAGATGACAGATGACAGATGACAGATGACAGATGACAGATGACAGATGACAGATGACAGATGACAGATGACAGATGACAGATGACAGATGACAGATGACAGATGACAAATGACAGATGACAGATGGCAGATGACAGATAACAGTTGACAGATGACAGATGACAAATGACAGATGACAGATGGCAGATGACAGATAACAGTTGACAGATGACAGATGACAGATGACAGATGACAGATGACAGATGACAGATGACAGATGACAGATGACAGATGACAGATGACAGATGACAGATGACAGATGACAGATGACAGATGACAGATGATAGATGACAGATGACAGATGACAGATGACGGATGACAGATGACAGATGACAGATGACGGATGACAGATGACAGATGACAGACGAAAGATGACAGATGACAGGTGACAGATGACAGATGACAGATGACGGATGACAGATGACAGATGACAGATGACAGATGACAGATGACAGATGACAGATGACAGATGACAGATGACAGATGACAGATGACAGATGACAGATGACAGATGACAGATGACAGATGACAGATGACAGATGACAGATGACAGATGACAGATGACAGATGACAGATGACAGATGACAGATGACGGATGACAGATGACAGACGAAAGATGACAGATGACAGATGACAGATGACAGATGACAGATGACAGATGACAGATGACAGATGACAGATGACAGATGACAGATGACAGATGACAGATGACAGATGACAGATGACAGATGACAGATGACAGATGACAGATGACAAATGACAGATGACAGATGGCAGATGACAGATAACAGTTGACAGATGACAGATGACAGATGACAGATGACAGATGACAGATGACAGATGACAGATGACAGATGACAGATGACAGATGACAGATGACAGATGACGGATGACAGATGACAGATGACAGACGAAAGATGACAGATGACAGGTGACAGGTGACAGATGACAGATGACCGATGACAGATGAGGGATGACAGATGACAGATGACAGATGACAGATGACAGATGACAGATGACAGATGACAGATGACAGATGACAGATGACAGATGACAGATGACAGATGACAGATGACAGATGACAGATGACAGATGACATATGACATATGACATATGACGGATGACAGATGACAAATGACAGTTGATGGATGAGATATGACAGATGACAGATGGCACATGACAGATGACAGATGCAGATGACAGATAACAGTTGACAGATGACAGATGACAGATGACAGATGACAGATGACAGATGACAGATGACAGATGACAGATGACAGATGACAGTTGACAGATAACAGATGACAGATAACAGATGACAGATGACAGGTTACAGATGACAGATAACAGTTGACAGTTGACAAATGACAGATGACAGATGACAGATGACAGATGACAGATTACAGATGACAGATGACAGATGACAGATGACAGATGACAGATGACAGACGACAGGTGATAGATGACAGATGACAGATGACAGATGACAGATAACAGATGACAGATAACAGATGACAGATGACAAATTACAGATGACAGATAACAGTTGACAGTTGACAAATGACAGATGACAGATGACAGATGACAGATGACAGATGACAGATGACAGCTGGTACATGACAGATGACAGATGCAGATGACAGATAACAGTTGACAGATGACAGATGACAGATGACAGAAGACAGATGACATATGACAGATGACAGATGACAGATGACAGATGACAGATGACAGATGACAGATGACAGATGACAGATGACAGATGACAGATGACAGATGACAGATGACAGATGACAGATGACAGATGAGAGATGACAGATGACATATGACAGATGACACATGACAGATGACAGATGACAGATGACAGATGACAGATGACAGATGACAGATGGCAGTGGACAGATGACAGATAACAGATGGCAGATGACAGATGACAGATGACAGATGACATATGACATATGACATATGACAGCTGACAAATGACAGTTGATGGATGAGATATGACAGATGACAGATGGCACATGACAGATGACAGATGCAGATGACAGATAACAGTTGACAGATGACAGATGACAGATGACAGATGACGGATGACAGATGACAGATAACAGATGACAGATAACAGATGACCGATGACAGATTACAGATGACAGATAACAGTTGACAGTTGACAAATGACAGATGACAGATGACAGATGACAGATGACAGATGACAGATGACAGATGACAGATGACAGATGACAGATGACAGATGACAGATGACAGGTGATAGATGACAGATGACAGATGACAGATGACAGATGACAGATGACAAATGACAGATGATGGATGAGATATGACAGATGACAGATGGCACATGACAGATGACAGATGCAGATGACAGATAACAGTTGACAGATGACAGATGACAGATGACAGATGACAGATGACAGATGACAGATGACAGATGACAGATGACAGATAACAGATGACAGATGACAGATGACAGATGACAGATGACAGATGACAGATGACAGATGACAGATGACAGATGACAGATGACAGATGACAGATGACAGATGACAGATGACAGATGACAGATGACAGATGACAGATGACAGATGACAGACGACAGATGACAGATGACAGATGACAGATAATAGATGACAGATGATAGATGACATATGACAGATGACAGATGACAGATGACAGATGACAGGTGATAGATGACAGATGACAGATGACAGATGACAAATGACAGATAACAGTTGACAGATGACAGATGACAGATGACAGATGACAAATGACAGATGATGGATGAGATATGACAGATGACAGATGGCACATGACAGATGACAGATGCAGATGACAGATAACAGTTGACAGATGACAGATGACAGATGACAGATGACAGATGACAGATGACAGATGACAGATGACAGATGACAGATGACAGATGACAGATGACAAATGACAGATGATGGATGAGATATGACAGATGGCACATGACAGATGACAGATGCAGATGACAGATAACAGTTGACAGATGACAGATGACAGATGACAGATGACAAATGACAGATGACAGATGACAGATGACAGATGACAGATGACAGATGACAGATGACAGATAACAGATGACAGATGACAGATGACAGATGACAGATGACACATGACAGATGACAGATGACAGATGACAGATGACAGATGACAGATGACAGATGACAGATGACAGATGACAGATGACAGATGACAGATGACAGATGACAGATGACAGATGACAGATGACAGATGACAGATGACAGATGACAGATGACAGATGACAGATGACAGATGACAGATGACAGATGACAGATGAGAGATGACAGATGACAGATGACAGATAACAGATGACAGATGACAGATGACATAAGACAGATGACAGATGACAGATGACAGATGACAGGTGACAGATGACAGATGACAGATGACAGATGACAGATGACAGATGACAGATGACAGATGACAGATGGCATTTGACAGATGACAGATGCAGATGACAGATGACAGGTGATAGATGACAGATGACAGATGACAGATGACAGATGACAAATGACAGATGATGGATGAGATATGACAGATGACAGATGTCACATGACAGATGACAGATGCATATGACAGATAACAGTTGACAGATGACAGATGACAGGTGACATATGACAGATGACAGATGACAGATGACAGATGACAGGTGATAGATGACAGATGACAGATGACAGATGACAGATGACAAATGACAGATGATGGATGAGATATGACAGATGACAGATGGCACATGACAGATGACTGATGACAGATGACAGATGACAGGTGATAGATGACAGATGACAGATGACAGATGACAGATGACAGATGACAAATGACAGATGATGGATGAGATATGACAGATGACACCTGGCACATGACAGATGACAGATACAGATGACAAATAACGGTTAACAGATGACAGATGACAGATGACAGATGACAGATGACAGATGACAGATGACAGATGACAGATGACAGATGACAGATGACAGATGACAGATGACAGATGACAGATGACAGATGACAGATGACAGATGACAGATGACAGATGACAGATGACAGATAACAGATGACAGATGACAGATGACAGATGACAGATGACAGATGACAGATGACAGATGACAGATGACAGATGACAGATGACAGATGACAGATGACAGATGACAGATGACAGATGACAGATGACAGATGACAGATGACAGATGACAGATGACAGATGACAGATGACAGATGACAGATGACAGATGACAGATGACAGATGACAGATGACAGATGACAGATGACAGATGACAGATGACAGATGACAGACGACAGATGACAGATGACAGATGACAGATAATAGATGACAGATGATAGATGACATATGACAGATGACAGATGACAGATGACAGATGACAGGTGATAGATGACAGATGACAGATGACAGATGACAGATGACAAATGACAGATAACAGTTGACAGATGACAGATGACAGATGACAGATGACAAATGACAGATGATGGATGAGATATGACAGATGACAGATGGCACATGACAGATGACAGATGCAGATGACAGATAACAGTTGACAGATGACAGATGACAGATGACAGATGACAGATGACAGATGACAGATGACAGATGACAGATGACAGATGACAGATGACAAATGACAGATGATGGATGAGATATGACAGATGGCACATGACAGATGACAGATGCAGATGACAGATAACAGTTGACAGATGACAGATGACAGATGACAGATGACAAATGACAGATGACAGATGACAGATGACAGATGACAGATGACAGATGACAGATGACAGATAACAGATGACAGATGACAGATGACAGATGACAGATGACACATGACAGATGACAGATGACAGATGACAGATGACAGATGACAGATGACAGATGACAGATGACAGATGACAGATGACAGATGACAGATGACAGATGACAGATGACAGATGACAGATGACAGATGACAGATGACAGATGACAGATGACAGATGACAGATGACAGATGACAGATGACAGATGACAGATGACAGATGACAGATGACAGATGACAGATGACAGATAACAGATGACAGATGACAGATGACATAAGACAGATGACAGATGACAGATGACAGATGACAGGTGACAGATGACAGATGACAGATGACAGATGACAGATGACAGATGACAGATGACAGATGACAGATGACAGATGGCATATGACAGATGACAGATGCAGATGACAGATGACAGGTGATAGATGACAGATGACAGATGACAGATGACAGATGACAAATGACAGATGATGGATGAGATATGACAGATGACAGATGTCACATGACAGATGACAGATGCATATGACAGATAACAGTTGACAGATGACAGATGACAGGTGACATATGACAGCTGACAGATGACAGATGACAGATGACAGGTGATAGATGACAGATGACAGATGACAGATGACAGATGACAAATGACAGATGATGGATGAGATATGACAGATGACAGATGGCACATGACAGATGACTGATGACAGATGACAGATGACAGGTGATAGATGACAGATGACAGATGACAGATGACAAATGACAGATGATGGATGAGATATGACAGATGACACCTGGCACATGACAGATGACAGATGCAGATGACAAATAACGGTTAACAGATGACAGATGACAGATGACAGATGACAGATGACAGATGACAGATGACAGATGACAGATGACAGATGACAGATGACAGATGACAGATGAAAGATGACAGATGACAGATGACAGATAACAGATGACAGATGACAGATGACAGATGACAGATGACAGATGACAGATGACAGATGACAGATGACAGATGACAGATGACAGATGACAGATGACAGATGACAGATGACAGATGACAGATGACAGATGACAGATGACAGATGACAGATGACAGATGACAGATGACAGATGACAGATGACAGATGACAGATGACAGATGACAGATGAGAGATGACAGATGACAGATGACAGATGACAGATGACAGATGACAGATGGCACATGACAGATGACAGATGCAGATGACAGATAACAGTTGACAGATGACAGATGACAGATGACAGATGACAGATGACAGATGACAGATGACAGATGACAGATGACAGATGACAGATGACAGATGACAGATGACAGATGACAGATGACAGATGACAGATGACAGATGACAGATGACAGATGACAGATGACAGATAACAGTTGACAGATGACAGATGACAGATGACAAATGACAGATGATGGATGAGATATGACAGATGACAGATGGCACATGACAGATGACAGATGCAGATGACAGATAACAGTTGACAGATGACAGATGACAGATGACAGATGACAGATGACAGATGACAGATGACAGATGACAGATGACAGATGACAGATGACAGATGACAGATGACAGATGACAGATGGCACATGACATATGACAGATGCAGATGACAGATAACAGTTGACAGTTGACAGATGACAGATGACAGATGACAGATGACAGATGACAGATGACAGATGACAGATGATAGATGACAGATAACAGATGACAGATGACAGATGACAGATGACAGATGACAGATGACAGATGACAGATGACAGA
The DNA here is from genome assembly GCF_029603195.1 of Condylostylus longicornis. Classification (NCBI taxonomy): domain Eukaryota; kingdom Metazoa; phylum Arthropoda; class Insecta; order Diptera; family Dolichopodidae; genus Condylostylus; species Condylostylus longicornis. The sequence continues at coordinate 2,250,610 of NW_026578119.1, forward strand.
TGACAGATGACAGATGACAGATGACAGATGACAGATGACAGATGACAGTGGACAGATGACAGATGACAGATGACAGATGACAGATGACAGATGACAGATGACAGGTGATAGATGACAGATGACAGATGACAGATGACAAATGACAGATGATGGATGAGATATGACAGATGACAGATGGCACATGACAGATGACAGATGCAGATGACAGATAACAGTTGACAGATGACAGATGACAGATGACAGATGACAAATGACAGATGACAGATGACAGATGACAGATGACAGATGACAGATGACAGATGACAGATAACAGATGACAGATGACAGATGACAGATGACAGATGACAGATGACAGATGACAGATGACAGTGGTCAGATGACAGATAACAGATGACAGATGACAGATGACATAAGACAGATGACAGATGACAGATGACAGATGACAGGTGACAGATGACAGATGACAGATGACAGATGACAGATGACAGATGACAGATGACAGATGACAGATGACAGATGACAGATGACAGATGACAGATGACAGATGACAGATGGCATATGACAGATGACAGATGCAGATGACAGGTGATAGATGACAGATGACAGATGACAGATGACAGATGACAAATGACAGATGATGGATGAGATATGACAGATGACAGATGTCACATGACAGATGACAGATGCAGATGACAGATAACAGTTGACAGATGACAGATGACAGGTGACATATGACAGCTGACAGATGACAGATGACAGATGACAGGTGATAGATGACAGATGACAGATGACAGATGACAGATGACAAATGACAGATGATGGATGAGATATGACAGATGACAGATGGCACATGACAGATGACTGATGACAGATGACAGATGACAGGTGATAGATGACAGATGGCAGATGACAGATGACAAATGACAGATGATGGATGAGATATGACAGATGACACCTGGCACATGACAGATGACAGATGCAGATGACAAATAACGGTTGACAGATGACAGATGACAGATGACAGATGACAGATGACAGATGACAGATGACAGATGACAGATGAAAGATGACAGATGACAGATGACAGATAACAGATGACAGATGACAGATGACAGATGACAGATGACAGATGACAGATGACAGATGACAGATGACAGATGACAGATGACAGATGACAGATGACAGATGACAGATGACAGATGACAGATGACAGATGACAGATGACAGATGACAGATGACAGATGACAGATGACAGATGACAGATGACAGATGACAGATGACAGATGACAGATGACAGATGAAAGATGACAGATGACAGTGGACAGATGACAGATAACAGATGACAGATGACAGGTGACAGATGACATATGACATATGACATATGACAGATGACAGATGACAAATGACAGTTGATGGATGAGATATGACAGATGACAGATGGCACATGACAGATGACAGATGCAGATGACAGATAACAGTTGACAGATGACAGATGACAGTTGACAGATGACAGATGACAGATGACAGATGACAGATGACAGATGACAGATGACAGATGACAGATAACAGATGACAGATAACAGATGACAGATGACAGATTACAGATGACAGATAACAGTAGACAGTTGACTAATGACAGATGACAGATGACAGATGACAGATGACAGATGACAAATGACAGATGACAGATGACAGATGACAGATGACAGATGACAGACGACAGATGACAGATGACAGGTGATAGATTACAGATGACAGATTACAGATGAGAGATAACAGTTGACAGTTGACAAATGACAGATGACAGATGACAGATGACAGATTGCAGATGACAGATAACAGTTGACAGTTGACAAATGACAGATGACATATGACATATGACAGATGACAGATGACAGATGACAGATGACAAATGACAGATGATGGGTGATATATGACAGATGACAGAAGGAACATGACAGATGACAGATGATAGATAACAGATGACAGATGACAGATGACAAATGACAGATGACAGATGACCGATTACAGATGACAGATAACAGATGACAGATGACAGATGACAGATGACAGATGACAGATGACAGATGACAGATGACAGATGACAGATGACAGATGACAGATGACATATGACAGATGACAGATGACAGATGACAGATGACAGATGAGAGATGACAGATGACAGATGACAGATGGCAGATGGCAGATGACAGATGACAGATGACAGATGACAGATGACAGATGACAGATGACAGATGACAGATGACAGATGACAGATGACAGATGACAGATGACAGATGACAGATGACAGATGACAGATGACAGTGGACAGATGACAGATGACAGATGACAGATGACAGATGACAGGTGATAGATGATAGATGACCGATGACAGATGACAAATGACAGATGATGGATGAGATATGACAGATGACAGATGGCACATGACAGATGACAGATGCAGATGACAGATAACAGTTGACAGATGACAGATGACAGATGACAGATGACAGATGACAGATGACAGATGACAGATGACAGATGACAGATGACAGATGACAGATGACAGATGACAGATGACAGATGACAGATGACAGATGACAGATGACAGATGACAGATGACAGATGACAGATGACAGATGACAGATGACAGGTGATAGATGACAGATGACTGATGACAGATGACAAATGACAGATGCCAGTGGACAGATGACAGATAACAGATGACATATGACAGATGACATATGACAGATGACAGATGACAGATGACAGGTGATAGATGACAGATGACAGATGACAGATGACAAATGACAGATGATGGATGAGATATGACAGATGACAGATGGCACATGACAGATGACAGATGCAGATGACAGATAACAGTTGACAGATGACAGATGACAGATGACATATGACAGATGACAGATGACAGATAACAGATGACAGGTGATAGATGACAGATGACAGATGACAGATGACAGATGACAGATGACAGATGACAGATGACAGATGACAGTGGACAGATGACAGATAACAGATGACAGATGACATATGACAGTTGATGGATGAGATATGACAGATGACAGATGGCACATGACAGATGACAGATGCAGATGACAGATAACAGTTGACAGATGACAGATGACAGATGACAGATGACAGATGACAGATGACAGATGACAGACGACAGATGACAGATGACAGATGACAGATGACAGATGACAGATGACAGATGACAGATGACAGTGGACAGATGACAGATGACAGATGACAGATGACAGATGACAGTGGACAGATGACAGATAACAAATGACAGATGACAGATGACATATGACATATGACATATGACAGATGACAGATGACAGATGACAAATGACAGATGATGGATGAGATATGACAGATGACAGATGCAGATGACAGATAACAGTTGACAGATGATGGATGAGATATGACAGATGACAGATGGCACATGACAGATGACAGATGACAGATGACAGATGACAGGTGATAGATGACAGATGACAGATGACAGATGACAGATGACAGATGACAGATGATAGATGACAGATGACAGATGACAGATGACAGTGGACAGATGACAGATAACAGATGACAGATGACATATGACAGATGACAGATGACAGATGACAGATGACAAATGACAGTTGATGGATGAGATATGACAGATGACAGATGGCACATGACAGATGACAGATGCAGATGACAGATAACAGTTGACAGATGACAGATGACAGATGACAGATGACAGATGACAGATGACAGATGACAGATGACAGATGACAGATGACAGATGACAGATGACAGATGACAGATGACAGATGACAGTGGACAGATGACAGATAACAAATGACAGATGACAGATGACATATGACATATGACATATGACAGATGACAGATGACAGATGACAAATGACAGATGATGGATGAGATATGACAGATGACAGATGCAGATGACAGATAACAGTTGACAGATGACAGATGACGGATGACAGATGACAGATGACAGATGACAGATGACAGATGACAGATGACAGATGACAGATGACAGATGACAGATGACAGATGACAGATGACAGATGACAGATGACAGATGACAGATGACAGATGACAGATGACAGATGACAGATGACAGATGACAGATGACAGATGACAGATGACAGATGACAGATGACAGATGACAGATGACAGATGACAGATGACAGATGACAGATGACAGATGACAGATGACAGATGACAGATGACAGATGACAGATGACAGATGACAGATGACACATGACAGATGACAGATGACAGATGACAGATGACAGATGACAGATGACAGATGACAGATGACAGATGACAGATGACAGATGACAGATGACAGATGACAGATGACAGATGACAGATGACAGATGACAGATGACAGATGATAGATGACAGATGACAGATGACAGTGGACAGATGACAGATAACAGATGACAGATGACATATGACAGATGACAGATGACAGATGACAGATGACAAATGACAGTTGATGGATGAGATATGACAGATGACAGATGGCACATGACAGATGACAGATGCAGATGACAGATAACAGTTGACAGATGACAGATGACAGATGACAGATGACAGATGACAGATGACAGATGACAGACGACAGATGACAGATGACAGATGACAGATGACAGATGACAGATGACAGATGACATCGGACAGATGACAGATAACAAATGACAGATGACAGATGACATATGACATATGACATATGACAGATGACAGATGACAGATGACAAATGACAGATGATGGATGAGATATGACAGATGACAGATGGCACATGACAGATGACAGATGCAGATGACAGATAACAGTTGACAGATGACAGATGTTAGATGACAGATGACAGATGACAGATGACAGATGACAGATGACAGATGACAGATGACAGATGACAGATGACAGATGACAGATGACAGATGACAGATGACAGATGACAGATGACAGATGACAGATGACAGATGACAGATGACAGATGACAGATGACAGATGACAGATGACAGATGACAGATGACAGATAACAGATAACAGATGACAGATGACAGATGACATATGACATATGACATATGAAAGATGACAGATGACAGATGACAGATGACAAATGGCAGATGATGGATGAGATATGACAGATGACAGATGGCACATGAAAGATGACAGATGACAGATGACAGATGACAGATGACAGATGACAGATGACAGATGACAGATGACAGATGACAGATGACAGATGACAGATGACAGATGACAGATGACAGATGACAGATGACAGATGACAGATGACAGATGACAGATGACAGATGACAGATGACAGATGACAGATGACAGATGACAGATAACAGATGACAGATGACAGATGACAGATGACAGATGACAGTTTACAGATGACAGATGACAGATGACAGATGACAGATGACAGGTGATAGATGACAGATGACAGATAACAGATGACAGGTGACAGATGACAGATGACAAATGGCAGATGATGGATGAGATATGACAGATGACAGATGGCACATGAAAGATGACAGATGCAGATGACAGATAACAGTTGACAGTTGACAGATGACAGATGACAGATGACAGATGACAGATGACAGATGACAGATGACAGATGACAGATGACAGATGACAGATGACAGATGACAGATGACAGATGACAGATGACAGATGACAGATGACAGATGACAGATGACAGATGACAGATGACAGATGACAGATGACAGATGACAGATGACAGATGACAGATGACAGATGACAGATGACAGATGACAGATGACAGATGACAGATGACAGATAACAGATGACAGATGACAGATGACAGATGACAGATGACAGATGACAGATAACAGATGACAGATGACAGATTACAGATGACCGGTGACAGATGACAGATGAGAGATAACAGTTGACAGATGGCAGATGAGATATGACAGATGACAGATGACAGATGACAGATAACAGTTGACAGATGACAGGTGGCAGATGACAGATGAAATATGACAGATGACAGATGACAGATGAGAGATAACAGTTGACAGAAGACAGATGAAAAATGACAGATGACAGACGAAAGACGACAGATGACAGACGACAGATGACAGATGACAGATAACATATGACAGATGACAGATGACAGATGACAGATGACAGATGACAGATGACAGATGACAGATGACAGATGACAGATGACAGATGACAGATGACAGATGACAGATGACAGATGACAGATGACAGATGACAGATGACAGATGACAGATGACAGATGACAGATGACAGATGACAGATGACAGATGACAGATGACAGATGACAGATGACAGATGACAGATGACAGATGACAGATGACATATAACATATGACAGATGACAGACGACAGATGACAGATGACAGATGACGGATGACAGATGACAGATGACAGATGACAGATGACAGATGACAGGTGACAGATGACAGATGACAGATGACAGATGACAGATGACAGATGACAGATGACAGATGACAGATGACAGATGACAGATGACAGATGACAGATGACAGATGACAGATGACAGATGACAGATGACAGATGACAGATGACAGATGACAGATGACAGATGACAGATGACAGATGACAGATGACAGATGACTGATTACAGATGACAGATGACAGATGACAGATGACAGATGACAGATGACAGATGACAGATGACAGATGACAGATGACAGATGACAGATGACAGATGACAGATGACAGATGACAGATGACAGATGGCAGATGACAGATAACACTTGAAAGATGACAGATGACAGTTGACAGATGACAGATGACAGATGACAGATGACAGCTGACAGATGACAGATGACAGATGACAGATGACAGATAACAGATGACAGGTGACAGATGACAGATGATAGATGACAAATGACAGGTGACAGATGACAGATGACAGATGACAGATGACAGATGACAGATGACAGATGACAGATGACAGATGACAGATGACAGATGACAGATGACAGACGAAAGATGACAGATGACAGATGACAGATAACAGATGACAGATGACAAATGACAGATGACAAATGACAGATGACAGATGGCAGATGACAGATAACAGTTGACAGATGACAGATGACAGATGACAGATGACAGATGACAGATGACAGATGACAGATGACAGATGACAGATGACAGATGACAGATGACAGATGACAGATGACAGATGACAGATGACAGATGACAGATGACAGATGACAGATGACAGATGACAGATGACAGATGACAGATGACAGATGACAGATGACAGACGAAAGATGACAGATGACAGGTGACAGGTGACAGATGACAGATGACCGATGACAGATGAGGGATGACAGATGACAGATGACAGATGACAGATGACAGATGACAGATGACAGATGACAGATGACAGATGACAGATGACAGATGACAGATGACAGATGACAGATGGCAGATGACAGATGACAGATGACAGATGACAGATGACAGATGACAAATGACAGATGACAGATGACAGATGACAAATGACAGATGACAGGTGGCGGATGACAGATAACAGTTGACAGATGACAGATGACAGATGAGAGATGACAGACGACAGATGACAGTTGACAGATGACAGATGACAGATGACAGATGACAGATGACAGATGACAGATGACAGATGACAGATGACAGATGACAGATGACAGATGACAGATGACAGATGACAGATGACAGATGAGAGATGACAGATGAGAGATAACAGATAACAGATGACAGGTGACAGATGACAGATGATAGATGACAGATGACAGGTGACAGATGACAGATGACAGATGACAGATGACAGATGACAGATGACAGATGACAGATGACAGATGACAGATGACAGACGAAAGATGACAGATGACAGATGACAGATGACAGATGACAGATGACAGATGACAGATGACAGATGACAAATGACAGATGACAGATGGCAGATGACAGATAACAGTTGACAGATGACAGATGACAGATGACAGATGACAGATGACAGATGACAGATGACAGATGACAGATGACAGATGACAGATGACAGATGACAGATGACAGATGGCAGATGACAGATAACACTTGAAAGATGACAGATGACAGTTGACAGATGACAGATGACAGATGACAGATGACAGATGACAGATGACAGATGACAGATGACAGATGACAGATGACAGATGACAGATGACAGATGACGGATGACAGATGACAGATGACAGATGACAGATGACAGATGACAGATGACAGATGACAGATGACAGATGACAGATGACAGATGACAGATAACAGATGACAGATGACAGATGACAGTGGACAGATGACAGATAACAAATGACAGATGACAGATGACATATGACATATGACATATGACAGATGACAGATGACAGATGACAAATGACAGATGACAGATGACAGATGACAGATGACAGATGACAGATGACAGACGAAAGATGACAGATGACAGATGACAGATAACAGATGACAGATGACAAATGACAGATGACAAATGACAGATGACAGATGGCAGATGACAGATAACAGTTGACAGATGACAGATGACAGATGACAGATGACAGATGACAGATGACAGATGACGGATGACAGATGACAGATGACAGATGACAGACGAAAGATGACAGATGACAGGTGACAGGTGACAGATGACAGATGACCGATGACAGATGAGGGATGACAGATGACAGATGACAGATGACAGATGACAGATGACAGATGACAGATGACAGATGACAGATGACAGATGACAGATGACAGATGACAGATGACAGATGACAGATGACAGATGACAGATGACAGATGGCATATGACAGATGACAGATGACAGATGACAGATGACATATGACAGATGACAGATGACAGATGACAGATGACAGATGACAGATGACAGATAACAGATGACAGATGACAAATGACAGATGACAAATGACAGATGACAAATGGCAGATGACACATAACAGTTGACAGATGACAGATGACAGATGACAGATGACAGATGACAGATGACAGATGACATATGACAGATGACAGATGACAGATGACAGATGACAGATGACAGATGACAGATGACAGATGACATATGACAGATGACAGATGACAGATGACAGATGACAGATGACCGATGACAGATGAGGGATGACAGATGACAGATGACAGATGACAGATGACAGATGACAGATGACAGATGACAGATGACAGATGACAGATGACAGATGACAGATGACAGATGACAGATGACAGATGACAGATGACATATGACAGATGACAAATGACAGGTGACAGGTGACAGGTGACAGATGACAGATGACCGATGACAGATGAGGGATGACAGATGACAGATGACAGATGACAGATGACAGATGACAGATGACAGATGACAGGTGACAGATGACAGACGAAAGATGACAGGTGACAGGTGACAGATGACAGATGACCGATGACAGATGAGGGATGACAGATGACAGATGACAGATGACAGATGACAGATGACAGATGACAGATGACAGATGACAGATGACAGATGACAGATGACAGATGACAGATGACAGATGACATATGACAAATGACAGATGACAGATGACATATGACATATGACAGATGACAGATGACAGATGACAAATGACAGATGACAGATGACAGATGACAGATGACAGACGAAAGATGACAGATGACAGATGACAGATAACAGATGACAGATGACAAATGACAGATGACAAATGACAGATGACAGATGACAGATGACAGATGACAGATGACAGATGACAGATGACAGATGACAGATGACAGATGACGGATGACAGATGACAGATGACAGATGACAGATGACAGACGAAAGATGACAGATGACAGGTGACAGGTGACAGGTGACAGATGACAGATGACCGATGACAGATGAGGGATGACAGATGACAGATGACAGATGACAGATGACAGATGACAGATGACAGATGACAGATGACAGATGACAGATGACAGATGACAGATGACAGATGACAGATGACAGATGACAGATGACAGATGACAGATGACAGATGACAGATGACAGATGACATATGACAGATGACAGATGACAGATGACAGATGACAGATGACAGATAACAGATGACAGATGACAAATGACAGATGACAAATGACAGATGACAGATGGCAGATGACAGATAACAGTTGACAGATGACAGACGACAGATGACAGATGACAGATGACAGATGACATATGACAGATGACAGATGACAGATGACAGATGACAGATGACAGATGACAGATGACACATGACATATGACAGATGACAGATGACAGATGACAGATGACAGATGACAGATGACCGATGACAGATGAGGGATGACAGATGACAGATGACAGATGACAGATGACAGATGACAGATGACAGATGACAGATGACAGATGACAGATGACAGATGACAGATGACAGATGACATATGACAGATGACAGATGACAGATGACAGATGACAGATGACAGGTTACAGGTGACAGATGACAGATGACAGATGACAGATGACAGATGACAGATGACAGATGACAGATGACAGATGACAGATGACAGATGACAGATGACAGATGACAGATGACAGATGACAGATGACAGATGACAGATGACAGATGACAGATGACAGATGACAGATGACAGATGACAGATGACAGATGACAGATGACAGATGACATATGACAGATGACTGATGACAGATGACAGATGACAGATGACAGATGACAGATGACAGATGACAGATGGCAGATGACAGATAACACTTGAAAGATGACAGATGACAGTTGACCGATGACAGATGACAGATGACAGATGACAGATGACAGATGACAGATGACAGATGACAGATGACAGATGACAGATGACGGATGACAGATGACAGATGACAGATGACAGATGACAGATGACAGATGACAGATGACAGATGACAGATGACAGATGACAGATGACAGATGACAGATGACAGATGACAGATGACAGTGGACAGATGACAGATAACAAATGACAGATGACAGATGACATATGACATATGACATATGACAGATGACAGATGACAGATGACAGATGACAAATGACAGATGATGGATGAGATATGACAGATGACAGATGGCACATGACAGATGACAGATGCAGATGACAGATAACAGTTGACAGATGACAGATGTTAGATGACAGATGACAGATGACAGATGACAGATGACAGATGACAGATGACAGATGACAGATGACAGATGACAGATGACAGATGACAGATGACAGATGACAGATGACAGATGACAAATGACAGATGATGGATGAGATATGACAGATGACAGATGGCACATGACAGATGACAGATGCAAATGACAGATAACAGTTGACAGTTGACAGATGACAGATGACAGATGACAGATGACAGATGACAGATGACAGATGACAGATGACAGATGACGGATGACAGATGACAGATGACAGATGACAGATGACAGATGACAGATGACAGTGGACAGATGACAGATAACAAATGACAGATGACATATGACATATGACATATGACAGATGACAGATGACAGATGACAGATGACAAATGACAGATGATGGATGAGATATGACAGATGACAGATGGCACATGACAGATGACAGATGCAGATGACAGATAACAGTTGACAGATGACAGATGTTAGATGACAGATGACAGATGACAGATGACAGATGACAGATGACAGATGACAGATGACACATGACAGATGACAGATGACAGATGACAGATGACAGATGACAGATAACAGATAACAGATGACAGATGACAGATGACAGATGACATATGACATATGACATATGACAGATGACAGATGACAAATGACAGATGATGGATGAGATATGACAGATGACAGATGGCACATGACAGATGACAGATGCAGATGACAGATAACAGTTGACAGTTGACAGATTACAGATGACAGATGACAGATGACAGATGACAGATGACAGATGACAGATGACAGATGACAGATGACAGATGACAGATGACAGATGACAGATGACAGATGACAGATGACAGATGACAAATGACAGATGACAGATAACAGATGACAGATGAAAGATGACAGATGACAGATGACAGTTGACAGATGACAGATGACAGATGACAGATGACAGGTGACAGATGACAGGTGATAGATGACAGATGACAGATAACAGATGACAGGTGACAGATGACATATGACATATGACATAGGACAGATGACAGATGCCAGATGACAGATGACAGATGACAGATGACAGATGACAGATGACAGATGACAGATGACAGATGACAGATGACAGATGACAGATGACAGATGACAGATGACAGATTACAGATGACCGGTGACAGATGACAGATGAGAGATAACAGTTGACAGATGGCAGATGAGATATGACAGATGACAGATGACAGATAACAGTTGACAGATGACAGGTGGCAGATGACAGATGAAATATGACAGATGACAGATGACAGATGAGAGATAACAGTTGACAGAAGACAAATGAAAAATGACAGATGACAGACGAAAGATGACAGATGACAGACGACAGATGACAGATGACAGATAACAGATGACAGATGACAGATGACAGATGACAGATGACAGATGACAGATGACAGATGACAGATGACAGATGACAGATGACAGATGACAGATGACAGATGACAGGTGACAGATGACAGATGACAGATGACAGATGACAGATGACAGATGACAGATGACAGATGACAGATGACAGATGACAGATGACAGATGACAGATGACAGATGACAGATGACAGATGACAGATGACAGATGACAGATGACAGATGACAGATGACAGATGACAGATGACAGATGACAGATGACAGATGACAGATGACAGATGACAGATGACAGATGACAGATTACAGATGACAGATGACAGATGACAAATGACAGATGACAGATGACAGATGACAGATGACAGATGACAGATGACAGATGACAGATGACAGATGACAGATGACAGATGACAGATGACAGATGACAGATGACAGATGACAGATGACAGATGACAGATGACAAATGACAGATGACAGATGACAGATGACAGATGACAGATGACAGATGACCGATGACAGATGACAGATGACAGATGACAGATGACAGATGACAGATGACAGATGACAGATGGCAGATGACAGATAACAGTTGAAAGATGACAGATGACAGTTGACAGATGACAGATGACAGATGACAGATGACAGATGACAGATGACAGATGACAGATGACAGATGATAGATAACAGATGACAGGTGACAGATGACAGATGATAGATAACAGATGACAGGTGACAGATGACAGATGACAGATGACAGATGACAGATGACAGATGACAGATGACAGATGACAGATGAGAGATGACAGATGACAGATGACAGATGACAGATGACAGATGACAGATGACAGATGACAGACGAAAGATGACAGATGACAGATGACAGATGACAGATGACAAATGACAGATGACAAATGACAGATGAAAGATGGCAGATGACAGATAACAGTTGACAGATGACAGATGACAGATGACAGATGACAGATGACAGATGACAGATGACAGATGACAGATGACAGATGACAGACGAAAGATGACAGATGACAGGTGACAGGTGACAGATGACAGTTGACCGATGACAGATTTGGGATGACAGATGACAGATGACAGATAACAGATGACAGATGACAGATGACAGATGACAGATGACAGATGACAGATGACAGATGACAGATGACAGATGACAGATGACAGATGACAGATGACAGATAACAGATGGCAGATGACAGATAACAGATGACAGGTGACAGATGACAGATGATAGATGACAGATGACAGGTGACAGATGACAGATGACAGATGACAGATGACAGATGACAGATGACAGATGACAGATGACAGATGACAGATGACAGATGACAGATGACAGATGACAGATGACAGATGACAGATGACAGATGACAGATGACAGATGACAGACGAAAGATGACAGATGACAGATGACAGATGACAGATGACAGATGACAGATGACAGATGACAGATGACAAATGACAGATGACAGATGGCAGATGACAGATAACAGTTGACAGATGACAGATGACAGATGACAGATGACAGATGACAGATGACAGATGACAGATGACAGATGACAGATGACAGATGACAGATGACAGATGACAGATGACAGATGACAGATGACAGATGACAGATGACAGATGACAGATGACAGATGACAGATGACAGACGAAAGATGACAGATGACAGGTGACAGGTGACAGGTGACAGATGACAGATGACCGATGACAGATGAGGGATGACAGATGACAGATGACAGATGACAGATGACAGATGACAGATGACAGATGACAGATGACAGATGACAGATGACAGATGACAGGTGACAGATGACAGATGACAGATGACAGATGACAGATGACAGATGACAGATGACAGATGACAGATGACAGATGACAGATGACAGATGACAGATGACAGATGACAGATGACAGATGACAGATGAGAGATGACAGATGACAGATGACAGATGACAGATGGCAGATGACAGGTGACATATGACAGATGACAGATGACAGATGACAGATGACAGATGACAGATGACAGATGACAGATGACAGATGACAGATGACAGATGACAGATGACAGATGACAGATGACAGATGACAGATGACAGATGACAGATGACAGATGACAGATGACAGATGACAGATGACAGATGACAGATGACAGATGACAGATGACAGTGGACAGATGACAGATGACAGATGACAGATGACAGATGACAGGTGATAGATGACAGATGACCGATGAGAGATGACAAATGACAGATGATGGATGAGATATGACAGATGACAGATGGCACATGACAGATGACAGATGCAGATGACAGATAACAGTTGACAGATGACAGATGACAGATGACAGATGACAGATAACAGATGACAGATGACAGATGACAGATGACAGATGACAGATGACAGATGACAGATGACAGATGACAGATGACAGATGACAGATGACAGATGACAGATGACAGATGACAGATGACAGATGACAGATGACAGATGACAGATGACAGATGACAGATGACAGATGATGGATGAGATATGACAGATGAGAGATGGCACATGACAGATGACAGATGCAGATGACAGATAACAGTTGACAGATGACAGATGACAGATGACATATGACAGATGACAGATGACAGATAACAGATGACAGGTGATAGATGACAGATGACAGATGACAGGTGACAGATGACAAATGACAGATGATGGATGAGATATGACAGATGACAGATGGCACATGACAGATGACAGATGACAGATGACAGATGACAGATGACAGATGACAGATGACAGATGACAGATGACAGATGACAGATGACAGATGACAGATGACAGATGACAGATGACAGATGACAGATGATAGATGACAGATGACAGATGACAGATGACAGATGACAGATGACAGATGACAGATGACAGATGACAGATGACAGATGACAGATGACAGATGACAGATGACAGATGACAGATGACAGATGACAGATGTCAGTGGACAGATGACAGATAACAGATGACATATGACAGATGACATATGACAGATGACAGATGACAGATGACAGGTGATAGATGACAGATGACAGATGACAGATGACAAATGACAGATGATGGATGAGATATGACAGATGACAGATGGCACATGACAGATGACAGATGCAGATGACAGATGACAGGTGATAGATGACAGATGACAGATGACAGATGACAGATGACAAATGACAGATGATGGATGAGATATGACAGATGAGAGATGGCACATGACAGATGACAGATGCAGATGACAGATAACAGTTGACAGATGACAGATGACAGATGACATATGACAGATGACAGATGACAGATAACAGATGACAGGTGATAGATGACAGATGACAGATGACAGGTGACAGATGACAAATGACAGATGATGGATGAGATATGACAGATGACAGATGGCACATGACAGATGACAGATGACAGATGACAGATGACAGGTGATAGATGACAGTTGACAGATGACAGATGACAGATGACAGATGACAAATGACAGATGATGGATGAGATATGACAGATGACAGCTGGCACATGACAGATGACAGATGCAGATGACAGATAACAGTTGACAGATGACAGATGACAGATGACGGATGACAGATGACAGATGACAGATGACAGATGACATATGACAGATGACAGATGACAGATGACAGATGACAGATGACAGATGACAGATGACAGATGACAGATGACAGATGACAGATGACAGATGACAGATGACAGATGACAGATGACAGATGACAGATGACAGATGATAGATGACAGATGACAGATGACAGATGACAGATGACAGATGACAGATGACAGATGACAGATGATAGATGACAGATGATAGATGACAGATGACAGTGGACAGATGACAGATAACAGATGACAGATGACATATGGCATATGGCATATGACAGATGACAGATGACAGATGACAAATGACAGTTGATGGATGAGATATGACAGATGACAGATGGCACATGACAGATGACAGATGCAGATGACAGATAACAGTTGACAGATGACAGATGACAGATGACAGATGACAGATGACAGATGACAGATGACAGATGACAGATGACAAATGACAGATGACAGATGACAGATGACAGTGGACAGATGACAGATAACAAATGACAGATGACAGATGACATATGACATATGACATATGACAGATGACAGATGACACATGACAGATGATGGATGAGATATGACAGATGACAGATGGCACATGACAGATGACAGATGCAGATAACAGATAACAGTTGACAGATGACAGATGTTAGATGACAGATGACAGATGACAGATGACAGATGACAGATGACAGATGACAGATGACAGATGACAGATGACAGATGACAGATGACAGATGACAGATGACAGATGACAGATGACAGATGACAGATGACAGATAACAGATAACAGATGACAGATGACAGATGACATATGACATATGACATATGAAAAATGACAGATGACAGATGACAGATGACAAATGGCAGATGATGGATGAGATATGACAGATGACAGATGGCACATGAAAGATGACAGATGCAGATGACAGATAACAGTTGACAGTTGACAGATGACAGATGACAGATGACAGATGACAGATGACAGATGACAGATGACAGATGACAGATGACAGATGACAGATGACAGATGACAGATGACAGATGACAGATGACAGATGACAGATGACAGATGACAGATGACAGATGACAGATAACAGATGACAGATGACAGATGACAGATGACAGATGACAGATGACAGTTTACAGATGACAGATGACAGATGACAGGTGACAGATGACAGGTGATAGATGACAGATGACAGATAACAGATGACAGGTGACAGATGACATATGACATATGACATAGGACATATGACAGATGCCAGATGACAGATGACAGATTACAGATGACAGATGACTGATGACAAATGACAGATGACAGATGACAGATGACAAATGACAGATGACAGATGACAGATGACAGATGACAGATGACAGATGACAGATGACAGATGACAGATGACAGATGACAGATGACAGATTACAGATGACCGGTGACAGATGACAGATGAGAGATAACAGTTGACAGATGGCAGATGAGATATGACAGATGACAGATGACAGATGACAGATAACAGTTGACAGATGACAGGTGGCAGATGACAGATGAAATATGACAGATGACAGATGACAGATGAGAGATAACAGTTGACAGAAGACAGATGAAAAATGACAGATGACAGACGAAAGATGACAGATGACAGACGACAGACGACAGATGACAGATAACAGATGACAGATGACAGATGACAGATGACAGATGACAGATGACAGATGACAGATGACAGATGACAGATGACAGATGACAGATGACAGATGACAGATGACAGATGACAGATGACAGATGACAGATGACAGATGACAGATGACAGATGACAGATGACAGATGACAGATGACAGATGACAGATGACAGATGACAGATGACAGATGACAGATGACATATAACATATGACAGATGACAGACGACAGATGACAGATGACAGATGACAGATGACAGATGACAGATGACAGATGACAGATGACAGATGACAGATGACAGATGACAGATGACAGATGACAGGTGACAGATGAAAGATGACAGATGACAGATGACAGATGACAGATGACAGGTGGCAGATGACAGATGAAATATGACAGATGACAGATGACAGATGAGAGATAACAGATGACAGATGACAGATGACAGATGACAGATGACAGATGACAGATGACAGATGACAGATGACAGATGACAGATGACAGATGACAGATGACAGATGACAGATGACAGATGACAGATGACAGATGACAAATGACAGATGACAGATGACAGATGACAGATGACAGATGACAAATGACAGATGACAGATGGCAGATGACAGATAACAGTTGACGGATGACAGATGACAGATGACAGATGACAGATGACAGATGACAGATGACAGATGACAGTTGACAGATGACAGATGACAGATGACAGATGACAGATGACAGATGACAGATGACAGATGACAGATGACAGATGACAGATGACAGATGACAGATGACAGGTAACAGATGGCAGATGACAGATAACAGATGACAGGTGACAG
The DNA here is from genome assembly GCF_029603195.1 of Condylostylus longicornis. Lineage (NCBI taxonomy): Eukaryota > Metazoa > Arthropoda > Insecta > Diptera > Dolichopodidae > Condylostylus > Condylostylus longicornis. Next base: position 2,269,490 of record NW_026578119.1, read on the forward strand.
ATGACAGATGATAGATGACAGATGACTGGTGACAGATGACAGATGACAGATGACAGATGACAGATGACAGATGACAGATGACAGATGACAGATGACAGATGACAGATGACAGATGACAGATGACAGATGACAGATGACAGATGACAGATGACAGACGAAAGATGACAGATGACAGATGACAGATGACAGATGACAGATGACAGATGACAGATGACAGATGACAGATGAAAATGACAGATGACAGATGGCAGATGACAGATAACAGTTGACAGATGACAGATGACAGATGACAGATGACAGATGACAGATGACAGATGACAGATGACAGATGACAGATGACAGATGACAGATGACAGATGACAGATGACAGATGACAGATGACAGATGACAGATGACAGATGACAGATGACAGATGACAGATGACAGACGAAAGATGACAGATGACAGGTGACAGGTGACAGATGACAGATGACCGATGACAGATGAGGGATGACAGATGACAGATGACAGATGACAGATGACAGATGACAGATGACAGATGACAGATGACAGATGACAGATGACAGATGACAGATGACAGATGACAGATGACAGATGACAGATGACAGATGACAGATGACAGATGACAGATGACAGATGACAGGTGACAGATGACAGATGACAGATGACAGATGACAGATGACAGATGACATATGACAGATGACAGATGACAGATGACAGATGACAGATGAGAGATGACAGATGACAGATGACAGATGACAGATGGCAGATGACAGATGACAGATGACAGATGACAAATGACAGATGACAGATGACAGATGACAGATGACAGATGACAGATGACAGATGACAGATGACAGATGACAGATGACAGATGACAGATGACAGATGACAGATGACAGATGACAGATTACAGATGACAGATGACAGATGACAGATGACAGATGACAGATAACAGATGGCAGATGACAGATAACAGATGACAGGTGACAGATGACAGATGATAGATGACAGATGACAGGTGACAGATGACAGATGACAGATGACAGATGACAGATGACAGATGACAGATGACAGATGACAGATGACAGATGACAGATGACAGATGACAGATGACAGATGACAAATGACAGTTGATGGATGAGATATGACAGATGACAGATGGCACATGACAGATGACAGATGCAGATGACAGATAACAGTTGACAGTTGACAGATGACAGATGACAGATGACAGATGACAGATGACAGATGACAGATGACAGATGACAGATGACAGATGACAGATGACAGATGACAGATGACAGATGACAGATGACAGATGACAGTGGACAGATGACAGATAACAAATGACAGATGACAGATGACAGATGACAGATGACAGATGACAGATGACAGATGACAGATGACAGATGACAGATAACAGATGGCAGATGACAGATAACAGATGACAGGTGACAGATGACAGATGATAGATGACAGATGACAGGTGACAGATGACAGATGACAGATGACAGATGACAGATGACAGATGACAGATGACAGATGACAGATGACAGATGACAGATGACAGATGACAGATGACAGATGACAGATGACAGATGACAGATGACAGATGACAGATGACAGATGACAGATGACAGATGACAGATGACAGATGACAGATGACAGATGACAGATGACAGATGACAGATGACAGATGACAGATGACAGACGAAAGTGACAGATAACAGTTGACAGATGACAGGTGGCAGATGACAGATGAAATATGACAGATGACAGATGAGAGATAACAGTTGACAGAAGACAGATGAAAAATGACAGATGACAGACGAAAGACGACAGATGACAGACGACAGATGACAGATGACAGTTGACAGATGACAGATGACAGATGGCAGATGACAGATAACAGTTGACAGATGACAGATGACAGATGACAGATGACAGATGACAGATGACAGATGACAGATGACAGATGACAGATGACAGATGACAGATGACAGATGACAGATGACAGATGACAGATGACAGATGACAGATGACAGATGACAGATGACAGACGAAAGATGACAGATGACAGGTGACAGGTGACAGATGACAGATGACCGATGACAGATGAGGGATGACAGATGACAGATGACAGATGACAGATGACAGATGACAGATGACAGATGACAGATGACAGATGACAGATGACAGATGACAGATGACAGATGACAGATGACAGATGACAGATGACAGATGACAGATGACAGATGACAGATGACAGATGACAGGTGACAGATGACAGATGACAGATGACAGATGACAGATGACAGATGACAGATGACAGATGACAGATGACAGATGACAGATGACAGATGAAAATGACAGATGACAGATGGCAGATGACAGATAACAGTTGACAGATGACAGATGACAGATGACAGATGACAGATGACAGATGACAGATGACAGATGACAGATGACAGATGACAGATGACAGATGACAGATGACAGATGACAGATGACAGATGACAGATGACAGATGACAGATGACAGATGACAGATGACAGATGACAGACGAAAGATGACAAATGACAGGTGACAGGTGACAGATGACAGATGACCGATGACAGATGAGGGATGACAGATGACAGATGACAGATGGCAGATGACAGATGACAGATGACAGATGACAGATGACAGATGACAGATGACAGATGACAGATGACAGATGACAGATGACAGATGACAGATGACAGATGACAGATGACAGATGACAGATGACAGATGACAGGTGACAGATGACAGATGACAGATGACAGATGACAGATGACAGATGACATATGACAGATGACAGATGACAGATGACAGATGACAGATGAGAGATGACAGATGACAGATGACAGATGACAGATGGCAGATGACAGATGACAGATGACAGATGACAAATGACAGATGACAGATGACAGATGACAGATGACAGATGACAGATGACAGATGACAGATGACAGATGACAGATGACAGATGACAGATGACAGATGACAGATTACAGATGACAGATGACAGATGACAGATAACAGATGGCAGATGACAGATAACAGATGACAGGTGACAGATGACAGATGATAGATGACAGATGACAGGTGACAGATGACAGATGACAGATGACAGATGACAGATGACAGATGACAGATGACAGATGACAGATGACAGATGACAGATGACAGATGACAGATGACAGATGACAAATGACAGTTGATGGATGAGATATGACAGATGACAGATGGCACATGACAGATGACAGATGCAGATGACAGATAACAGTTGACAGATGACAGATGACAGATGACAGATGACAGATGACAGATGACAGATGACAGATGACAGATGACAGATGACAGATGACAGATGACAGATGACAGATGACAGATGACAGTGGACAGATGACAGATAACAAATGACAGATGACAGATGACAGATGACAGATGACAGATGACAGATGACAGATGACAGATGACAGATAACAGATGGCAGATGACAGATAACAGATGACAGGTGACAGATGACAGATGATAGATGACAGATGACAGGTGACAGATGACAGATGACAGATGACAGATGACAGATGACAGATGACAGATGACAGATGACAGATGACAGATGACAGATGACAGATGACAGATGACAGATGACAGATGACAGATGACAGATGACAGATGACAGATGACAGATGACAGATGACAGATGACAGATGACAGATGACAGATGACAGATGACAGATGACAGATGACAGATGACAGACGAAAGTGACAGATAACAGTTGACAGATGACAGGTGGCAGATGACAGATGAAATATGACAGATGACAGATGAGAGATAACAGTTGACAGAAGACAGATGAAAAATGACAGATGATAGACGAAAGACGACAGATGACAGACGACAGATGACAGATGACAGTTGACAGATGACAGATGACAGATGGCAGATGACAGATAACAGTTGACAGATGACAGATGACAGATGACAGATGACAGATGACAGATGACAGATGACAGATGACAGATGACAGATGACAGATGACAGATGACCGATGACAGATGACAGACGAAAGATGACAGATGACAGATGACAAATGACAGATGACAGATGACAGATGACAGATGACAGATGACAAATGACAGATGACAGATGACAGATGACAGATGACAGATGACAGATGACAGATGACAGATGACAAATGACAGATGACAGATGACAGATAACAGTTGACAGATGACAGATGACAGATGACAGATGACAGATGACAGATGACAGATGACAGATGACAGATGACAGATGACAGATGACAGATGACAGATGACAGATGACAGATGACAGATGACAGATGACAGATGACAGATGACAGATGACAGATGACAGATGACAGATGACAGATGACAGATGACAAATGACAGATGACAGATGACAGATGACAGATGACAGATGACAGATGACAAATGACAGATGACAGATGGCAGATGACAGATAACAGTTGACAGATGACAGATGACAGATGACAGATGACAGATGACAGATGACAGTTGACAGATGACAGATGACAGATGACAGATGACAGATGACAGATGACAGATGACAGATGACAGATGACAGATGACAGATGACAGGTGACAGATGACAGATGATAGATGACAGATGACAGGTGACAGATGACAGATGACAGATGACAGATGACAGATGACAGATGACAGATGACAGATGACAGATGACAGATGACAGATGACAGATGACAGATGACAGATGACAGATGACCGATGACAGATGACAGACGAAAGATGACAGATGACAGATGACAGATGACAAATGACAGATGACAGATGACAGATGACAGATGACAGATGACAAATGACAGATGACAGATGACAGATGACAGATGACAGATGACAGATGACAGATGACAGATGACAGATGACAGATGACAGATGACAAATGACAGATGACAGATGACAGATAACAGTTGACAGATGACAGATGACAGATGACAGATGACAGATGACAGATGGCAGATGACAGGTGACAGGTGACAGATGACAGATGACAGATGACAGATGACAGATGACAGATGACAGATGACAGATGACAGATGACAGATGACAGATGACAGATGACAGATGACAGATGACAGATGACAGATGACAGATGACAGATGACAGACGAAAGATGACAGATGACAGGTGACAGGTGACAGATGACAGATGACCGATGACAGATGAGGCATGACAGATGACAGATGACAGATGACAGATGACAGATGACAGATGACAGATGACAGATGACAGATGACAGATGACAGATGACAGATGACAGATGACAGATGACAGATGACAGATGACAGATGACAGATGACAGATGACAGATGACAGATGACAGATGACAGATGACAGATGAGAGAGAACAGATGACAGATGACAGATGACAGATGGCAGATGACAGATAACAGTTGACAGATGACAGATGACAAATGACAGATGACAGATGACAGATGACAGATGACAGATGGCAGATGACACATGACAGATGACAGATGACAGATGACAGATGAGAGATGACAGATGACAGATGACAGATGACAGGTGACAGCTGACAGATGACAGATGACAGATGACAGATGACAAATGACAGATGACAGATGACAGATGACAGATGACAGATGACAAATGACAGATGACAGGTGACAGGTGACAGATGACAGTTGACAGATGACAGATGATGGATGAGATATGACAGATGACAGATGGCACATGACAGATGACAGATGCAGATGACAGATAACAGTTGACAGATGACAGATGACAGATGACAGATGACAGATGACAGATGACAGATGACAGATGACAGATGACAGATGACAGATGACAGATGACAGACGACAGATGACAGATGACAGATGACAGATGACAGCTGACAGATGACAGATGACAGATGACTGGTGATAGATGACAGATGGCAGATAACAGATGACAGATGACAGATGACAGATGACAGATGAAAGATGACAGATGACAGATGACAGATGACAGATGGCAGATGACAGATAACAGTTGACAGATGACAGATGACAAATGACAGATGACAGATGACAGATGACAGATGACAGATGACAGATGACAGATGACAGATGACAGATGACAGATGACAGATGACAGATGACAGATGACAGATGACAGATGACAGATGACAGATGACAGATGACAGATGAGAGATGACAGATGAGAGATGACAGATGACAGATGACAGATGACAGATGACATATGACAGATGACAAATGACAGACGACAGATGACAGATGACAGATTACAGATGACAGATGACAGATGACAGGTGACAGATGACAGATGATAGATGACAGATGACAGATGACAGGTGACAGATGAAAAATGACAGATGACAGACGAAAGACGACAGATGACAGACGACAGATGACGGATGACAGATGACAGATGACAGATGACAGATGACAGATGACAGATGACAGATGACAGATGACAGATGACAGATGACAGATTACAGATGACAGATGACAGATGACAGATGACAGATGACAGATGACAGATGACAGATGACAGATGACAGATGACAGATGACAGATGACAGGTGACAGATGACAGATGAGAGATAACAGTTGACAGATGGCAGATGACAGATGAGATATGACAGATGATAGGTGACAGATAACAGTTGACAGATGACAGGTGGCATATGACAGATGAAATATGACAGATGACAGATGACAGACGAGAGATAACAGTTGACCAAAGACAGATGAAAAATGACAGATGACAGACGAAAGACGACAGATGACAGACGACAGATGACGGATGACAGATGACAGGTGACAGATGACAGATGACAGATGACAGATGACAGATGACAGATGACAGATGACAGATGACAGATGACAGATGACAGATGACAGATGACAGATGACAGATGACAAATGACAGATGACAGATGACAGATGACAGATGGCAGATGACAGATAACAGTTGACAGATGACAGATGACAGATGACAGATGACAGATGACAGATGACAGATGACAGATGACAGATGACAGATGACAGATGACAGATGACAGATGACAGATGACAGATGACAGATGACAGATGACAGATGACAGACGACAGATGACAGATGACAGATGACAGATGACAGATGACAGATGACAGATGACAGATGACAGATGACAGATGACAGATGACAGATGACAGACGATAGATGACAGGTGACAGTTGACAGATGACAGATGACAGATGACAAATGACAGATGACAGATGACAGATGACAGATGACAGATGGCAGATGACAGATAACAGTTGACATTTGACAGATGACAGATGACAGATGACAGATGACAGATGACAGATGACAGATGACAGATGACAGATGACAGATGACAGATGACAGATGACAGATGACAGATGACAGATGACAGATGACAGATGACAGATGACAGATGACAGATGACAGATGACAGATGACAGATGACAGATGACAGATGACAGATGGCACATGACAGATGACAGATGACAGATGGCAGATGACAGATAACAGTTGAAAGATGACAGATAACAGTTGACAGATGACAGATGACAGATGACAAATGACAGATGACAGATGACAGATGACAGATGGCAGATGACAGATGACAGATAACAGTTGACAGATGACAGATGACAGATGACAGATGACAGATGACAGATGACAGATGACAGATGACAGATGACAGATGACAGATGACAGATGACAGATGACAGTTGACAGATGACAGATGACAGATGACAGATGACAGATGACAGATGACAGATGACAGATGACAGATGACAGATGACAGATGACAGATGACAGATGGCAGATGACAGATGACAGATGAAAGATGACAGATGACAGATGACAGATGACAGATGACAGATGACAGATGACAGATGACAGATGACAGATGACAGATGACAGATGACAGATGACAGATGACAGATGACAGATGACAGATGACAGATGACAGATGACAGATGACAGATGGCACATGACAGATGACAGATGACAGATGGCAGATGACAGATAACAGTTGAAAGATGACAGATGACAGTTGACAGATGACAGATGACAGATGACAAATGACAGATGACAGATGACAGATGACAGATGGCAGATGACAGATAACAGTTGACAGATGACAGATGACAGATGACAGATGACAGATGACAGATGACAGATTACAGATGACAGATGACAGATGACAGATGACAGATGACAGATGACAGATGACAGATGACAGATGACAGATGACAGATGACAGATGACAGATGACAGACGACAGATGACAGATGACAGATGACAGATGACAGATGACAGATGACAGATGACAGACGAAAGATGACAGGTGACAGGTGACAAATGACAGATGACCGATGACAGATGAGGGATGACAGAAGACAGATGACAGATGACAGATGACAGATGACAGATGACAGATGACAGATGACAGATGACAGATGACAGATGACAGATGACAGATGACAGATGACAGATGACAGATGACAGATGACAGATGACAGATGACAGATGACAGATGACAGATGACAGATGACAGATGACAGATGACAGATGACAGATGACAGATGACAGATGACAGATGACAGATGACAGATGACAGATGACAGATGACAGATGACAGATGAAAGATGACAGATGACAGATGACAGATGACAGATGACAGATGGCAGATGACAGATAACAGTTGACAGATGACAGATGACAAATGACAGATGACAGATGACAGATGACAGATGACAGATGACAGATGACAGATGACAGATGACAGATGACAGATGACAGATGACAGATGACAGATGACAGATGAGAGATGACAGATGAGAGATGACAGATGAGAGATGACAGATGAGAGATGACAGATGACAGATGACAGATGACAGATGACAGATGACAGATGACAGATGACAGATGACAGATGACAGATGACAGATGACAGATGACAGATGACAGATGACAGGTGACAGCTGACAGATGACAGATGACAGATGACAGATGACAGATGACAGATAACAGATGACAAATGACAGGTGACAGGTGACAGATGACAGTTGACAGATGACAGATGATGGATGAGATATGACAGATGACAGATGGCACATGACAGATGACAGATGCAGATGACAGATAACAGTTGACAGATGACAGCTGACAGATGACAGATGACAGATGACAGATGACAGATGACAGATGATAGATTACAGATGACAGATGATAGATGACAGATGACAGATGACAGATGACAGCTGACAGATGACAGATGACAGGTGATAGATGACAGATGGCAGATAACAGATGACAGATGACAGATGACATATGACATATGACATATGACAGATGACAGATGACAGATGACAGATGACAGATGACATATGACAGATGACAGATGACAGATGACAGATGACAGATGACAGATGACAGATGACAGATAACAGTTGACAGATGACAGGTGGCAGATGACAGATGAAATATGACAGATGACAGATGAGAGACGACAGATGACAGACGACAGATGACAGATGACAGATGACAGATGACAGATGACAGATGACAGATGACAGATGACAGATGACAGATGACAGATAACAGATAACAGATGACAGATGACAGATGACAGATGACAGATGACAGACGAAAGACGACAGATGACAGATGACAGTTGACAGATGACAGATGACAGATGACAGATGACAGATGACAGATGACAGATGACAGATGACAGATGACAGATGACAGATGACAGATAACAGTTGACAGATGAAATATGACAGATGACAGATGAGAGATAACAGTTGACAGAAGACAGATGAAAAATGACAGATGACAGACGAAAGACGACAGATGACAGACGACAGATGACAGATGACAGATGACAGATGACAGATGACAGATGACAGATGACGGATGACAGATGACAGATGACAGATGACAGATAACAGATAACAGATGACAGATGACAGATGACATATGACAGACGAAAGATGACAGATGACAGATGACAGTTGACAGACGACAGATGACAGATGACAGATGACAGATGACAGATGACAGATGGCAGATGACAGATAACAGTTGAAAGATGACAGATGACAGATGACAGTTGACAGATGACAGATGACAGGTGACAGATGACAGATGACAGATGACAGATGACAGATGACAGATGACAGATGACAGTTGACAGATGGTAGATGACAGATGAAATATGACAGATGACAGATGACAGATGACAGATTACAGATGACAGATAACAGTTGACAGATGAAAGGTGGCAGATGACAGATGAAATATGACAGATGACAGATGAGAGATAACAGTTGACAGAAGACAGATGAAAAATGACAGATGACAGACGAAAGACGACAGATGACAGACGACAGATGACAGATGACAGTTGACAGATGACAGATGACAGATGACAGATGACAGATGACAGATGACAGATGACAGATGACAGATGACAGATGAGAGATGACAGATGACAGATGACAGATGACAGACGAAAGATGACAGATGACAGATGACAGATGACAGATGACAGATGACAGATGACAGATGACATATGACAGATGACAGATGACAGACGACAGATGACAGATGACATTTGACAGATGACAGATGGCAGATGACAGATGAGATATGACAGATGACAGATGACAGATGACAGATGACAGATGACAGATGACAGATGACAGATGACAGATGACAGATGACAGATGACAGATGACAGATGACAGATGACAGATGACAGATGACAGATGACATTTGACAGATGGCAGATGACAGATGAGATATGAGATATGAGATATGACAGATGACAGATGACAGATGACAGATGACAGATGACAGATGACAGATGACAGATGAGAGATGACAGATGACAGATGACAGATGACAGATGACAGATGACAGATGACAGATGACAGATGACAGATGACAGACGAAAGATGACAGATGACAGATGACAGATGACAGATGACAGATGACAGATGACAGATGACAGATGACAGATGACAGATGACAGATGACAGATGACAGATGACAGACGACAGATGACAGATGACAGATGACAGATGACATATGACAGATGACAGATGAGATATGACAGATGACAGATGACAGATGACAGATGACAGATGACAGATGACAGATGACAGATGACAGATGACAGACGACAGATGACAGATGACAGATGACAGATGACAGATGACAGATGACAGATGACAGATGACAGATGACAGATGACAGATGACAGATGACAGATGACAGATGACAGATGACAGATGACAGATAACAGATGACAGATGACAGATGAGAGATGACAGATGACAGATGACAGATGACAGATGACAGATGACAGATGACAGATGACAGTTGACAGATGACAGATGACAGATGACAGATGACAGATGACAGATGACAGATGACAGATGACAGTTGACAGATGGCAGATGACAGATGAGATATGACAGATGACAGATGACAGATGACAGATGACAGATAACAGTTGACAGATGACAGGTGGCAGATGACAGATGAAATATGACAGATGACAGATGAGAGATAACAGTTGACAGAAGACAGATGAAAAATGACAGATGACAGACAAAAGACGACAGATGACAGACGACAGATGACAGATGACAGATGACAGATGACAGATGACAGATGACGGATGACAGATGACAGATGACAGATGACAGATAATAGATAACAGATGACAGATGACAGATGACAGATGACAGATGACAGATGACAGATGACAGATGACAGATGACAGATGACAGATGACACATAACAGATACCAGATGACAGATGACAGATGAGATATGACAGATGACATATGACATATGACAGATGACACATGACAAATGACAGATGATGGATGAGATATGACAGATTACAGATGGCACATGACAGATGACTGATGCAGATGACAGATAACAGTTGACAGATGACAGATGACAGATGACAGATGACAGATGACAGATGACAGATGACAGATGACAGATGACAGATGACAGATGACAGATGAGATATGACAGATGACAGATGACATATGACAGATGACAGATGACAGAAGACAGATGACAGATGACAGATGACAGATGACAGATGACAGATGACAGATGACAGATGACAGATGACACATAACAGATGCCAGATGACAGATGACAGATGAGATATGACAGATGACATATGACAGATGACACATGACAAATGACAGATGATGGATGAGATATGACAGATTACAGATGACAGATGACAGATGACAGATGACAGATGACAGATGACAGATGACAGATGACAGATGACAGATGACAGATGACAGATGACAGATGACAGATGACAGATAACAGATGACAGATGACAGATGAGAGATGACAGATGACAGATGACAGATGACAGATGACACATAACAGATGCCAGATGACAGATGACAGATGAGATATGACAGATGACATATGACATATGACAGATGACACATGACAAATGACAGATGATGGATGAGATATGACAGATTACAGATGACAGATGACAGATGACACATAACAGATGCCAGATGACAGATGACAGATGACAGATGACACATGACAGATGACAGATGACAGATGACAGATGACAGATGACAGATGACAGATGACAGATGACAGATGACAGATGACAGATGACACATAACAGATGCCAGATGACAGATGACAGATGAGATATGACAGATGACATATGACATATGACAGATGACACATGACAAATGACAGATGATGGATGAGATATGACAGATTACAGATGACAGATGACAGATGACACATAACAGATGCCAGATGACAGATGACAGATGACATATGACAGATGACAGATGACAGATGACAGATGACAGATGAGATATGACAGATGACAGATGACATATGACAGATGACAGATGACTGATGCAGATGACAGATAACAGTTGACAGATGACAGATGACAGATGCCAGATGACAGATGATAGATGACAGATGACAGATGACAGATGACAGATGACAGATGACAGATGACAGATGACAGATGACAGATGACAGATGACACATAACAGATGCCAGATGACAGATGACAGATGAGATATGACAGATGACATATGACAGATGACACATGACAAATGACAGATGATGGATGAGATATGACAGATTACAGATGACAGATGACAGATGACACATAACAAATGCCAGATGACAGATGACACATGACAGATGACAGATGACAGATGACAGATGACAGATGACAGATGACAGATGACAGATGACAGATGACAGATAACAGATGACAGATGACAGATGACAAATGACAGATGACAGATGACAGATGACAGGTGACAGATGACAGATGACAGATAACAGATGAGATATGACAGATGACAGATGACAGATGACAGATGACAGATGACAGATGACAGATGACAGATGACAGATGACAGATGACAGATGACAGATGACAGATGACAGGTGACAGATGACAGATGACAGATGACAGATTACAGATGACAGATAACAGTTGACAGTTGACAAATGACAGATGACAGATGACAGATGACAGATGACAGATGAGAGATGACAGATGACAGATGACAGATGACAGATGACAGATGACAGATGACAGATGACAGATGACAGATGACAGATGACAGATGACAGATGACAGATGACAGATGACAGATGACAGATGACAGATGACAGATGACAGATGACAGATGACAGATGACAGATGACAGATGACAGATGACAGATGACAGATGACAGAAGACAGATGACAGATGACAGATGACAGATGCAGATGACAGATAACAGTTGACAGATGACAGATGACAGATGCCAGATGACAGATGATAGATGACAGATGACAGATGACAGATGACAGATGACAGATGACAGATGACAGATGACAGATGACAGATGACAGATGACACATAACAGATGCCAGATGACAGATGACAGATGAGATATGACAGATGACATATGACAGATGATACATGACAAATGACAGATGATGGATGAGATATGACAGATTACAGATGACAGATGACACATAACAAATGCCAGATGACAGATGACACATGACAGATGACAGATGACAGATGACAGATGACAGATGACAGATGACAGATGACAGATGACAGATGACAGATGACAGATAACAGATGACAGATGACAGATGACAAATGACAGATGACAGATGACAGATGACAGGTGACAGATGACAGATGACAGATAACAGATGAGATATGACAGATGACAGATGACAGATGACAGATGACAGATGACAGATGACAGATGACAGATGACAGATGACAGATGACAGATGACAGATGACAGATGACAGATGACAGATGACAGGTGACAGATGACAGATGACAGATGACAGATTACAGATGACAGATAACAGTTGACAGTTGACAAATGACAGATGACAGATGACAGATGACAGATGACAGATGAGAGATGACAGATGACAGATGACAGATGACAGATGACAGATGACAGATGACAGATGACAGATGACAGATGACAGATGACAGATGACAGATGACAGATGACAGATGACAGATGACAGATGACAGATGATAGATGACAGATGACAGATGACAGATGACAGATGACAGATGACAGATGACAGATGACAGATGACAGATGACAGAAGACAGATGACAGATGACAGATGACAGATGACAGATGACAGATGACACATGACAGATGACAGATGACAGATGAGAGGTGATAGATGATAGATGACAGATAACAGATAACAGATGACAGATGACAGATGACATATGACATATGACATATGACAGATGACAGATGACAGATGACAGATGACAGATGACAAATGACAGATGATGGATGAGATATGATAGATGACAGATGGCACATGACAGATGACAGGTGCAGATGACAGATAACAGTTGACAGATGACAGATGACAGACGACAGATGACAGATGACAGATGACAGATGACAGATGACAGATGACAGATGACAGATGACAGATGATGGATGAGATATGACAGATGACAGATGGCACATGACAGATGACAGGTGCAGATGACAGATAACAGTTGACAGATGACAGATGACAGACGACAGATGACAGATGACAGATGACAGATGACAGATGACAGATGACAGATGACAGATGACAGATGACAGATGACAGATGACAGATGACAGATGACGGATGACAGATGACAGATGACAGATGACAGATAACAGATAACAGATGACAGATGACAGATGACATATGACAGACGAAAGATGACAGATGACAGATGACAGTTGACAGACGACAGATGACAGATGACAGATGACAGATGACAGATGACAGATGGCAGATGACAGATAACAGTTGAAAGATGACAGATGACAGATGACAGTTGACAGATGACAGATGACAGATGACAGATGACAGATGACAGATGACAGATGACAGATGACAGATGACAGATGACAGATGACAGTTGACAGATGGTAGATGACAGATGAAATATGACAGATGACAGATGACAGATGACAGATGACAGATGACAGATGACAGATGACAGATAACAGTTGACAGATGACAGGTGGCAGATGACAGATGAAATATGACAGATGACAGATGAGAGATAACAGTTGACAGAAGACAGATGAAAAATGACAGATGACAGACGAAAGACGACAGATGACAGACGACAGATGACAGATGACAGTTGACAGATGACAGATGACAGATGACAGATGACAGATGACAGATGACAGATGACAGATGACAGATGACAGATGACAGATGAGAGATGACAGATGACAGATGACAGATGACAGACGAAAGATGACAGATGACAGATGACAGATGACAGATGACAGATGACAGATGACAGATGACAGATGACAGATGACAGATGACAGATGACAGATGACAGATGACAGATGACAGATGACAGACGACAGATGACAGATGACATTTGACAGATGACAGATGGCAGATGACAGATGAGATATGACAGATGACAGATGACAGATGACAGATGACAGATGACAGATGACAGATGACAGATGACAGATGACAGATGACAGATGACAGATGACAGATGACAGATGACAGATGACAGATGACAGATGACAGATGACATTTGACAGATGGCAGATGACAGATGAGATATGAGATATGAGATATGACAGATGACAGATGACAGATGACAGATGACAGATGACAGATGACAGATGACAGATGACAGATGACAGATGAGAGATGACAGATGACAGATGACAGATGACAGATGACAGATGACAGATGACAGATGACAGATGACAGATGACAGATGACAGATGACAGACGAAAGATGACAGATGACAGATGACAGATGACAGATGACAGATGACAGATGACAGATGACAGATGACAGATGACAGATGACAGATGACAGATGACAGACGACAGATGACAGATGACAGATGACAGATGACATATGACAGATGACAGAAGAGATATGACAGATGACAGATGACAGATGACAGATGACAGATGACAGATGACAGATGACAGATGACAGATGACAGATGACAGATGACAGATGACAGATGACAGATGACAGATGACAGATGACAGATGACAGATGACAGATGACATTTGACAGATGGCAGATGACAGATGAGATATGAGATATGAGATATGACAGATGACAGATGACAGATGACAGATGACAGATGACAGATGACAGATGAGAGATGACAGATGACAGATGACAGATGACAGATGACAGATGACAGATGACAGATGACAGATGACAGATGACAGATGACAGATGACAGACGAAAGATGACAGATGACAGATGACAGATGACAGATGACAGATGACAGATGACAGATGACAGATGACAGATGACAGATGACAGACGACAGATGACAGATGACAGATGACAGATGACATATGACAGATGACAGAAGAGATATGACAGATGACAGATGACAGATGACAGATGACAGATGACAGATGACAGATGACAGATGACAGATGACAGATGACAGATGACAGATGACAGATGACAGATGACAGATGACAGATGACAGATGACAGATGACAGATGACAGATGACAGATGACAGGTGACAGATGACAGATGACAGATGACAGATGACAGATGACAGATAACAGATGACAGATGACAGATGAGAGATGACAGATGACAGATGACAGATGACAGATGACAGATGACAGATGACAGATGACAGTTGACAGATGACAGATGACAGATGACAGATGACAGATGACAGATGACAGATGACAGATGACAGTTGACAGATGGCAGATGACAGATGAGATATGACAGATGACAGATGACAGATGACAGATAACAGTTGACAGATGACAGGTGGCAGATGACAGATGAAATATGACAGATGACAGATGAGAGATAACAGTTGACAGAAGACAGATGAAAAATGACAGATGACAGACAAAAGACGACAGATGACAGACGACAGATGACAGATGACAGATGACAGATGACAGATGACAGATGACGGATGACAGATGACAGATGACAGATGACAGATAATAGATAACAGATGACAGATGACAGATGACAGATGACAGATGACAGATGACAGATGACAGATGACAGATGACAGATGACAGATGACAGATGACAGATGACAGATGACACATAACAGATACCAGATGACAGATGACAGATGAGATATGACAGATGACATATCACATATGACAGATGACACATGACAAATGACAGATGATGGATGAGATATGACAGATTACAGATGGCACATGACAGATGACTGATGCAGATGACAGATAACAGTTGACAGATGACAGATGACAGATGACAGATGACAGATGACAGATGACAGATGACAGATGACAGATGACAGATGACAGATGAGATATGACAGATGACAGATGACATATGACAGATGACAGATGACAGATGACAGATGACACATAACAGATGCCAGATGACAGATGACAGATGAGATATGACAGATGACATATGACATATGACAGATGACACATGACAAATGACAGATGATGGATGAGATATGACAGATTACAGATGACAGATGACAGATGACACATAACAGATGCCAGATGACAGATGACAGATGACAGATGACACATGACAGATGACAGATGACAGATGACAGATGACAGATGACAGATGACAGATGACAGATGACAGATGACAGATGACAGATGACAGATGACAGATGACAGATGACAGATGACACATAACAGATGCCAGATGACAGATGACAGATGAGATATGACAGATGACATATGACATATGACAGATGACACATGACAAATGACAGATGATGGATGAGATATGACAGATTACAGATGACAGATGACAGATGACACATAACAGATGCCAGATGACAGATGACAGATGACATATGACAGATGACAGATGACAGATGACAGATGACAGATGACAGATGAGATATGACAGATGACAGATGACATATGACAGATGACAGATGACTGATGCAGATGACAGATAACAGTTGACAGATGACAGATGACAGATGCCAGATGACAGATGACAGATGACAGATGACAGATGACAGATGACAGATGACAGATGACAGATGACAGATGACAGATGACAGATGACAGATGACAGATGACAGATGACAGATGACAGATGACACATAACAGATGCCAGATGACAGATGACAGATGAGATATGACAGATGACATATGACAGATGACAAATGACAGATGATGGATGAGATATGACAGATTACAGATGACAGATGACAGATGACACATAACAAATGCCAGATGACAGATGACACATGACAGATGACAGATGACAGATGACAGATGACAGATGACAGATGACAGATGACAGATGACAGATGACAGATGACAGATAACAGATGACAGATGACAGATGACAAATGACAGATGACAGATGACAGATGACAGGTGGCAGATGACAGATGACAGATAACAGATGAGATATGACAGATGACAGATGACAGATGACAGATGACAGATGACAGATGACAGATGACAGATGACAGATGACAGATGACAGATGACAGATGACAGATGACAGATGACAGATGACAGATGACAGATGACAGATGACAGATGACAGATGACAGATGACAGATGACAGATGACAGGTGACAGATGACAGATGACAGATGACAGATTACAGATGACAGATAACAGTTGACAGTTGACAAATGACAGATGACAGATGACAGATGACAGATGAGAGATGACAGATGACAGATGACAGATGACAGATGACAGATGACAGATGACAGATGACAGATGACAGATGACAGATGACAGATGACAGATGACAGATGACAGATGACAGATGACAGATGACAGATGACAGATGACAGATGACAGATGACAGATGACAGATGACAGATGACAGATGACAGATGACAGATGACAGATGACAGATGACAGATGACAGATGACAGATGACAGATGACAGATGACAGATGACAGGTGACAGATGACAGATGACAGATGACAGATGACAGATGACAGATAACAGATGACAGATGACAGATGAGAGATGACAGATGACAGATGACAGATGACAGATGACAGATGACAGATGACAGATGACAGTTGACAGATGACAGATGACAGATGACAGATGACAGATGACAGATGACAGATGACAGATGACAGTTGACAGATGGCAGATGACAGATGAGATATGACAGATGACAGATGACAGATGACAGATGACAGATAACAGTTGACAGATGACAGGTGGCAGATGACAGATGAAATATGACAGATGACAGATGAGAGATAACAGTTGACAGAAGACAGATGAAAAATGACAGATGACAGACAAAAGACGACAGATGACAGACGACAGATGACAGATGACAGATGACAGATGACAGATGACAGATGACAGATGACAGATGACGGATGACAGATGACAGATGACAGATGACAGATAATAGATAACAGATGACAGATGACAGATGACAGATGACAGATGACAGATGACAGATGACAGATGACAGATGACAGATGACAGATGACAGATGACACATAACAGATACCAGATGACAGATGACAGATGAGATATGACAGATGACATATCACATATGACAGATGACACATGACAAATGACAGATGATGGATGAGATATGACAGATTACAGATGGCACATGACAGATGACTGATGCAGATGACAGATAACAGTTGACAGATGACAGATGACAGATGACAGATGACAGATGACAGATGACAGATGACAGATGACAGATGACAGATGACAGATGAGATATGACAGATGACAGATGACATATGACAGATGACAGATGACACATAACAGATGCCAGATGACAGATGACAGATGAGATATGACAGATGACATATGACATATGACAGATGACACATGACAAATGACAGATGATGGATGAGATATGACAGATTACAGATGACAGATGACAGATGACACATAACAGATGCCAGATGACAGATGACAGATGACAGATGACACATGACAGATGACAGATGACAGATGACAGATGACAGATGACAGATGACAGATGACAGATGACAGATGACAGATGACAGATGACAGATGACAGATGACACATAACAGATGCCAGATGACAGATGACAGATGAGATATGACAGATGACATATGACATATGACAGATGACACATGACAAATGACAGATGATGGATGAGATATGACAGATTACAGATGACAGATGACAGATGACACATAACAGATGCCAGATGACAGATGACAGATGACATATGACAGATGACAGATGACAGATGACAGATGACAGATGACAGATGACAGATGAGATATGACAGATGACAGATGACATATGACAGATGACAGATGACTGATGCAGATGACAGATAACAGTTGACAGATGACAGATGACAGATGCCAGATGACAGATGACAGATGACAGATGACAGATGACAGATGACAGATGACAGATGACAGATGACAGATGACAGATGACAGATGACAGATGACAGATGACAGATGACAGATGACACATAACAGATGCCAGATGACAGATGACAGATGAGATATGACAGATGACATATGACAGATGACAAATGACAGATGATGGATGAGATATGACAGATTACAGATGACAGATGACAGATGACACATAACAAATGCCAGATGACAGATGACACATGACAGATGACAGATGACAGATGACAGATGACAGATGACAGATGACAGATGACAGATGACAGATGACAGATAACAGATGACAGATGACAGATGACAAATGACAGATGACAGATGACAGATGACAGGTGACAGATGACAGATGACAGATAACAGATGAGATATGACAGATGACAGATGACAGATGACAGATGACAGATGACAGATGACAGATGACAGATGACAGATGACAGATGACAGATGACAGATGACAGATGACAGATGACAGATGACAGATGACAGATGACAGATGACAGATGACAGATGACAGATGACAGATGACAGGTGACAGATGACAGATGACAGATGACAGATTACAGATGACAGATAACAGTTGACAGTTGACAAATGACAGATGACAGATGACAGATGACAGATGACAGATGACAGATGAGAGATGACAGATGACAGATGACAGATGACAGATGACAGATGACAGATGACAGATGACAGATGACAGATGACAGATGACAGATGACAGATGACAGATGACAGATGACAGATGACAGATGACAGATGACAGATGACAGATGACAGATGACAGATGACAGATGACAGATGACAGATGACAGATGACAGATGACAGATGACAGATGACAGATGACAGATGACACATGACAGATGACAGATGACAGATGACAGATGAGAGGTGATAGATGACAGATGACAGATAACAGATAACAGATGACAGATGACAGATGACATATGACATATGACATATGACAGATGACAGATGACAGATGACAGATGACAGATGACAAATGACAGATGATGGATGAGATATGACAGATGACAGATGGCACATGACAGATGACAGGTGCAGATGACAGATAACAGTTGACAGATGACAGATGACAGACGACAGATGACAGATGACAGATGACAGATGACAGATGACAGATGACAGATGACAGATGACAGATGACAGATGATGGATGAGATATGACAGATGACAGATGGCACATGACAGATGACAGATGCAGATGACAGATAACAGTTGACAGATGACAGCTGACAGATGACAGATGACAGATGACAGATGATAGATTACAGATGACAGATGATAGATGACAGATGACAGATGACAGATGACAGATGACAGCTGACAGATGACAGATGACAGATGACAGGTGATAGATGACAGATGGCAGATAACAGATGACAGATGACAGATGACATATGACATATGACATATGACAGATGACAGAAGACAGATGACAGATGACAGATGACATATGACAGATGACAGATGACAGATGACAGATGACAGATGACAGATGACAGATGACAGATGACAGATGACAGATGACAGATGACAGATGACAGATGACAGATAACAGATGACAGATGACAGATAACAGTTGACAGATGACAGGTGGCAGATGACAGATGAAATATGACAGATGACAGATGAGAGATAACAGTTGACAGAAGACAGATGAAAAATGACAGATGACAGACGAAAGACGACAGATGACAGACGACAGATGACAGATGACAGATGACAGATGACAGATGACAGATGACAGATGACAGATGACAGATGACAGATGACAGATGACAGATGACAGATGACAGATGACAGATGACAGATGACAGATGACAGATGACAGATGACAGATGACAGATGACAGATGACAGATGCCAGATGACAGATAACAGATAACAGATGACAGATGACAGATGACAGATGACAGATAACAGATGACAGACGAAAGATGACAGATGACAGATGACAGTTGACAGATGACAGATGACAGATGACAGATGACAGATGACAGATGACAGATGACAGATGACAGATGGCAGATGACAGATAACAGTTGAAAGATGACAGATGACAGATGACAGATGACAGATGACAGATGACAGATGACAGATGACAGATGACAGATGACAGATAACAGATGACAGTTGACAGATGGCAGATGACAGATGAGATATGACAGATGACAGATGACAGATGACAGATAACAGTTGACAGATGACAGGTGGCAGATGACAAATGAAATATGACAGATGACAGATGAGAGATAACAGTTGACAGAAGACAGATGAAAAATGACAGATGACAGACGAAAGACGACAGATGACAGACGACAGATGACAGATGACAGATGACAGATGACAGATGACAGATGACAGATGACAGACGACAGATGACAGATGACAGATGACAGATGACAGATGACAGATGACAGATGACAGATGACAGATGGCAGATGACAGATGAGATATGACAGATGACAGATGACAGATGACAGATAACAGTTGACAGATGACAGGTGGCAGATGACAAATGAAATATGACAGATGACAGATGAGAGATAACAGTTGACAGAAGACAGATGAAAAATGACAGATGACAGACGAAAGACGACAGATGACAGATGACAGCTGCAGATGACAGATAACAGTTGACAGATGACAGCTGACAGATGACAGATGACAGATGACAGATGATAGATTACAGATGACAGATGATAGATGACAGATGACAGATGACAGATGACAGATGACAGCTGACAGATGACAGATGACAGATGACAGGTGATAGATGACAGATGGCAGATAACAGATGACAGATGACAGATGACATATGACATATGACATATGACAGATGACAGAAGACAGATGACAGATGACATATGACAGATGACAGATGACAGATGACAGATGACAGATGACAGATGACAGATGACAGATGACAGATGACAGATGACAGATGACAGATGACAGATGACAGATGACAGATGACAGATGACAGATGACAGATGACAGATGACAGATGACAGATGACAGATGACAGATAACAGTTGACAGATGACAGGTGGCAGATGACAGATGAAATATGACAGATGACAGATGAGAGATAACAGTTGACAGAAGACAGATGAAAAATGACAGATGACAGACGAAAGACGACAGATGACAGACGACAGATGACAGATGACAGATGACAGATGACAGATGACAGATGACAGATGACAGATGACAGATGACAGATGACAGATGACAGATGACAGATGACAGATGACAGATGACAGATGACAGATGACAGATGACAGATGACAGATGACAGATGGCAGATGACAGATAACAGTTGAAAGATGACAGATGACTGATGACAGATGACAGATGACAGATGACAGATGACAGATGACAGATGACAGATGACAGATAACAGATGACAGTTGACAGATGGCAGATGACAGATGAGATATGACAGATGACAGATGACAGATGACAGATAACAGATGACAGATGACAGATGACAGATAACAGATAAAAGATGACAGATGACAGATGACATATGACAGACGAAAGATCACAAATGACAGATGACAGTTGACAGATGACAGATGACAGATGACAGATGACAGATGGCAGATGACAGATAACAGTTGAAAGATGACAGATGACAGATGACAGTTGACAGATGACAGATGACAGATGACGGATGACAGATGACAGATGACAGATGACAGATGACAGATGACAGATGACAGATGACAGATGACAGATGACAGATGACAGATGACAGTGGACAGATGACAGATAACAGATGACATATGACAGATGACATATGACAGATGACAGATGACAGGTGATAGATGACAGATGACTGATGACAGATGACAAATGACAGATGCCAGTGGACAGATGACAGATAACAGATGACATATGACAGATGACATATGACAGATGACAGATGACAGATGACAGGTGATAGATGACAGATGACAGATGACAGATGACAAATGACAGATGATGGATGAGATATGACAGATGACAGATGGCACATGACAGATGACAGATGCAGATGACAGATAACAGTTGACAGATGACAGATGACAGATGACATATGACAGATGACAGATGACAGATAACAGATGACAGGTGATAGATGACAGATGACAGATGACAGATGACAAATGACAGATGATGGATGAGATATGACAGATGACAGATGGCACATGACAGATGACAGATGACAGATGACAGATGACAGATGACAGATGACAGATGACAGATAACAGATGACAGATGACAGATGACAGATGACAGATGACAGATGACAGATGACAGATGACAGATGACAGATGACAGATGACAGATGACAGATGACAGATGACAGATGACAGATGACAGATGACAGATGACAGATGACAGATGACAGATGACAGTGGACAGATGACAGATAACAGATGACATATGACAGATGACATATGACAGATGACAGATGACAGATGACAGGTGATAGATGACAGATGAATGATGACAGATGACATATGACAGATGCCAGTGGACAGATGACAGATAACAGATGACATATGACAGATGACATATGACAGATGACAGATGACAGATGACAGATGACAGATGCCAGTGGACAGATGACAGATAACAGATGACATATGACAGATGACATATGACAGATGACAGATGACAGATGACAGATGACAGATGACAGATGACAGATGACAGATGACAGATGACAGATGACAGATGACAGATAACAGATGACAGATGACAGATGACAGATGACAGATGACAGATGACAGATGACAGATGACAGATGACAGATGACAGATGACAGATGACAGATGACAGATGACAGATGACAGATGACAGATGACAGATGACAGATGACAGATGACAGATGACAGATGACAGATGACAGATGACAGATGACAGATGACAGATGACAGATGACAGTGGACAGATGACAGATAACAGATGACATATGACAGATGACATATGACAGATGACAGATGACAGATGACAGGTGATAGATGACAGATGACTGATGACAGATGACAAATGACAGATGCCAGTGGACAGATGACAGATGACAGATGACAGATGACAGATGACAGATGACAAATGACAGATGACAGATGACAGATGACAGTGGACAGATGACAGATAACAGATGACATATGACAGATGACATATGACAGATGACAGATGACAGATGACAGGTGATAGATGACAGATGACTGATGACAGATGACAAATGACAGATGCCAGTGGACAGATGACAGATAACAGATGACATATGACAGATGACATATGACAGATGACAGATGACAGATGACAGGTGATAGATGACAGATGACAGATGACAGATGACAAATGACAGATGATGGATGAGATATGACAGATGACAGATGGCACATGACAGATGACAGATGCAGATGACAGATAACAGTTGACAGATGACAGATGACAGATGACATATGACAGATGACAGATGACAGATAACAGATGACAGGTGATAGATGACAGATGACAGATGACAGATGACAGATGACAAATGACAGATGATGGATGAGATATGACAGATGACAGATGGTACATGACAGATGACAGATGACAGATGACAGATGACAGGTGATAGATGACAGATGACAGATGACAGATGACAGATGACAAATGACAGATGATGGATGAGATATGACAGATGACAGCTGGCACATGACAGATGACAGATGCAGATGACAGATAACAGTTGACAGATGACAGATGACAGATGACGGATGACAGATGACAGATGACAGATGACAGATGACAGATGACAGATGACAGATGACAGATGACAGATGACAGATGACAGATGACAGATGACAGATGACAGATGACAGATGACAGATGACAGATGACAGATGACAGATGACAGATGACAGATGACAGATGACAGATGACAGATGACAGATGACAGATGACAGATGACAGATGACAGATGACAGATGACAGATGACAGATGACAGATGACAGATGACAGATGACAGATGACAGATGACAGATGACAGATGACAGATGACAGATGACAGATGACAGATGACAGATGACAGATGACAGATGACAGATGACAGATGACAGATGACAGATGATAGATGACAGATGACAGATGACAGATGACAGTGGACAGATGACAGATAACAGATGACAGATGACATATGACAGATGACAGATGACAGATGACAAATGACAGTTGATGGATGAGATATGACAGATGACAGATGGCACATGACAGATGACAGATGCAGATGACAGATAACAGTTGACAGATGACAGATGACAGATGACAGATGACAGATGACAGATGACAGATGACAGACGACAGATGACAGATGACAGATGACAGATGACAGATGACAGATGACAGATGACAGATGACAGATGACAGTGGACAGATGACAGATAACAAATGACAGATGACAGATGACATATGACATATGACATATGACAGATGACAGATGACAGATGACAAATGACAGATGATGGATGAGATATGACAGATGACAGATGGCACATGACAGATGACAGATGCAGATGACAGATAACAGTTGACAGATGACAGATGCTAGATGACAGATGACAGATGACAGATGACAGATGACAGATGACAGATGACAGATGACAGATGACAGATGACAGATGACAGATGACAGATGACAGATGACAGATGACAGATGACAGATGACAGATAACAGATAACAGATGACAGATGACAGATGACATATGACATATGACATATGAAAGATGACAGATGACAGATGACAGATGACAAATGGCAGATGATGGATGAGATATGACAGATGACAGATGGCACATGAAAGATGACAGATGCAGATGACAGATAACAGTTGACAGTTGACAGATGACAGATGACAGATGACAGATGACAGATGACAGATGACAGATGACAGATGACAGATGACAGATGACAGATGACAGATGACAGATGACAGATGACAGATGACAGATGACAGATGACAGATGACAGATGACAGATGACAGATGACAGATGACAGATGACAGATGACAGATGACAGATAACAGATGACAGATGACAGATGACAGATGACAGTTTACAGATGACAGATGACAGATGACAGATGACAGGTGATAGATGACAGATGACAGATAACAGATGACAGGTGACAGATGACAGATGACAAATGGCAGATGATGGATGAGATATGACAGATGACAGATGGCACATGAAAGATGACAGATGCAGATGACAGATAACAGTTGACAGTTGACAGATGACAGATGACAGATGACAGATGACAGATGACAGATGACAGATGACAGATGACAGATGACAGATGACAGATGACAGATGACAGATGACAGATGACAGATGACAGATGACAGATGACAGATGACAGATGACAGATGACAGATGACAGATGACAGATGACAGATGACAGATGACAGATGACAGATGACAGATAACAGATGACAGATGACAGATGACAGATGACAGATGACAGATGACAGATAACAGATGACAGATGACAGATGACAGATTACAGATGACCGGTGACAGATGACAGATGAGAGATAACAGTTGACAGATGGCAGATGAGATATGACAGATGACAGATGACAGATGACAGATAACAGTTGACAGATGACAGGTGGCAGATGACAGATGAAATATGACAGATGACAGATGACAGATGAGAGATAACAGTTGACAGAAGACAGATGAAAAATGACAGATGACAGACGAAAGATGACAGATGACAGACGACAGATGACAGATGACAGATAACATATGACAGATGACAGATGACAGATGACAGATGACAGATGACAGATGACAGATGACAGATGACAGATGACAGATGACAGATGACAGATGACAGATGACAGATGACAGATGACAGATGACAGATGACAGATGACAGATGACAGATGACCGATGACAGATGACAGATGACAGATGACAAATGACAGATGACAGATGACAGATGACAGATGACAGATGACAGATGACAGATGACAGATGACAGATGACAGATGACATATAACATATGACAGATGACAGACGACAGATGACAGATGACAGATGACAGATGACAGATGACAGATGACAGATGACAGATGACAGATGACAGATGACAGGTGACAGATGACAGATGACAGATGACAGATGACAGATGACAGATGACAGGTGGCAGATGACAGATGAAATATGACAGATGACAGATGACAGATGAGAGATAACAGATGACAGATGACAGATGACAGATGACAGATGACAGATGACAGATGACAGATGACAGATGACTGATTACAGATGACAGATGACAGATGACAGATGACAGATGACAGATGACAGATGACAGATGACAGATGACAGATGACAGATAACAGATGACAGGTGACAGATGACAGATGATAGATGACAAATGACAGGTGACAGATGACAGATGACAGATGACAGATGACAGATGACAGATGACAGATGACAGATGACAGATGACAGATAGCAGATGACAGATGACAGATGACAGATGACAGACGAAAGATGACAGATGACAGATGACAGATAACAGATGACAGATGACAAATGACAGATGACAAATGACAGATGACAGATGGCAGATGACAGATAACAGTTGACAGATGACAGATGACAGATGACAGATGACAGATGACAGATGACAGATGACAGATGACAGATGACAGATGACAGATGACAGATGACAGATGACAGATGACAGATGACAGATGACAGATGACAGATGACAGACGAAAGATGACAGATGACAGGTGACAGGTGACAGATGACAGATGACCGATGACAGATGAGGGATGACAGATGACAGATGACAGATGACAGATGACAGATGACAGATGACAGATGACAGATGACAGATGACAGATAACAGATGAGGGATGACAGATGACAGATGACAGATGACAGATGACAGATGACAGATGACAAATGACAGATGACAGATGACAGATGACATATAACATATGACAGATGACAGATGACAGATGACAGATGACAGATGACAGATGACAGATGACAGATGACAGATGACAGATGACAGATGACAGATGACAGATGACAGATGACAGATGACAGATGACAGATGACAGATGACAGATGACAGATGACAGATGACAGATGGCAGATGACAGATAACACTTGAAAGATGACAGATGACAGTTGACAGATGACAGATGACAGATGACAGATGACAGATGACAGATGACAGATGACAGATGACAGATGACAGATGACAGATGACAGATGACGGATGACAGATGACAGATGACAGATGACAGATGACAGATGACAGATGACAGATGACAGATGACAGATGACAGATGACAGATGACAGATGACAGATGACAGATGACAGATGACAGATGACAGTGGACAGATGACAGATAACAAATGACAGATGACAGATGATGGATGAGATATGACAGATGACAGATGGCACATGACAGATGACAGATGCAGATGACAGATAACAGTTGACAGTTGACAGATGACAGATGACAGATGACAGATGACAGGTGACCGATGACAGATTTGGGATGACAGATGACAGATGACAGATAACAGATGACAGATGACAGATGAGAGATGACAGATGACAGATGACAGATGACAGATGACAGATGACAGATGACAGATGACAGATGACAGATGACAGATGACAGATGACAGATGACAGATGACAGATGACAGATGACAGATGACAGATGACAGATGACAGATGACAGATGACAGATGACAGTGGACAGATGACAGATAACAAATGACAGATGACAGATGATGGATGAGATATGACAGATGACAGATGGCACATGACAGATGACAGATGCAGATGACAGATAACAGTTGACAGTTGACAGATGACAGATGACAGATGACAGATGACAGGTGACCGATGACAGATTTGGGATGACAGATGACAGATGACAGATAACAGATGACAGATGACAGATGAGAGATGACAGATGACAGATGACAGATGACAGATGACAGATGACAGATGACAGATGACAGATGACAGATGACACATGACAGATGACAGATGACAGATGACAGATGACAGATGACAGTGGACAGATGACAGATAACAAATGACAGATGACATATGACATATGACATATGACAGATGACAGATGACAGATGACAAATGACAGATGATGGATGAGATATGACAGATGACAGATGGCACATGACAGATGACAGATGCAGATGACAGATAACAGTTGACAGATGACAGATGTTAGATGACAGATGACAGATGACAGATGACAGATGACAGATGACAGATGACAGATGACACATGACAGATGACAGATGACAGATGACAGATGACAGATGACAGATAACAGATAACAGATGACAGATGACAGATGACATATGACATATGACATATGACAGATGACAGATGACAGATGACAAATGACAGATGATGGATGAGATATGACAGATGACAGATGGCACATGACAGATGACAGATGCAGATGACAGATAACAGTTGACAGTTGACAGATGACAGATGACAGATGACAGATGACAGATGACAGATGACAGATGACAGATGACAGATGACAGATGACAGATGACAGATGACAGATGACAGATGACAGATGACAGATGACAGATGACAGATGACAGATGACAGATGACAGATGACAGATGACAGATGACAAATGACAGATGACAGATAACAGATGACAGATGAAAGATGACAGATGACAGATGACAGTTGACAGATGACAGATGACAGATGACAGATGACAGGTGACAGATGACAGGTGATAGATGACAGATGACAGATAACAGATGACAGGTGACAGATGACATATGACATATGACATAGGACATATGACAGATGCCAGATGACAGATGACAGATTACAGATGATAGATGACTGATGACAAATGACAGATGACAGATGACAGATGACAAATGACAGATGACAGATGACAGATGACAGATGACAGATGACAGATGACAGATGACAGATGACAGATGACAGATGACAGATGACAGATGACAGATGACAGATGACAGATGACAGATGACAGATGACAGATGACAGATGACAGATTACAGATGACCGGTGACAGATGACAGATGAGAGATAACAGTTGACAGATGGCAGATGAGATATGACAGATGACAGATGACAGATAACAGTTGACAGATGAAAGGTGGCAGATGACAGATGAAATATGACAGATGACAGATGACAGATGAGAGATAACAGTTGACAGAAGACAGATGAAAAATGACAGATGACAGACGAAAGATGACAGATGACAGACGACAGATGACAGATGACAGATAACAGATGACAGATGACAGATGACAGATGACAGATGACAGATGACAGATGACAGATGACAGATGACAGATGACAGATGACAGATGACAGATGACAGATGACAGGTGACAGATGACAGATGACAGATGACAGATGACAGATGACAGATGACAGATGACAGATATGACAGATGACAGATGACAGATGACAGATGACAGATGACAGATGACAGATGACAGATGACAGATGACAGATGACAGATGACAGATGACAGATGACAGATGACAGATGACAGATGACAGATGACAGATGACAGATGACAGATGACAGATGACAGATGACAGATGACAGATGACAGATGACAGATGACAGATGACAGATGACAGATGACAGATGACAAATGACAGATGACAGATGACAGATGACAGATGACAGATGACAGATGACAGATGACAGATGACAGATGACAGATGACAGATGACAGATGACAGATGACAGATGACAGATGACAGATGACAGATGACAGATGACAGATGACAGATGACAGATGACAGATGACAAATGACAGATGACAGATGACAGATGACAGATGACAGATGACCGATGACAGATGACAGATGACAGATGACAGATGACAGATGCCAGATGACAGATGACAGATGGCAGATGACAGATAACAGTTGAAAGATGACAGATGACAGTTGACAGATGACAGATGACAGATGACAGATGACAGATGACAGATGACAGATGACAGATGACAGATGACAGATGATAGATAACAGATGACAGGTGACAGATGACAGATGATAGATGACAGATGACAGATGACAGGTGACAGATGACAGATGACAGATGACAGATGACAGATGACAGATGACAGATGACAGATGAGAGATGACAGATGACAGATGACAGATGACAGATGACAGATGACAGATGACAGATGACAGATGACAGATGACAGACGAAAGATGACAGATGACAGATGACAGATGACAGATGACAAATGACAGATGACAAATGACAGATGACAGATGGCAGATGACAGATAACAGTTGACAGATGACAGATGACAGATGACAGATGACAGATGACAGATGACAGATGACAGATGACAGATGACAGATGACAGACGAAAGATGACAGATGACAGGTGACAGGTGACCGATGACAGATTTGGGATGACAGATGACAGATGACAGATAACAGATGACAGATGACAGATGAGAGATGACAGATGACAGATGACAGATGACAGATGACAGATGACAGATGACAGATGACAGATGACAGATGACAGATGACAGATAACAGATGGCAGATGACAGATAACAGATGACAGGTGACAGATGACAGATGATAGATGACAGATGACAGGTGACAGATGACAGATGACAGATGACAGATGACAGATGACAGATGACAGATGACAGATGACAGATGACAGATGACAGATGACAGATGACAGATGACAGATGACAGATGACAGATGACAGATGACAGATGACAGATGACAGATGACAGATGACAGATGACAGATGACAGATGACAGATGACAGATGACAGATGACAGATGACAGATGACAGACGAAAGATGACAGATGACAGATGACAGATGACAGATGACAGATGACAGATGACAGATGACAGATGACAGATGACAGATGACAGATGACAAATGACAGATGACAGATGGCAGATGACAGATAACAGTTGACAGATGACAGATGACAGATGACAGATGACAGATGACAGATGACAGATGACAGATGACAGATGACAGATGACAGATGACAGATGACAGATGACAGATGACAGATGACAGATGACAGATGACAGATGACAGATGACAGATGACAGATGACAGATGACAGATGACAGATGACAGACGAAAGATGACAGATGACAGGTGACAGGTGACAGGTGACAGATGACAGATGACCGATGACAGATGAGGGATGACAGATGACAGATGACAGATGACAGATGACAGATGACAGATGACAGATGACAGATGACAGGTGACAGATGACAGATGACAGATGACAGATGACAGATGACAGATGACAGATGACAGATGACAGATGACAGATGACAGATGACAGATGACAGATGACAGATGACAGATGACAGGTGACAGATGACAGATGACAGATGACAGATGACAGATGACAGATGACATATGACAGATGACAGATGACAGATGACAGATGACAGATGACAGATGAGAGATGACAGATGACAGATGACAGATGACAGATGGCAGATGACAGATGACAGATGACAGATGACAGATGACAGATGACAGATGACAGATGACAGATGACAGATGACAGATGACAGATGACAGATGACAGATGACAGATGACAGATGACAGATGGCAGATGGCAGATGACAGATGACAGATGACAGATGACAGATGACAGATGACAGATGACAGATGACAGTGGACAGATGACAGATGACAGATGACAGGTGATAGATGACAGATGACCGATGAGAGATGACAAATGACAGATGATGGATGAGATATGACAGATGACAGATGGCACATGACAGATGACAGATGCAGATGACAGATAACAGTTGACAGATGACAGATGACAGATGACAGATGACAGATGACAGATGACAGATGACAGATGACAGATGACAGATGACAGATGACAGATGACAGATGACAGATGACAGATGACAGATGACAGATGACAGATGACAGATGACAGATGACAGATGACAGATGACAGATGACAGATGACAGATGACAGATGACAGATGACAGATGACAGATGACAGATGACAGATGACAGATGACAGATGACAGATGACAGATGACAGATGACAGATGACAGATGACAGATGACAGATGACAGATGACAGATGACAGATGACAGATGACAGATGACAGTGGACAGATGACAGATAACAGATGACATATGACAGATGACATATGACAGATGACAGATGACAGATGACAGGTGATAGATGACAGATGACAGATGACAGATGACAAATGACAGATGATGGATGAGATATGACAGATGACAGATGGCACATGACAGATGACAGATGCAGATGACAGATGACAGGTGATAGATGACAGATGACAGATGACAGATGACAGATGACAAATGACAGATGATGGATGAGATATGACAGATGAGAGATGGCACATGACAGATGACAGATGCAGATGACAGATAACAGTTGACAGATGACAGATGACAGATGACATATGACAGCTGACAGATGACAGATAACAGATGACAGGTGATAGATGACAGATGACAGATGACAGGTGACAGATGACAAATGACAGATGATGGATGAGATATGACAGATGACAGATGGCACATGACAGATGACAGATGACAGATGACAGATGACAGGTGATAGATGACAGATGACAGATGACAGATGACAGATGACAGATGACAAATGACAGATGATGGATGAGATATGACAGATGACAGCTGGCACATGACAGATGACAGATGCAGATGACAGATAACAGTTGACAGATGACAGATGACAGATGACGGATGACAGATGACAGATGACAGATGACAGATGACAGATGACATATGACAGATGACAGATGACAGATGACAGATGACAGATGACAGATGACAGATGACAGATGACAGATGACAGATGACAGATGACAGATGACAGATGACAGATGACAGATGACAGATGACAGATGACAGATGACAGATGACAGATGATAGATGACAGATGACAGATGACAGATGACAGATGACAGATGACAGATGACAGATGACAGATGATAGATGACAGATGATAGATGAAAGATGACAGTGGACAGATGACAGATAACAGATGACAGATGACATATGGCATATGACATATGACAGATGACAGATGACAGATGACAAATGACAGTTGATGGATGAGATATGACAGATGACAGATGGCACATGACAGATGACAGATGCAGATGACAGATAACAGTTGACAGATGACAGATGACAGATGACAGATGACAGATGACAGATGACAGATGACAGATGACAAATGACAGATGACAGATGACAGTGGACAGATGACAGATAACAAATGACAGATGACAGATGACATATGACATATGACATATGACAGATGACAGATGACACATGACAGATGATGGATGAGATATGACAGATGACAGATGGCACATGACAGATGACAGATGCAGATAACAGATAACAGTTGACAGATGACAGATGTTAGATGACAGATGACAGATGACAGATGATAGATGACAGATGACAGATGACAGATGACAGATGACAGATGACAGATGACAGATGACAGATGACAGATGACAGATAACAGATAACAGATGACAGATGACAGATGACATATGACATATGACATATGAAAAATGACAGATGACAGATGACAGATGACAAATGGCAGATGATGGATGAGATATGACAGATGACAGATGGCACATGAAAGATGACAGATGCAGATGACAGATAACAGTTGACAGTTGACAGATGACAGATGACAGATGACAGATGACAGATGACAAATGACAGATGACAGATGACAGATGACAGATGACAGATGACAGATGACAGATGACAGATGACAGATGACAGATGACAGATGACAGATGACAGATAACAGATGACAGATGACAGATGACAGATGACAGATGACAGATGACAGTTTACAGATGACAGATGACAGATGACAGGTGACAGATGACAGGTGATAGATGACAGATGACAGATAACAGATGACAGGTGACAGATGACATATGACATATGACATAGGACATATGACAGATGCCAGATGACAGATGACAGATTACAGATGACAGATGACTGATGACAAATGACAGATGACAGATGACAGATGACAAATGACAGATGACAGATGACAGATGACAGATGACAGATGACAGATGACAGATGACAGATGACAGATGACAGATGACAGATGACAGATGACAGATGACAGATTACAGATGACCGGTGACAGATGACAGATGAGAGATAACAGTTGACAGATGGCAGATGAGATATGACAGATGACAGATGACAGATAACAGTTGACAGATGACAGGTGGCAGATGACAGATGAAATATGACAGATGACAGATGACAGATGAGAGATAACAGTTGACAGAAGACAGATGAAAAATGACAGATGACAGACGAAAGATGACAGATGACAGACGACAGACGACAGATGACAGATAACAGATGACAGATGACAGATGACAGATGACAGATGACAGATGACAGATGACAGATGACAGATGACAGATGACAGATGACAGATGAAAGATGACAGATGACAGATGACAGATGACAGATGACAGATGACAGATGACAGATGACAGATGACAGATGACAGATAACAGATGACAGATGACATATAACATATGACAGATGACAGACGACAGATGACAGATGACAGATGACAGATGACAGATGACAGATGACAGATGACAGATGACAGATGACAGATGACAGATGACAGGTGACAGATGAAAGATGACAGATGACAGATGACAGATGACAGATGACAGGTGGCAGATGACAGATGAAATATGACAGATGACAGATGACAGATGAGAGATAACAGATGACAGATGACAGATGACAGATGACAGATGACAGATGACAGATGACAGATGACAGATGACAGATGACAGATGACAGATGACAGATGACAGATGACAGATGACAGATGACAGATGACAAATGACAGATGACAGATGACAGATGACAGATGACAGATGACAGATGACAGCTGACAAATGACAGATGACAGATGGCAGATGACAGATAACAGTTGACGGATGACAGATGACAGATGACAGATGACAGATGACAGATGACAGTTGACAGATGACAGATGACAGATGACAGATGACAGATGACAGATGACAGATGACAGATGACAGATGACAGATGACAGATGACAGATGACAGATGACAGATGACAGATGACAGATGACAGATAACAGATGGCAGATGACAGATAACAGATGACAGGTGACAGATGACAGATGATAGATGACAGATGACTGGTGACAGATGACAGATGACAGATGACAGATGACAGATGACAGATGACAGATGACAGATGACAGATGACAGATGACAGATGACAGATGACAGATGACAGATGACAGATGACAGATGACAGATGACAGACGAAAGATGACAGATGACAGATGACAGATGACAGATGACAGATGACAGATGACAGATGACAGATGAAAATGACAGATGACAGATGGCAGATGACAGATAACAGTTGACAGATGACAGATGACAGATGACAGATGACAGATGACAGATGACAGATGACAGATGACAGATGACAGATGACAGATGACAGATGACAGATGACAGATGACAGATGACAGATGACAGATGACAGATGACAGATGACAGACGAAAGATGACAGATGACAGGTGACAGGTGACAGATGACAGATGACCGATGACAGATGAGGGATGACAGATGACAGATGACAGATGACAGATGACAGATGACAGATGACAGATGACAGATGACAGATGACAGATGACAGATGACAGATGACAGATGACAGATGACAGATGACAGATGACAGATGACAGATGACAGATGACAGATGACAGATGACAGATGACAGATGACAGATGACAGATGACAGATGACAGGTGACAGATGACAGATGACAGATGACAGATGACAGATGACAGATGACAGATGACATATGACAGATGACAGATGACAGATGACAGATGACAGATGAGAGATGACAGATGACAGATGGCAGATGGCAGATGACAGATGACAGATGACAGATGACAGATGACAGATGACAGATGACAGATGACAGATGACAGATGACAGATGACAGATGACAGATGACAGATGACAGATGACAGATGACAGATGACAAATGACAGTTGATGGATGAGATATGACAGATGACAGATGGCACATGACAGATGACAGATGCAGATGACAGATAACAGTTGACAGATGACAGATGACAGATGACAGATGACAGATGACAGATGACAGATGACAGATGACAGATGACAGATGACAGATGACAGATGACAGATGACAGATGACAGGTGACAGATGACAGATGACAGATTACAGATGACCGGTGACAGATGACAGATGAGAGATAACAGTTGACAGATGGCAGATGAGATATGACAGATGACAGATGACAGATAACAGTTGACAGATGAAAGGTGGCAGATGACAGATGAAATATGACAGATGACAGATGACAGATGAGAGATAACAGTTGACAGAAGACAGATGAAAAATGACAGATGACAGACGAAAGATGACAGATGACAGACGACAGATGACAGATGACAGATAACAGATGACAGATGACAGATGACAGATGACAGATGACAGATGACAGATGACAGATGACAGATGACAGATGACAGATGACAGATGACAGATGACAGATGACAGGTGACAGATGACAGATGACAGATGACAGATGACAGATGACAGATGACAGATGACAGATGACAGATGACAGATGACAGATGACAGATGACAGATGACAGATGACAGATGACAGATGACAGATGACAGATGACAGATGACAGATGACAGATGACAGATGACAGATGACAGATGACAGATGACAGATGACAGATGACAGATGACAGATGACAGATGACAGATGACAGATGACAGATGACAGATGACAGATGACAGATGACAAATGACAGATGACAGATGACAGATGACAGATGACAGATGACAGATGACAGATGACAGATGACAGATGACAGATGACAGATGACAGATGACAGATGACAGATGACAGATGACAGATGACAGATGACAGATGACAGATGACAGATGACAGATGACAGATGACAGATGACAAATGACAGATGACAGATGACAGATGACAGATGACAGATGACCGATGACAGATGACAGATGACAGATGACAGATGACAGATGCCAGATGACAGATGACAGATGGCAGATGACAGATAACAGTTGAAAGATGACAGATGACAGTTGACAGATGACAGATGACAGATGACAGATGACAGATGACAGATGACAGATGACAGATGACAGATGATAGATAACAGATGACAGGTGACAGATGACAGATGATAGATGACAGATGACAGATGACAGGTGACAGATGACAGATGACAGATGACAGATGACAGATGACAGATGACAGATGACAGATGACAGATGAGAGATGACA
This sequence comes from Condylostylus longicornis, assembly GCF_029603195.1. Taxonomy (NCBI): domain Eukaryota; kingdom Metazoa; phylum Arthropoda; class Insecta; order Diptera; family Dolichopodidae; genus Condylostylus; species Condylostylus longicornis. The sequence continues at coordinate 2,310,163 of NW_026578119.1, forward strand.
GATGACAGATGACAGATGACAGATGACAGATGACAGATGACAGATGACAGATGACAGACGAAAGATGACAGATGACAGTTGACAGATGACAGATGACAGATGACAGATGACAGATGACAGATGACAGATGACAGATGACAGATGACAGACGAAAGATGACAGATGACAGGTGACAGGTGACAGATGACAGTTGACCGATGACAGATTTGGGATGACAGATGACAGATGACAGATAACAGATGACAGATGACAGATGAGAGATGACAGATGACAGATGACAGATGACAGATGACAGATGACAGATGACAGATGACAGATGACAGATGACAGATGACAGATGACAGATAACAGATGGCAGATGACAGAAAACAGATGACAGGTGACAGATGACAGATGATAGATGACAGATGACAGGTGACAGATGACAGATGACAGATGACAGATGACAGATGACAGATGACAGATGACAGATGACACATGACAGATGACAGATGACAGATGACAGATGACAGATGACAGATTACAGATGACAGATGACAGATGACAGATGACAGATGACAGATGACAGATGACAGATGACAGATGACATTCGAAAGATGACAGATGACAGATGACAGATGACAGATGACAGATGACAGATGACAGATGACAGATGACAGATGACAGATGACAAATGACAGATGACAGATGGCAGATGACAGATAACAGTTGACAGATGACAGATGACAGATGACAGATGACAGATGACAGATGACAGATGACAGATGACAGATGACAGATGACAGATGACAGATGACAGATGACAGATGACAGATGACAGATGACAGATGACAGACGAAAGATGACAGATGACAGGTGACAGGTGACAGGTGACAGATGACAGATGACCGATGACAGATGAGGGATGACAGATGACAGATGACAGATGACAGATGACAGATGACAGATGACAGATGACAGATGACAGGTGACAGATGACAGATGACAGATGACAGATGACAGATGACAGATGACAGATGACAGATGACAGATGACAGATGACAAATGACAGATGACAGATGACAGATGACAGGTGACAGATGACAGATGACAGATGACAGATGACAGATGACAGATGACATATGACAGATGACAGATGACAGATGACAGATGACAGATGACAGATGACAGATGAGAGATGACAGATGACAGATGACAGATGACAGATGGCAGATGACAGATGACAGATGACAGATGACAGATGACAGATGACAGATGACAGATGACAGATGACAGATGACAGATGACAGATGACAGATGACAGATGACAGATGACAGATGACAGATGACAGATGGCAGATGACAGATGACAGATGACAGATGACAGATGACAGATGACAGATGACAGATGACAGTGGACAGATGACAGATGACAGATGACAGGTGATAGATGACAGATGACCGATGAGAGATGACAAATGACAGATGATGGATGAGATATGACAGATGACAGATGGCACATGACAGATGACAGATGCAGATGACAGATAACAGTTGACAGATGACAGATGACAGATGACAGATGACAGATGACAGATGACAGATGACAGATGACAGATGACAGATGACAGATGACAGATGACAGATGACAGATGACAGATGACAGATGACAGATGACAGATGACAGATGACAGATGACAGATGACAGATGACAGATGACAGATGACAGATGACAGATGACAGATGACAGATGACAGATGACAGATGACAGATGACAGATGACAGATGACAGATGACAGATGACAGATGACAGATGACAGATGACAGATGACAGATGACAGATGACAGATGACAGATGACAGATGACAGATGACAGTGGACAGATGACAGATAACAGATGACATATGACAGATGACATATGACAGATGACAGATGACAGATGACAGGTGATAGATGACAGATGACAGATGACAGATGACAAATGACAGATGATGGATGAGATATGACAGATGACAGATGGCACATGACAGATGACAGATGCAGATGACAGATGACAGGTGATAGATGACAGATGACAGATGACAGATGACAAATGACAGATGATGGATGAGATATGACAGATGAGAGATGGCACATGACAGATGACAGATGCAGATGACAGATAACAGTTGACAGATGACAGATGACAGATGACATATGACAGATGACAGATGACAGATTACAGATGACAGGTGATAGATGACAGATGACAGATGACAGGTGACAGATGACAAATGACAGATGATGGATGAGATATGACAGATGACAGATGGCACATGACAGATGACAGATGACAGATGACAGATGACAGGTGATAGATGACAGATGACAGATGACAGATGACAGATGACAGATGACAAATGACAGATGATGGATGAGATATGACAGATGACAGCTGGCACATGACAGATGACAGATGCAGATGACAGATAACAGTTGACAGATGACAGATGACAGATGACGGATGACAGATGACAGATGACAGATGACAGATGACAGATGACATATGACAGATGACAGATGACAGATGACAGATGACAGATGACAGATGACAGATGACAGATGACAGATGACAGATGACAGATGACAGATGACAGATGACAGATGACAGATGACAGATGACAGATGACAGATGATAGATGACAGATGACAGATGACAGATGACAGATGACAGATGACAGATGACAGATGACAGATGATAGATGACAGATGATAGATGAAAGATGACAGTGGACAGATGACAGATAACAGATGACAGATGACATATGGCATATGACATATGACAGATGACAGATGACAGATGACAAATGACAGTTGATGGATGAGATATGACAGATGACAGATGGCACATGACAGATGACAGATGCAGATGACAGATAACAGTTGACAGATGACAGATGACAGATGACAGATGACAGATGACAGATGACAGATGACAGATGACAAATGACAGATGACAGATGACAGTGGACAGATGACAGATAACAAATGACAGATGACAGATGACATATGACATATGACATATGACAGATGACAGATGACACATGACAGATGATGGATGAGATATGACAGATGACAGATGGCACATGACAGATGACAGATGCAGATAACAGATAACAGTTGACAGATGACAGATGTTAGATGACAGATGACAGATGACAGATGATAGATGACAGATGACAGATGACAGATGACAGATGACAGATGACAGATGACAGATGACAGATGACAGATGACAGATAACAGATAACAGATGACAGATGACAGATGACATATGACATATGACATATGAAAAATGACAGATGACAGATGACAGATGACAAATGGCAGATGATGGATGAGATATGACAGATGACAGATGGCACATGAAAGATGACAGATGCAGATGACAGATAACAGTTGACAGTTGACAGATGACAGATGACAGATGACAGATGACAGATGACAAATGACAGATGACAGATGACAGATGACAGATGACAGATGACAGATGACAGATGACAGATGACAGATGACAGATGACAGATGACAGATGACAGATGACAGATAACAGATGACAGATGACAGATGACAGATGACAGATGACAGATGACAGTTTACAGATGACAGATGACAGATGACAGGTGACAGATGACAGGTGATAGATGACAGATGACAGATAACAGATGACAGGTGACAGATGACATATGACATATGACATAGGACATATGACAGATGCCAGATGACAGATGACAGATTACAGATGACAGATGACTGATGACAAATGACAGATGACAGATGACAGATGACAAATGACAGATGACAGATGACAGATGACAGATGACAGATGACAGATGACAGATGACAGATGACAGATGACAGATGACAGATGACAGATGACAGATTACAGATGACCGGTGACAGATGACAGATGAGAGATAACAGTTGACAGATGGCAGATGAGATATGACAGATGACAGATGACAGATAACAGTTGACAGATGACAGGTGGCAGATGACAGATGAAATATGACAGATGACAGATGACAGATGAGAGATAACAGTTGACAGAAGACAGATGAAAAATGACAGATGACAGACGAAAGATGACAGATGACAGACGACAGACGACAGATGACAGATAACAGATGACAGATGACAGATGACAGATGACAGATGACAGATGACAGATGACAGATGACAGATGACAGATGACAGATGACAGATGACAGATGACAGATGACAGATGACAGATGACAGATGACAGATGACAGATGACAGATGACAGATAACAGATGACAGATGACATATAACATATGACAGATGACAGACGACAGATGACAGATGACAGATGACAGATGATAGATGACAGATGACAGATGACAGATGACAGATGACAGGTGACAGATGAAAGATGACAGATGACAGATGACAGATGACAGATGACAGGTGGCAGATGACAGATGAAATATGACAGATGACAGATGACAGATGAGAGATAACAGATGACAGATGACAGATGACAGATGACAGATGACAGATGACAGATGACAGATGACAGATGACAGATGACAGATGACAGATGACAGATGACAGATGACAGATGACAAATGACAGATGACAGATGACAGATGACAGATGACAGATGACAGATGACAAATGACAGATGACAGATGGCAGATGACAGATAACAGTTGACGGATGACAGATGACAGATGACAGATGACAGATGACAGATGACAGATGACAGTTGACAGATGACAGATGACAGATGACAGATGACAGATGACAGATGACAGATGACAGATGACAGATGACAGATGACAGATGACAGATGACAGATGACAGATGACAGATGACAGATAACAGATGGCAGATGACAGATAACAGATGACAGGTGACAGATGACAGATGATAGATGACAGATGACTGGTGACAGATGACAGATGACAGATGACAGATGACAGATGACAGATGACAGATGACAGATGACAGATGACAGATGACAGATGACAGATGACAGATGACAGATGACAGATGACAGATGACAGATGACAGATGACAGACGAAAGATGACAGATGACAGATGACAGATGACAGATGACAGATGACAGATGACAGATGACAGATGAAAATGACAGATGACAGATGGCAGATGACAGATAACAGTTGACAGATGACAGATGACAGATGACAGATGACAGATGACAGATGACAGATGACAGATGACAGATGACAGATGACAGATGACAGATGACAGATGACAGATGACAGATGACAGATGACAGATGACAGATGACAGATGACAGATGACAGATGACAGACGAAAGATGACAGATGACAGGTGACAGGTGACAGATGACAGATGACCGATGACAGATGAGGGATGACAGATGACAGATGACAGATGACAGATGACAGATGACAGATGACAGATGACAGATGACAGATGACAGATGACAGATGACAGATGACAGATGACAGATGACAGATGACAGATGACAGATGACAGATGACAGATGACAGATGACAGATGACAGATGACAGATGACAGATGACAGATGACAGGTGACAGATGACAGATGACAGATGACAGATGACAGATGACAGATGACAGATTACAGATGACAGATGACAGATGACAGATGACAGATGACAGATGACAGATGACAGATGACAGATGACAGATGACAGATGACAGATGACAGATGACAGATGACAGATGACAGATGACAGATGACAGATGACAGATGACAGATGACAGATGACAGATGACAGATGACAGATGACAGGTGACAGATGACAGATGACAGATGACAGATGACAGATGACAGATGACAGATGACAGATGACAGATGACAGATGACAGATGACAGATGACAGATGACAGACGAAAGATGACAGATGACAGGTGACAGGTGACAGATGACAGATGACCGATGACAGATGAGGGATGACAGATGACAGATGACATATGACAGATGACAGATGACAGATGACAGATGACAGATGAGAGATGACAGATGACAGATGGCAGATGGCAGATGACAGATGACAGATGACAGATGACAGATGACAGATGACAGATGACAGATGGCAGATGGCAGATGACAGATGACAGATGACAGATGACAGATGACAGATGACAGATGACAGATGACAGATGACAGATGACAGATGACAGATGACAGATGACAGATGACAGATGACAGATGACAGATGACAGATGACAGATTACAGATGACAGATGACAGTGGACAGATGACAGATAACAAATGACAGATGACAGATGACAGATGACAGATGACAGATGACAGATGACAGATGACAGATGACAGATGACAGATGACAGATGACAGATAACAGATGGCAGATGACAGATAACAGATGACAGGTGACAGGTGACAGATGATAGATGACAGATGACAGGTGACAGATGACAGATGACAGATGACAGATGACAGATGACAGATGACAGATGACAGATGACAGATGACAGATGACAGATGACAGATGACAGATGACAGATGACAGATGACAGATGACAGATGACAGATGACAAATGACAGATGACAGATGACAGATGACAGATGACAGATGACAGATGACAGATGACAGATGACAGATGACAGATGACAGATGACAGATGACAGATGACAGATGACAGATGACAAATGACAGATGACAGATGACAGATGACAGATGACAGATGACAGATGACAGATGACAGATGACAGATGACAGATGACAGATGACAGATGACAGATTACAGATGACCGGTGACAGATGACAGATGAGAGATAACAGTTGACAGATGGCAGATGAGATATGACAGATGACAGATGACAGATAACAGTTGACAGATGACAGGTGGCAGATGACAGATGAAATATGACAGATGACAGATGACAGATGAGAGATAACAGTTGACAGAAGACAGATGAAAAATGACAGATGACAGACGAAAGATGACAGATGACAGACGACAGACGACAGATGACAGATAACAGATGACAGATGACAGATGACAGATGACAGATGACAGATGACAGATGACAGATGACAGATGACAGATGACAGATGACAGATGACAGATGACAGATGACAGATGACAGATGACAGATGACAGATGACAGATGACAGATGACAGATAACAGATGACAGATGACATATAACATATGACAGATGACAGACGACAGATGACAGATGACAGATGACAGATGATAGATGACAGATGACAGATGACAGATGACAGATGACAGGTGACAGATGAAAGATGACAGATGACAGATGACAGATGACAGATGACAGGTGGCAGATGACAGATGAAATATGACAGATGACAGATGACAGATGAGAGATAACAGATGACAGATGACAGATGACAGATGACAGATGACAGATGACAGATGACAGATGACAGATGACAGATGACAGATGACAGATGACAGATGACAGATGACAGATGACAAATGACAGATGACAGATGACAGATGACAGATGACAGATGACAGATGACAAATGACAGATGACAGATGGCAGATGACAGATAACAGTTGACGGATGACAGATGACAGATGACAGATGACAGATGACAGATGACAGATGACAGTTGACAGATGACAGATGACAGATGACAGATGACAGATGACAGATGACAGATGACAGATGACAGATGACAGATGACAGATGACAGATGACAGATGACAGATGACAGATGACAGATAACAGATGGCAGATGACAGATAACAGATGACAGGTGACAGATGACAGATGATAGATGACAGATGACTGGTGACAGATGACAGATGACAGATGACAGATGACAGATGACAGATGACAGATGACAGATGACAGATGACAGATGACAGATGACAGATGACAGATGACAGATGACAGATGACAGATGACAGATGACAGATGACAGACGAAAGATGACAGATGACAGATGACAGATGACAGATGACAGATGACAGATGACAGATGACAGATGAAAATGACAGATGACAGATGGCAGATGACAGATAACAGTTGACAGATGACAGATGACAGATGACAGATGACAGATGACAGATGACAGATGACAGATGACAGATGACAGATGACAGATGACAGATGACAGATGACAGATGACAGATGACAGATGACAGATGACAGATGACAGATGACAGATGACAGATGACAGACGAAAGATGACAGATGACAGGTGACAGGTGACAGATGACAGATGACCGATGACAGATGAGGGATGACAGATGACAGATGACAGATGACAGATGACAGATGACAGATGACAGATGACAGATGACAGATGACAGATGACAGATGACAGATGACAGATGACAGATGACAGATGACAGATGACAGATGACAGATGACAGATGACAGATGACAGATGACAGATGACAGATGACAGATGACAGATGACAGATGACAGATGACAGGTGACAGATGACAGATGACAGATGACAGATGACAGATGACAGATGACAGATTACAGATGACAGATGACAGATGACAGATGACAGATGACAGATGACAGATGACAGATGACAGATGACAGATGACAGATGACAGATGACAGATGACAGATGACAGATGACAGATGACAGATGACAGATGACAGATGACAGATGACAGATGACAGATGACAGATGACAGATGACAGATGACAGATGACAGGTGACAGATGACAGATGACAGATGACAGATGACAGATGACAGATGACAGATGACAGATGACAGATGACAGATGACAGATGACAGATGACAGATGACAGACGAAAGATGACAGATGACAGGTGACAGGTGACAGATGACAGATGACCGATGACAGATGAGGGATGACAGATGACAGATGACATATGACAGATGACAGATGACAGATGACAGATGACAGATGAGAGATGACAGATGACAGATGGCAGATGGCAGATGACAGATGACAGATGACAGATGACAGATGACAGATGACAGATGACAGATGGCAGATGGCAGATGACAGATGACAGATGACAGATGACAGATGACAGATGACAGATGACAGATGACAGATGACAGATGACAGATGACAGATGACAGATGACAGATGACAGATGACAGATGACAGATGACAGATGACAGATTACAGATGACAGATGACAGATGACAGATGACAGATGACAGATGACAGATAACAGATGGCAGATGACAGATAACAGATGACAGGTGACAGATGACAGATGATAGATGACAGATGACAGGTGACAGATGACAGATGACAGATGACAGATGACAGATGACAGATGACAGATGACAGATGACAGATGAGAGATGACAGATGACAGATGACAAATGACAGTTGATGGATGAGATATGACAGATGACAGATGGCACATGACAGATGACAGATGCAGATGACAGATAACAGTTGACAGATGACAGATGACAGATGACAGATGACAGATGACAGATGACAGATGACAGATGACAGATGACAGATGACAGATGACAGATGACAGATGACAGATGACAGATGACAGATGACAGATGACAGTGGACAGATGACAGATAACAAATGACAGATGACAGATGACAGATGACAGATGACAGATGACAGATGACAGATGACAGATGACAGATGACAGATGACAGATGACAGATAACAGATGGCAGATGACAGATAACAGATGACAGGTGACAGGTGACAGATGATAGATGACAGATGACAGGTGACAGATGACAGATGACAGATGACAGATGACAGATGACAGATGACAGATGACAGATGACAGATGACAGATGACAGATGACAGATGACAGATGACAGATGACAGATGACAGATGACAGATGACAGATGACAGATGACAAATGACAGATGACAGATGACAGATGACAGATGACAGATGACAGATGACAGATGACAGATGACAGATGACAGATGACAGATGACAGATGACAGATGACAGATGACAGATGACAGATGACAGACGAAAGTGACAGATAACAGTTGACAGATGACAGGTGGCAGATGACAGATGAAATATGACAGATGACAGATGAGAAATAACAGTTGACAGAAGACAGATGAAAAATGACAGATGACAGACGAAAGACGACAGATGACAGACGACAGATGACAGATGACAGTTGACAGATGACAGATGACAGATGGCAGATGACAGATAACAGTTGACAGATGACAGATGACAGATGACAGATGACAGATGACAGATGACAGATGACAGATGACAGATGACAGATGACAGATGACAGATGACAGATGACCGATGACAGATGACAGACGAAAGATGACAGATGACAGATGACAAATGACAGATGACAGATGACAGATGACAGATGAAAGATGACAGATGACAAATGACAGATGACAGATGACAGATGACAGATGACAGATGACAGATGACAGATTACAGATGACAGATGACAGATGACAGATGACAGATGACAGATGACAGATAACAGATGGCAGATGACAGATAACAGATGACAGGTGACAGATGACAGATGATAGATGACAGATGACAGGTGACAGATGACAGATGACAGATGACAGATGACAGATGACAGATGACAGATGACAGATGACAGATGAGAGATGACAGATGACAGATGACAAATGACAGTTGATGGATGAGATATGACAGATGACAGATGGCACATGACAGATGACAGATGCAGATGACAGATAACAGTTGACAGATGACAGATGACAGATGACAGATGACAGATGACAGATGACAGATGACAGATGACAGATGACAGATGACAGATGACAGATGACAGATGACAGATGACAGATGACAGATGACAGATGACAGATGACAGATGACAGTGGACAGATGACAGATAACAAATGACAGATGACAGATGACAGATGACAGATGACAGATGACAGATGACAGATGACAGATGACAGATGACAGATGACAGATAACAGATGGCAGATGACAGATAACAGATGACAGGTGACAGGTGACAGATGATAGATGACAGATGACAGGTGACAGATGACAGATGACAGATGACAGATGACAGATGACAGATGACAGATGACAGATGACAGATGACAGATGACAGATGACAGATGACAGATGACAGATGACAGATGACAGATGACAGATGACAGATGACAGATGACAGATGACAGATGACAGATGACAGATGACAGATGACAGATGACAGATGACAGATGACAGATGACAGATGACAGATGACAGATGACAGATGACAGATGACAGATGACAGATGACAGATGACAGATGACAGATGACAGATGACAGACGAAAGTGACAGATAACAGTTGACAGATGACAGGTGGCAGATGACAGATGAAATATGACAGATGACAGATGAGAAATAACAGTTGACAGAAGACAGATGAAAAATGACAGATGACAGACGAAAGACGACAGATGACAGACGACAGATGACAGATGACAGTTGACAGATGACAGATGACAGATGGCAGATGACAGATAACAGTTGACAGATGACAGATGACAGATGACAGATGACAGATGACAGATGACAGATGACAGATGACAGATGACAGATGACAGATGACAGATGACAGATGACCGATGACAGATGACAGACGAAAGATGACAGATGACAGATGACAAATGACAGATGACAGATGACAGATGACAAATGAAAGATGACAGATGACAAATGACAGATGACAGATGACAGATGACAGATGACAGATGACAGATGACAGATGACAGATGACAGATGACAAATGACAGATGACAGATGACAGATAACAGTTGACAGATGACAGATGACAGATGACAGATGACAGATGACAGATGACAGATGACAGATGACAGATGACAGATGACAGATGACAGATGACAGATGACAGATGACAGATGACAGATGACAGATGACAGATGACAGATGACAGATGACAGATGACAGATGACAGATGACAGATGACAGATGACAGATGACAGATGACAGATGACAGATGACAAATGACAGATGACAGATGACAGATGACAGATGACAGATGACAAATGACAGATGACAGATGGCAGATGACAGATAACAGTTGACAGATGACAGATGACAGATGTCAGATGACAGATGACAGATGACAGTTGACAGATGACAGATGACAGATGACAGATGACAGATGACAGATGACAGATGACAGATGACAGATGACAGATGACAGGTGACAGATGACAGATGACAGATGACAGATGACAGATGACAGATGACAGATGACAGATGACAGATGACCGATGACAGATGACAGACGAAAGATGACAGATGACAGATGACAGATGACAAATGACAGATGACAGATGACAGATGACAAATGACAGATGACAGATGACAGATGACAGATGACAGATGACAGATGACAGATGACAGATGACAGATGACAGATGACAGATGACAGATAACAGTTGACAGATGACAGATGACAGATGACAGATGACAGATGACAGATGGCAGATGACAGGTGACAGGTGACAGATGACAGATGACAGATGACAGATGACAGATGACAGATGACAGATGACAGATGACAGATGACAGATGACAGATGACAGATGACAGATGACAGATGACAGATGACAGATGACAGATGACAGACGAAAGATGACAGATGACAGGTGACAGGTGACAGATGACAGATGACCGATGACAGATGAGGCATGACAGATGACAGATGACAGATGACAGATGACAGATGACAGATGACAGATGACAGATGACAGATGACAGATGACAGATGACAGATGACAGATGACAGATGACAGATGACAGATGACAGATGACAGATGACAGATGACAGATGACAGATGACAGATGACAGATGAGAGAGAACAGATGACAGATGACAGATGGCAGATGACAGATAACAGTTGACAGATGACAGATGACAAATGACAGATGACAGATGACGGATGACAGATGACAGATGACAGATGGCAGATGACAGATGACAGATGACAGATGACAGATGACAGATGACAGATGAGAGATGACAGATGACAGATGACAGATGACAGGTGACAGCTGACAGATGACAGATGACAGATGACAGATGACAAATGACAGATGACAGATGACAGATGACAGATGACAGATGACAGATGACAAATGACAGATGACAGGTGACAGGTGACAGATGACAGTTGACAGATGACAGATGATGGATGAGATATGACAGATGACAGATGGCACATGACAGATGACAGATGCAGATGACAGATAACAGTTGACAGATGACAGATGACAGATGACAGATGACAGATGACAGATGACAGATGACAGATGACAGATGACAGATGACAGATGACAGACGACAGATGACAGATGACAGATGACAGATTACAGATGACAGATGACAGATGACAGATGACAGATGACAGATGACAGATGACAGCTGACAGATGACAGATGACAGATGACAGGTGATAGATGACAGATGGCAGATAACAGATGACAGATGACAGATGACAGATGACAGATGAAAGATGACAGATGACAGATGACAGATGACAGATGACAGATGGCAGATGACAGATAACAGTTGACAGATGACAGATGACAAATGACAGATGACAGATGACAGATGACAGATGACAGATGACAGATGACAGATGACAGATGACAGATGACAGATGACAGATGACAGATGACAGATGACAGATGACAGATGACAGATGACAGATGACAGATGACAGATGACAGATGACAGATGACAGATGAGAGATGACAGATGAGAGATGACAGATGACAGATGACAGATGACAGATGACAAATGACAGATGACAGATGGCAGATGACAGATAACAGTTGACAGATGACAGATGACAGATGTCAGATGACAGATGACAGATGACAGTTGACAGATGACAGATGACAGATGACAGATGACAGATGACAGATGACAGATGACAGATGACAGATGACAGATGACAGATGACAGATGACAGATGACAGGTGACAGATGACAGATGATAGATGACAGATGACAGATGACAGGTGACAGATGACAGATGACAGATGACAGATGACAGATGACAGATGACAGATGACAGATGACAGATGACAGATGACAGATGACAGATGACAGATGACAGATGACAGATGACAGATGACAAATGACAGATGACAGATGGCAGATGACAGATAACAGTTGACAGATGACAGATGACAGATGTCAGATGACAGATGACAGATGACAGTTGACAGATGACAGATGACAGATGACAGATGACAGATAACAGTTGACAGATGACAGATGACAAATGACAGATGACAGATGACAGATGACAGATGACAGATGACAGATGACAGATGACAGATGACAGATGACAGATGACAGATGACAGATGACAGATGACAGATGACAGATGACAGATGACAGATGACAGATGACAGATGAGAGATGACAGATGAGAGATGGCAGATGACAGATGACAGATGACAGATGACAAATGACAGATGACAGATGGCAGATGACAGATAACAGTTGACAGATGACAGATGACAGATGACAGATGACAGATGACAGATGACAGATGACAGATGACAGATGACAGATGACAGATGACAGATGACAGATGACAGATGACAGATGACAGATGACAGATGACAGATGACAGATGACAGATGACAGATGACAGATGACAGATGACAGATGACAGATGACAGATGACAGATGACAGATGACAGATGACAGATGACAGATGACAGATGACAGATGACAAATGACAGATGACAGATGACAGATGACAGATGACAGATGACAGATGACAAATGACAGATGGCAGATGACAGATAACAGTTGACAGATGACAGATGACAGATGTCAGATGACAGATGACAGATGACAGTTGACAGATGACAGATGACAGATGACAGATGACAGATGACAGATGACAGATGACAGATGACAGATGACAGATGACAGATGACAGATGACAGATGACAGGTGACAGATGACAGATGATAGATGACAGATGACAGATGACAGGTGACAGATGACAGATGACAGATGACAGATGACAGATGACAGATGACAGATGACAGATGACAGATGACAGATGACAGATGACAGATGACAGATGACCGATGACAGATGACAGACGAAAGATGACAGATGACAGATGACAGATGACAAATGACAGATGACAGATGACAGATGACAGATGACAGATGACAAATGACAGATGACAGATGACAGATGACAGATGACAGATGACAGATGACAGATGACAGATGACAAATGACAGATGACAGATGACAGATAACAGTTGACAGATGACAGATGACAGATGACAGATGACAGATGACAGATGACAGATGGCAGATGACAGGTGACAGGTGACAGATGACAGATGACAGATGACAGATGACAGATGACAGATGACAGATGACAGATGACAGATGACAGATGACAGATGACAGATGACAGATGACAGACGAAAGATGACAGATGACAGGTGACAGATGAGGCATGACAGATGACCGATGACAGATGAGGCATGACAGATGACAGATGACAGATGACAGATGACAGATGACAGATGACAGATGACAGATGACAGATGACAGATGACAGATGACAGATGACAGATGACAGATGACAGATGACAGATGACAGATGACAGATGACAGATGACAGATGACAGATGACAGATGAGAGAGAACAGATGACAGATGACAGATGACAGATGGCAGATGACAGATGACAAATGACAGATGACAGATGACAGATGACAGATGACAGATGACAGATGACAGATGACAGATGACAGATGACAGATGACAGATGACAGATGACAGATGACAGATGACAGATGACAGATGACAGATGACAGATGAGAGATGACAGATGAGAGATGACAGATGACAGATGACAAATGACAGATGACATATGACAGATGACAGATGACAGACGACAGATGACAGATGACAGATTACAGATGACAGATGACAGATGACAGGTGACAGATGACAGATGATAGATGACAGATGACAGATGACAGGTGACAGATGAAAAATGACAGATGACAGACGAAAGACGACAGATGACAGCGACAGATGACGGATGACAGATGACAGATGACAGATGACAGATGACAGATGACAGATGACAGATGACAGATGACAGTTTACAGATGACAGATGACAGATGACAGATGACAGATGACAGATGACAGATGACAGATGACAGATGACAGATGACAGATGACAGATGACAGATGACAGGTGACAGATGACAGATGAGAGATAACAGTTGACAGATGGCAGATGACAGATGAGATATGACAGATGATAGGTGACAGATAACAGTTGACAGATGACAGGTGGCATATGACAGATGAAATATGACAGATGACAGATGACAGACGAGAGATAACAGTTGACCGAAGACAGATGAAAAATGACAGATGACAGACGAAAGACGACAGATGACAGACGACAGATGACGGATGACAGATGACAGATGACAGATGACAGATGACAGATGACAGATGACAGATGACAGATGACAGATGACAGATGACAGATGACAGATGACAGATGACAGATGACAGATGACAGATGACAGATGACAAATGACAGATGACAGATGACAGATGACAGATGGCAGATGACAGATAACAGTTGACAGATGACAGATGACAGATGACAGATGACAGATGACAGATGACAGATGACAGATGACAGATGACAGATGACAGATGACAGATGACAGATGACAGATGACAGATGACAGATGACAGATGACAGATGACAGATGACAGACGACAGATGACAGATGACAGATGACAGATGACAGATGACAGATGACAGATGACAGATGACAGATGACAGATGACAGATGACAGATGACAGACGAAAGATGACAGGTGACAGTTGACAGATGACAGATGACAGATGACAAATGACAGATGACAGATGACAGATGACAGATGGCAGATGACAGATAACAGTTGACAGATGACAGATGACAGATGACAGATGACAGATGACAGATGACAGATGACAGATGACAGATGACAGATGACAGATGACAGATGACAGATGACAGATGACAGATGACAGATGACAGATGACAGATGACAGATGACAGATGACAGATGACAGATGACAGATGACAGATGACAGATGGCACATGACAGATGACAGATGACAGATGGCAGATGACAGATAACAGTTGAAAGATGACAGATAACAGTTGACAGATGACAGATGACAGATGACAGATGACAAATGACAGATGACAGATGACAGATGACAGATGGCAGATGACAGATGACAGATAACAGTTGACAGATGACAGATGACAGATGACAGATGACAGATGACAGATGACAGATGACAGATGACAGATGACAGATGACAGATGACAGATGACAGATGACAGATGACAGATGACAGATGACAGATGACAGATGACAGATGACAGATGACAGATGACAGATGACAGATGACAGATGGCAGATGACAGATGACAGATGACAGATGACAGATGACAGATGACAGATGACAGATGACAGATGACAGATGACAGATGACAGATGACAGATGACAGATGACAGATGACAGATGACAGATGACAGATGACAGATGACAGATGACAGATGACAGATGACAGATGACAGATGACAGATGACAGATGACAGATGACAGATGGC
The DNA here is from genome assembly GCF_029603195.1 of Condylostylus longicornis. NCBI lineage: Eukaryota > Metazoa > Arthropoda > Insecta > Diptera > Dolichopodidae > Condylostylus > Condylostylus longicornis. The sequence continues at coordinate 2,327,836 of NW_026578119.1, forward strand.
ACATGACAGATGACAGATGACAGATGGCAGATGACAGATAACAGTTGAAAGATGACAGATGACAGTTGACAGATGACAGATGACAGATGACAAATGACAGATGACAGATGACAGATGACAGATGACAGATGAGAGAGAACAGATGACAGTTGACAGATGACAGATGACAGATGACAGATGACAGATGACAGATGACAGATGACAGATGACAGATGACAGATGACAGATGACAGATGACAGATGACAGATGACAGATGACAGATGACAGATGACAGATGACAGATGACAGATGACAGATGACAGACGACAGATGACAGATGACAGATGACAGATGACAGATGACAGATGACAGATGACAGATGACAGATGACAGACGAAAGATGACAGGTGACAGGTGACAAATGACAGATGACCGATGACAGATGAGGGATGACAGAAGACAGATGACAGATGACAGATGACAGATGACAGATGACAGATGACAGATGACAGATGACAGATGACAGATGACAGATGACAGATGACAGATGACAGATGACAGATGACAGATGACAGATGACAGATGACAGATGACAGATGACAGATGACAGATGACAGATGACAGATGACAGATGACAGATGACAGATGACAGATGACAGATGACAGATGACAGATGACAGATGACAGATGAAAGATGACAGATGACAGATGACAGATGACAGTTGACAGATGACAGATGATAGATGACAGATGACAGATGACAGATGACAGATGACAGATGACAGTTGACAGATGACAGATGACAGATGACAGATGACAGATGACAGATGACAGATGACAGATGACAGATGACAGATGACAGATGACAGATGACAGATGACAGATGACAGATGACAGTTGACAGATGACAGATGACAGATGACAGATGACAGATGACAGATGACAGATGACAGATGACAGATGACAGATGACAGATGACAGATGACAGATGACAGATGACAGATGACAGATGACAGATGACAGATGACAGATGACAGATGACAGATGACAGATGACAGATGACAGATGACAGATGACAGATGACAGATGACAGATGAATGATGACAGATGACAGATGACAGATGACAGATGACAGATGACAGATGACAGATGACAGGTGACAGATGACAGATGACAGATGACAGATGACAGGTGACAGATGACAGATGACAGATGACAGATGACAGATGACAGATGACAGATGACAGATGACAGATGACAGATGACAGATGACAGATGACAGATGACAGATGACAGATGACAGATGACAGATGACAGATGACAGATGACAGATGACAGATGACAGATGACAGATGACAGATGACAGATGACAGATGACAGATGACAGATGACAGATGATAGATGGCAGATGACAGATAACAGTTGACAGTTGACAGATGACAGATGACAGATGACAGATGACAGATGACAGATGACAGATGACAGATGACAGGTGACAGATGACAGATGATAGATGACAGATGACAGATGACAGGTGACAGATGACAGATGACAGATGACAGATGACAGATGGCAGATGACAGATGACAGATGACAGATGACAGATGACAGATGACAGATGACAGATGACAGATGACAGATGACAGTTGACAGATGACAGATGACAGATGACAGATGACAGATGACAGTTGACAGATGACAGATGACAGATGACAGATGACAGATGACAGATGACAGATGACAGATGACAGGTGACAGATGACAGATGATAGATGACAGATGACAGATGACAGGTGACAGATGACAGATGACAGATGACAGATGACAGATGGCAGATGACAGATGACAGATGACAGATGACAGATGACAGGTGACAGATGACAGATGATAGATGACAGATGACAGATGACAGGTGACAGATGACAGATGACAGATGACAGATGACAGATGACAGATGACAGATGGCAGATGACAGATAACAGTTGACAGATGACAGATGACAGATGACAGATGACAGATGACAGATGACAGATGACAGATGACAGATGACAGATGACAGATGACAGATGACAGATGACAGATGACAGATGACCGATGACAGATGACAGACGAAAGATGACAGATGACAGATGACAAATGACAGATGACAGATGACAGATGACAGATGACAGATGACAAATGACAGATGACAGATGACAGATGACAGATGACAGATGACAGATGACAGATGACAGATGACAGATGACAAATGACAGATGACAGATGACAGATAACAGTTGACAGATGACAGATGACAGATGACAGATGACAGATGACAGATGACAGATGACAGATGACAGATGACAGATGCTGATGACAGATGACAGATGACAGATGACAGATGACAGATGACAGTTGACAGATGACAGATGACAGATGACAGATGACAGATGACAGATGACAGATGACAGGTGACAGATGACAGATGATAGATGACAGATGACAGATGACAGGTGACAGATGACAGATGACAGATGACAGATGACAGATGACAGATGACAGATGACAGATGACAGATGACAGATGACAGATGACAGATGACAGATGACAGATGACAGATGACAGATGACAGATGACAGATGACAGATGACAGATGACAGATGACAGATGACAGATGACAGATGACAGATGACAGATGACAGATGACAGATGACAGATGACAGATGACAGATGACAGATGACAGATGACAGACGAAAGTGACAGATAACAGTTGACAGATGACAGGTGGCAGATGACAGATGAAATATGACTGATGACAGATGAGAGATAACAGTTGACAGAAGACAGATGAAAAATGACAGATGACAGACGAAAGACGACAGATGACAGACGACAGATGACAGATGACAGTTGACAGATGACAGATGACAGATGGCAGATGACAGATAACAGTTGACAGATGACAGATGACAGATGACAGATGACAGATGACAGATGACAGATGACAGATGACAGATGACAGATGACAGATGACAGATGACAGATGACCGATGACAGATGACAGACGAAAGATGACAGATGACAAATGACAGATGACAGATGACAGATGACAGATGACAGATGACAAATGACAGATGACAGATGACAGATGACAGATGACAGATGACAGATGACAGATGACAGATGACAGATGACAAATGACAGATGACAGATGACAGATAACAGTTGACAGATGACAGATGACAGATGACAGATGACAGATGACAGATGACAGATGACAGATGACAGATGACAGATGACAGATGACAGATGACAGATGACAGATGACAGATGACAGATGACAGATGACAGATGACAGATGAGAGATGACAGATGACAGATGACAGATGACAGATGACAGATGACAGATGACAGATGACAGATGACAGATGACAGATGACAGATGACAGATGACAAATGACAGATGACAGATGACAGATGACAGATGACAGATGACAAATGACAGATGACAGATGGCAGATGACAGATAACAGTTGACAGATGACAGATGACAGATGTCAGATGACAGATGACAGATGACAGTTGACAGATGACAGATGACAGATGACAGATGACAGATGACAGATGACAGATGACAGATGACAGATGACAGATGACAGATGACAGGTGACAGATGACAGATGATAGATGACAGATGACAGATGACAGGTGACAGATGACAGATGACAGATGACAGATGACAGATGACAGATGACAGATGACAGATGACAGATGACAGATGACAGATGACAGATGACAGATGACAGATGACAGATGACAGATGACCGATGACAGATGACAGACGAAAGATGACAGATGACAGATGACAGATGACAAATGACAGATGACAGATGACAGATGACAGATGACAGATGACAAATGACAGATGACAGATGACAGATGACAGATGACAGATGACAGATGACAGATGACAGATGACAGATGACAGATGACAAATGACAGATGACAGATGACAGATAACAGTTGACAGATGACAGATGACAGATGACAGATGACAGATGACAGATGGCAGATGACAGGTGACAGGTGACAGATGACAGATGACAGATGACAGATGACAGATGACAGATGACAGATGACAGATGACAGATGACAGATGACAGATGACAGATGACAGATGACAGATGACAGATGACAGATGACAGATGACAGATGACAGACGAAAGATGACAGATGACAGGTGACAGGTGACAGATGACAGATGACCGATGACAGATGAGGCATGACAGATGACAGATGACAGATGACAGATGACAGATGACAGATGACAGATGACAGATGACACATGACAGATGACAGATGACAGATGACAGATGACAGATGACAGATGACAGATGACAGATGACAGATGACAGATGACAGATGACAGATGACAGATGACAGATGACAGATGACAGATGAGAGAGAACAGATGACAGATGACAGATGACAGATGGCAGATGACAGATAACAGTTGACAGATGACAGATGACAAATGACAGATGACAGATGACGGATGACAGATGACAGATGACAGATGACAGATGGCAGATGACAGATGACAGATGACAGATGACAGATGACAGATGAGAGATGACAGATGACAGATGACAGATGACAGGTGACAGCTGACAGATGACAGATGACAGATGACAGATGACAAATGACAGATGACAGATGACAGATGACAGATGACAGATGACAGATGACAAATGACAGATGACAGGTGACAGGTGACAGATGCCAGTTGACAGATGACAGATGATGGATGAGATATGACAGATGACAGATGGCACATGACAGATGACAGATGCAGATGACAGATAACAGTTGACAGATGACAGATGACAGATGACAGATGACAGATGACAGATGACAGATGACAGATGACAGATGACAGATGACAGACGACAGATGACAGATGACAGATGACAGATTACAGATGACAGATGACAGATGACAGATGACAGATGACAGATGACAGATGACAGATGACAGCTGACAGATGACAGATGACAGGTGATAGATGACAGATGGCAGATAACAGATGACAGATGACAGATGACAGATGACAGATGAAAGATGACAGATGACAGATGACAGATGACAGATGACAGATGGCAGATGACAGATAACAGTTGACAGATGACAGATGACAAATGACAGATGACAGATGACAGATGACAGATGACAGATGACAGATGACAGATGACAGATGACAGATGACAGATGACAGATGACAGATGACAGATGACAGATGACAGATGACAGATGACAGATGACAGATGACAGATGACAGATGACAGATGAGAGATGACAGATGAGAGATGACAGATGACAGATGACAGATGACAGATGACATATGACAGATGACAGATGACAGACGACAGATGACAGATGACAGATTACAGATGACAGATGACAGATGACAGGTGACAGATGACAGATGATAGATGACAGATGACAGATGACAGGTGACAGATGAAAAATGACAGATGACAGACGAAAGACGACAGATGACAGCGACAGATGACGGATGACAGATGACAGATGACAGATGACAGATGACAGATGACAGATGACAGATGACAGATTACAGATGACAGATGACAGATGACAGATGACAGATGACAGATGACAGATGACAGATGACAGATGACAGATGACAGATGACAGATGACAGGTGACAGATGACAGATGAGAGATAACAGTTGACAGATGGCAGATGACAGATGAGATATGACAGATGATAGGTGACAGATAACAGTTGAAAGATGACAGGTGGCATATGACAGATGAAATATGACAGATGACAGATGACAGACGAGAGATAACAGTTGACCGAAGACAGATGAAAAATGACAGATGACAGACGAAAGACGACAGATGACAGACGACAGATGACGGATGACAGATGACAGATGACAGATGACAGATGACAGATGACAGATGACAGATGACAGATGACAGATGACAGATGACAGATGACAGATGACAGATGACAGATGACAAATGACAGATGACAGATGACAGATGACAGATGGCAGATGACAGATAACAGTTGACAGATGACAGATGACAGATGACAGATGACAGATGACAGATGACAGATGACAGATGACAGATGACAGATGACAGATGACAGATGACAGATGACAGATGACAGATGACAGATGACAGATGACAGATGACAGATGACAGATGACAGATGACAGATGACAGACGACAGATGACAGATGACAGATGACAGATGACAGATGACAGATGACAGATGACAGATGACAGATGACAGATGACAGATGACAGATGACAGATGACAGACGAAAGATGACAGGTGACAGTTGACAGATGACAGATGACAGATGACAAATGACAGATGACAGATAACAGATGACAGATGGCAGATGACAGATAACAGTTGACAGATGACAGATGACAGATGACAGATGACAGATGACAGATGACAGATGACAGATGACAGATGACAGATGACAGATGACAGATGACAGATGACAGATGACAGATGACAGATGACAGATGACAGATGACAGATGACAGATGACAGATGACAGATGACAGATGACAGATGACAGATGGCACATGACAGATGACAGATGACAGATGGCAGATGACAGATAACAGTTGAAAGATGACAGATAACAGTTGACAGATGACAGATGACAGATGACAAATGACAGATGACAGATGACAGATGACAGATGGCAGATGACAGATGACAGATAACAGTTGACAGATGACAGATGACAGATGACAGATGACAGATGACAGATGACAGATGACAGATGACAGATGACAGATGACAGATGACAGATGACAGATGACAGATGACAGATGACAGATGACAGATGACAGATGACAGATGACAGATGACAGATGACAGATGACAGATGACAGATGACAGATGACAGATGACAGATGACAGATGACAGATGACAGATGGCAGATGACAGATGACAGATGACAGATGACAGATGACAGATGACAGATGACAGATGACAGATGACAGATGACAGATGACAGATGACAGATGACAGATGACAGATGACAGATGACAGATGACAGATGACAGATGACAGATGACAGATGGCACATGACAGATGACAGATGACAGATGGCAGATGACAGATAACAGTTGAAAGATGACAGATGACAGTTGACAGATGACAGATGACAGATGACAGATGACAAATGACAGATGACAGATGACAGATGACAGATGACAGATGGCAGATGACAGATAACAGTTGACAGATGACAGATGACAGATGACAGATGACAGATGACAGATGACAGATGACAGATGACAGATGACAGATGACAGATGACAGATGACAGATGACAGATGACAGATGACAGATGACAGATGACAGATGACAGACGACAGATGACAGATGACAGATGACAGATGACAGATGACAGATGACAGATGACAGATGACAGACGAAAGATGACAGGTGACAGGTGACAAATGACAGATGACCGATGAGGGATGACAGAAGACAGATGACAGATGACAGATGACAGATGACAGATGACAGATGACAGATGACAGATGACAGATGACAGATGACAGATGACAGATGACAGATGACAGATGACAGATGACAGATGACAGATGACAGATGACAGATGACAGATGACAGATGACAGATGACAGATGACAGATGACAGATGACAGATGACAGATGACAGATGACAGATGACAGATGACAGATGAAAGATGACAGATGACAGATGACAGATGACAGATGGCAGATGACAGATAACAGTTGACAGATGACAGATGACAAATGACAGATGACAGATGACAGATGACAGATGACAGATGACAGATGACAGATGACAGATGACAGATGACAGATGACAGATGACAGATGACAGATGACAGATGACAGATGACAGATGACAGATGACAGATGACAGATGACAGATGACAGATGACAGATGACAGGTGACAGCTGACAGATGACAGATGACAGATGACAGATGACAGATGACAAATGACAGATGACAGGTGACAGGTGACAGATGACAGTTGACAGATGACAGATGATGGATGAGATGGCACATGACAGATGACAGATGCAGATGACAGATAACAGTTGACAGATGACAGCTGACAGATGACAGATGACAGATGACAGATGACAGATGACACATGATAGATTACAGATGACAGATGATAGATGACAGATGACAGATGACAGATGACAGCTGACAGATGACAGATGACAGGTGATAGATGACAGATGGCAGATAACAGATGACAGATGACAGATGACATATGACATATGACATATGACAGATGACAGATGACAGATGACAGATGACAGATGACAGATGCCAGATGACGGATGACAGATGACAGATGACAGATGACAGATAACAGATAACAGATGACAGATGACATATGACAGACGAAAGATGACAGATGACAGATGACAGTTGACAGACGACAGATGACAGATGACAGATGACAGATGACAGATGACAGATGGCAGATGACAGATAACAGTTGAAAGATGACAGATGACAGATGACAGTTGACAGATGACAGATGACAGATGACAGATGACAGATGACAGATGACAGATGACAGATGACAGATGACAGATGACAGATGACAGTTGACAGATGGTAGATGACAGATGAAATATGACAGATGACAGATGACAGATGACAGATGACAGATAACAGTTGACAGATGACAGGTGGCAGATGACAGATGAAATATGACAGATGACAGATGAGAGATAACAGTTGACAGAAGACAGATGAAAAATGACAGATGACAGACGAAAGACGGCAGATGACAGACGACAGATGACAGATGACAGTTGACAGATGACAGATGACAGATGACAGATGACAGATGACAGATGACAGATGACAGATGACAGATGACAGATGAGAGATGACAGATGACAGATGACAGATGACAGATGACAGATGACAGATGACAGATGACAGATGACAGATGACAGATGACAGATGACAGATGACAGATGACAGATGACAGATGACAGATGACAGACGACAGATGACAGATGACATTTGACAGATGACAGATGGCAGATGACAGATGAGATATGACAGATGACAGATGACAGATGACAGATGACAGATGACAGATGACAGATGACAGATGACAGATGACAGATGACAGATGACAGATGACAGATGACAGATGACAGATGACAGATGACAGATGACATTTGACAGATGGCAGATGACAGATGAGATATGAGATATGAGATATGAGATATGACAGATGACAGATGACAGATGACAGATGACAGATGACAGATGACAGATGACAGATGACAGATGACAGATGACAGATGAGAGATGACAGATGACAGATGACAGATGATAGATGACAGATGACAGATGACAGATGACAGATGACAGACGAAAGATGACAGATGACAGATGACAGATGACAGATGACAGATGACAGATGAGATATGACAGATGACAGATGACAGATGACAGATGACAGATGACAGATGACAGATGACAGATGACAGATGACAGATGACAGATGACAGATGACAGATGACAGAACACAGATGACAGATGACAGATGACAGATGACAGATGACAGATGACAGATGACAGATGACAGATGACAGATGACAGATAACAGATGACAGATGACAGATGAGAGATGACAGATGACAGATGACAGATGACAGATGACAGATGACAGATGACAGATGACAGTTGACAGATGACAGATGACAGATGACAGATGACAGATGACAGATGACAGATGACAGATGACAGATGACAGTTGACAGATGGCAGATGACAGATGAGATATGACAGATGACAGATGACAGATGACAGATAACAGTTGACAGATGACAGGTGGCAGATGACAGATGAAATATGACAGATGACAGATGAGAGATAACAGTTGACAGAAGACAGATGAAAAATGACAGATGACAGACAAAAGACGACAGATGACAGACGACAGATGACAGATGACAGATGACAGATGACAGATGACGGATGACAGATGACAGATGACAGATGACAGATGACAGATAATAGATAACAGATGACAGATGACAGATGACAGATGACAGATGACAGATGACAGATGACAGATGACAGATGACAGATGACAGATGACAGATGACAGATGACACATAACAGATACCAGATGACAGATGACAGATGAGATATGACAGATGACATATGACATATGACAGATGACACATGACAAATGACAGATGATGGATGAGATATGACAGATTACAGATGGCACATGACAGATGACTGATGCAGATGACAGATAACAGTTGACAGATGACAGATGACAGATGACAGATGACAGATGACAGATGACAGATGACAGATGACAGATGACAGATGACAGATGAGATATAACAGATGACAGATGACATATGACAGATGCCAGATGACAGATGACACATAACAGATGCCAGATGACAGATGACAGATGAGATATGACAGATGACATATGACATATGACAGATGACACATGACAAATGACAGATGATGGATGAGATATGACAGATTACAGATGACAGATGACACATAACAGATGCCAGATGACAGATGACAGATGACAGATGACACATGACAGATGACAGATGACAGATGACAGATGACAGATGACAGATGACAGATGACAGATGACAGATGACAGATGACACATAACAGATGCCAGATGACAGATGACAGATGAGATATGACAGATGACATATGACATATGACAGATGACACATGACAAATGACAGATGATGGATGAGATATGACAGATTACAGATGACAGATGACAGATGACACATAACAGATGCCAGATGACAGATGACAGATGACATATGACAGATGACAGATGACAGATGACAGATGACAGATGAGATATGACAGATGACAGACGACATATGACAGATGACAGATGACTGATGCAGATGACAGATAACAGTTGACAGATGACAGATGACAGATGCCAGATGACAGATGATAGATGACAGATGACAGATGACAGATGACCGATGACAGATGACAGATGACAGATGACAGATGACAGATGACAGATGACAGATGACACATAACAGATGCCAGATGACAGATGACAGATGAGATATGACAGATGACATATGACAGATGACACATGACAAATGACAGATGATGGATGAGATATGACAGATTACAGATGACAGATGACAGATGACACATAACAAATGCCAGATGACAGATGACACATGACAGATGACAGATGACAGATGACAGATGACAGATGACAGATGACAGATGACAGATGACAGATGACAGATGACAGATGACAGATAACAGATGACAGATGACAGATGACAAATGACAGATGACAGATGACAGATGACAGGTGACAGATGACAGATGACAGATAACAGATGAGATATGACAGATGACAGATGACAGATGACAGATGACAGATGACAGATGACAGATGACAGATGACAGATGACAGATGACAGATGACAGATGACAGATGACAGATGACAGATGACAGGTGACAGATGACAGATGACAGATGACAGATTACAGATGACAGATAACAGTTGACAGTTGACAAATGACAGATGACAGATGACAGATGACAGATGACAGATGACAGATGAGAGATGACAGATGACAGATGACAGATGACAGATGACAGATGACAGATGACAGATGACAGATGACAGGTGACAGATGACAGATGACAGATGACAGATGACAGATGACAGATGACAGATGACAGATGACAGATGACAGATGACAGATGACAGATGACAGATGACAGATGACAGATGACAGATGACAGATGACAGATGACACATGACAGATGACAGATGACAGATGAGAGGTGATAGATGACAGATGACAGATAACAGATAACAGATGACAGATGACAGATGACATATGACATATGACATATGACAGATGACAGATGACAGATGACAGATGACAGATGACAAATGACAGATGATGGATGAGATATGACAGATGACAGATGGCACATGACAGATGACAGGTGCAGATGACAGATAACAGTTGACAGATGACAGATGACAGACGACAGATGACAGATGACAGATGACAGATGACAGATGACAGATGACAGATGACAGATGACAGATGACAGATGACAGATGACAGATGATGGATGAGATATGACAGATGACAGATGGCACATGACAGATGACAGATGCAGATGACAGATAACAGTTGACAGATGACAGCTGACAGATGACAGATGACAGATGACAGATGATAGATTACAGATGACAGATGATAGATGACAGATGACAGATGACAGATGACAGATGACAGCTGACAGATGACAGATGACAGATGACAGGTGATAGATGACAGATGGCAGATAACAGATGACAGATGACAGATGACATATGACATATGACATATGACAGATGACAGAAGACAGATGACAGATGACATATGACAGATGACAGATGACAGATGACAGATGACAGATGACAGATGACAGATGACAGATGACAGATGACAGATGACAGATGACAGATGACAGATGACAGATGACAGATGACAGATGACAGATGACAGATGACAGATGACAGATAACAGTTGACAGATGACAGGTGGCAGATGACAGATGAAATATGACAGATGACAGATGAGAGATAACAGTTGACAGAAGACAGATGAAAAATGACAGATGACAGACGAAAGACGACAGATGACAGACGACAGATGACAGATGACAGATGACAGATGACAGATGACAGATGACAGATGACAGATGACAGATGACAGATGACAGATGACAGATGACAGATGACAGATGACAGATGACAGATGACAGATGACAGATGACAGATGACAGATGCCAGATGACAGATAACAGATAACAGATGACAGATGACAGATGACAGATAACAGATGACAGACGAAAGATGACAGATGACAGATGACAGTTGACAGATGACAGATGACAGATGACAGATGACAGATGACACATGACAGATGACAGATGACAGATGGCAGATGACAGATAACAGTTGAAAGATGACAGATGACAGATGACAGATGACAGATGACAGATGACAGATGACAGATGACAGATGACAGATGACAGATAACAGATGACAGTTGACAGATGGCAGATGACAGATGAGATATGACAGATGACAGATGACAGATAACAGTTGACAGATGACAGGTGGCAGATGACAAATGAAATATGACAGATGACAGATGAGAGATAACAGTTGACAGAAGACAGATGAAAAATGACAGATGACAGACGAAAGACGACAGATGACAGATGACAGATGCAGATGACAGATAACAGTTGACAGATGACAGCTGACAGATGACAGATGATAGATTACAGATGACAGATGATAGATGACAGATGACAGATGACGGATGACAGATGACAGCTGACAGATGACAGATGACAGATGACAGGTGATAGATGACAGATGGCAGATAACAGTTGACAGATGACAGGTGGCAGATGACAAATGAAATATGACAGATGACAGATGAGAGATAACAGTTGACAGAAGACAGATGAAAAATGACAGATGACAGACGAAAGACGACAGATGACAGACGACAGATGACAGATGACAGATGACAGATGACAGATGACAGATGACAGATGACAGATGACAGATGACAGATGACAGATGACAGATGGCAGATGACAGATGAGATATGACAGATGACAGATGACAGATGACAGATGACAGATAACAGTTGACAGATGACAGGTGGCAGATGACAAATGAAATATGACAGATGACAGATGAGAGATAACAGTTGACAGAAGACAGATGAAAAATGACAGATGACAGACGAAAGACGACAGATGACAGATGACAGATGCAGATGACAGATAACAGTTGACAGATGACAGCTGACAGATGACAGATGACAGATGATAGATTACAGATGACAGATGATAGATGACAGATGACAGATGACAGATGACAGATGACAGCTGACAGATGACAGATGACAGATGACAGGTGATAGATGACAGATGACAGATGACAGATGGCAGATGACAGATGAGATATGACAGATGACAGATGACAGATGACAGATGACAGATAACAGTTGACAGATGACAGGTGGCAGATGACAAATGAAATATGACAGATGACAGATGAGAGATAACAGTTGACAGAAGACAGATGAAAAATGACAGATGACAGACGAAAGACGACAGATGACAGATGACAGATGCAGATGACAGATAACAGTTGACAGATGACAGCTGACAGATGACAGATGACAGATGATAGATTACAGATGACAGATGATAGATGACAGATGACAGATGACAGACGACAGATGACAGATGACAGATGACAGATGACAGATGACAGATGACAGATGACAGATGACAGATGACAGATGGCAGATGACAGATGAGATATGACAGATGACAGATGACAGATGACAGATGACAGATAACAGCTGACAGATGACAGGTGGCAGATGACAAATGAAATATGACAGATGACAGATGAGAGATAACAGTTGACAGAAGACAGATGAAAAACGACAGATGACAGACGAAAGACGACAGATGACAGACGACAGATGACAGACGACAGATGACAGATGACAGATGACAGATGACAGATGACAGATGACAGATGACAGATGACAGATGGCAGATGACAGATGAGATATGACAGATGACAGATGACAGATGACAGATGACAGATAACAGTTGACAGATGGCAGGTGGCAGATGACAAATGAAATATGACAGATGACAGATGAGAGATAACAGTTGACAGAAGACAGATGAAAAATGACAGATGACAGACGAAAGACGACAGATGACAGGTGACAGATGCAGATGACAGATAACAGTTGACAGATGACAGCTGACAGATGACAGATGACAGATGATAGATTACAGATGACAGATGATAGATGACAGATGACAGATGACAGATGACAGATGACAGCTGACAGATGACAGATGACAGGTGATAGATGACAGATGGCAGATAACAGATGACAGATGACAGATGACATATGACATATGACATATGACAGATGACAGATGACAGAAGACAGATGACAGATGACAGATGACAGATGACAGATGACAAATGACAGATGATGGATGAGATATGACAGATGACAGATGGCACATGACAGATGACAGGTGCAGATGACAGATAACAGTTGACAGATGACAGATGACAGACGACAGATGACAGATGACAGATGACAGATGACAGATGACAGATGGCAGATGACAGATGACAGATGACAGATGACAGATGACAGATGATGGATGAGATATGACAGATGACAGATGGCACATGACAGATGACAGATGCAGATGACAGATAACAGTTGACAGATGACAGCTGACAGATGACAGATGACAGATGACAGATGATAGATTACAGATGACAGATGATAGATGACAGATGACAGATGACAGATGACAGATGACAGCTGACAGATGACAGATGACAGATGACAGGTGATAGATGACAGATGGCAGATAACAGATGACAGATGACAGATGACATATGACATATGACATATGACAGATGACAGAAGACAGATGACAGATGACATATGACAGATGACAGATGACAGATGACAGATGACAGATGACAGATGACAGATGACAGATGACAGATGACAGATGACAGATGACAGATGACAGATGACAGATGACAGATGACAGATGACAGATGACAGATGACAGATGACAGATGACAGATAACAGTTGACAGATGACAGGTGGCAGATGACAGATGAAATATGACAGATGACAGATGAGAGATAACAGTTGACAGAAGACAGATGAAAAATGACAGATGACAGACGAAAGACGACAGATGACAGACGACAGATGACAGATGACAGATGACAGATGACAGATGACAGATGACAGATGACAGATGACAGATGACAGATGACAGATGACAGATGACAGATGACAGATGACAGATGACAGATGACAGATGACAGATGACAGATGCCAGATGACAGATAACAGATAACAGATGACAGATGACAGATGACAGATAACAGATGACAGACGAAAGATGACAGATGACAGATGACAGTTGACAGATGACAGATGACAGATGACAGATGACAGATGACACATGACAGATGACAGATGACAGATGGCAGATGACAGATAACAGTTGAAAGATGACAGATGACAGATGACAGATGACAGATGACAGATGACAGATGACAGATGACAGATGACAGATGACAGATAACAGATGACAGTTGACAGATGGCAGATGACAGATGAGATATGACAGATGACAGATGACAGATAACAGTTGACAGATGACAGGTGGCAGATGACAAATGAAATATGACAGATGACAGATGAGAGATAACAGTTGACAGAAGACAGATGAAAAATGACAGATGACAGACGAAAGACGACAGATGACAGATGACAGATGCAGATGACAGATAACAGTTGACAGATGACAGCTGACAGATGACAGATGATAGATTACAGATGACAGATGATAGATGACAGATGACAGATGACAGATGACAGATGACAGCTGACAGATGACAGATGACAGATGACAGGTGATAGATGACAGATGGCAGATAACAGTTGACAGATGACAGGTGGCAGATGACAAATGAAATATGACAGATGACAGATGAGAGATAACAGTTGACAGAAGACAGATGAAAAATGACAGATGACAGACGAAAGACGACAGATGACAGACGACAGATGACAGATGACAGATGACAGATGACAGATGACAGATGACAGATGACAGATGACAGATGACAGATGACAGATGACAGATGGCAGATGACAGATGAGATATGACAGATGACAGATGACAGATGACAGATGACAGATAACAGTTGACAGATGACAGGTGGCAGATGACAAATGAAATATGACAGATGACAGATGAGAGATAACAGTTGACAGAAGACAGATGAAAAATGACAGATGACAGACGAAAGACGACAGATGACAGATGACAGATGCAGATGACAGATAACAGTTGACAGATGACAGCTGACAGATGACAGATGACAGATGATAGATTACAGATGACAGATGATAGATGACAGATGACAGATGACAGATGACAGATGACAGCTGACAGATGACAGATGACAGATGACAGGTGATAGATGACAGATGACAGATGACAGATGGCAGATGACAGATGAGATATGACAGATGACAGATGACAGATGACAGATGACAGATAACAGTTGACAGATGACAGGTGGCAGATGACAAATGAAATATGACAGATGACAGATGAGAGATAACAGTTGACAGAAGACAGATGAAAAATGACAGATGACAGACGAAAGACGACAGATGACAGATGACAGATGCAGATGACAGATAACAGTTGACAGATGACAGCTGACAGATGACAGATGACAGATGATAGATTACAGATGACAGATGATAGATGACAGATGACAGATGACAGACGACAGATGACAGATGACAGATGACAGATGACAGATGACAGATGACAGATGACAGATGACAGATGACAGATGGCAGATGACAGATGAGATATGACAGATGACAGATGACAGATGACAGATGACAGATAACAGCTGACAGATGACAGGTGGCAGATGACAAATGAAATATGACAGATGACAGATGAGAGATAACAGTTGACAGAAGACAGATGAAAAACGACAGATGACAGACGAAAGACGACAGATGACAGACGACAGATGACAGACGACAGATGACAGATGACAGATGACAGATGACAGATGACAGATGACAGATGACAGATGACAGATGGCAGATGACAGATGAGATATGACAGATGACAGATGACAGATGACAGATGACAGATAACAGTTGACAGATGGCAGGTGGCAGATGACAAATGAAATATGACAGATGACAGATGAGAGATAACAGTTGACAGAAGACAGATGAAAAATGACAGATGACAGACGAAAGACGACAGATGACAGGTGACAGATGCAGATGACAGATAACAGTTGACAGATGACAGCTGACAGATGACAGATGACAGATGATAGATTACAGATGACAGATGATAGATGACAGATGACAGATGACAGATGACAGATGACAGCTGACAGATGACAGATGACAGGTGATAGATGACAGATGGCAGATAACAGATGACAGATGACAGATGACATATGACATATGACATATGACAGATGACAGATGACAGAAGACAGATGACAGATGACATATGACAGATGACAGATGACAGATGACAGATGACAGATGACAGATGACAGATGACAGATGACAGATGACAGATGACAGATGACAGATGACAGATGACAGATGACAGATGGCAGATGACAGATAACAGTTGACAGATGACAGGTGGCAGATGACAGATGAAATATGACAGATGACAGAGGAGAGATAACAGTTGACAGAAGACAGATGAAAAATGACAGATGACAGACGAAAGACGACAGATGACAGACGACAGATGACAGATGACAGATGACAGATGACAGATGACAGATGACAGATGACAGATGACAGATGACAGATGACAGATGACAGATGACAGATGACAGATGACAGATGACAGATGACAGATGACAGATGACAGATGCCAGATGACAGATAACAGATAACAGATGACAGATGACAGATGACAGATAACAGATGACAGACGAAAGATGACAGATGACAGATGACAGTTGACAGATGACAGATGACAGATGACAGATGACAGATGACAGATGACAGATGACAGATGGCAGATGACAGATAACAGTTGAAAGATGACAGATGACAGATGACAGATGACAGATGACAGATGACAGATGACAGATGACAGATGACAGATGACAGATAACAGATGACAGTTGACAGATGGCAGATGACAGATGAGATATGACAGATGACAGATGACAGATGACAGATGACATATAACAGTTGACAGATGACAGGTGGCAGATGACAAATGAAATATGACTGATGTCAGATGAGAGATAACAGTTGACAGAAGACAGATGAAAAATGACAGATGACAGACGAAAGACGACAGATGACAGACGACAGATGACAGATGACAGATGACAGATGACAGATGACAGATGACAGATAACAGATAAAAGATGACAGATGACAGATGACATATGACAGACGAAAGATCACAAATGACAGATGACAGTTGACAGATGACAGATGACAGATGACAGATGACAGATGGCAGATGGCAGATGACAGATAACAGTTGAAAGATGACAGATGACAGATGACAGTTGACAGATGACAGATGACAGATGGCAGATGACAGATGACAGATGACAGATGACAGATGGCAGATGACAGATGACAGATGACAGATGACAGATGACAGATGACAGATGACAGATGACAGATGACAGACGAATGATGACAGATGACAGATGACAGATGACAGATGACAGATGACAGATGACAGTTGACAGACGACAGATGACAGATGACATTTGACAGATGACAGATGGCAGATGACAGATGAGATATGACAGATGACAGATGACAGATGACAGATGACAGATGACAGATGACAGATGACAGATGACAGATGACAGATGACAGATGACATTTGACAGATGACAGATGGCAGATGACAGATGAGATATGACAGATGACAGATGACAGATGACAGATGACAGATGACAGATGACAGATGACAGATGACAGATGAGAGATGACAGATGACAGATGACAGATGACAGATGACAGATGACAGATGACAGATGACAGATGACAGATGACAGATGACAGATGACAGATGACAGATGACAGATGACAGATGACAGATGACAGATGACAGATGACAGATGACAGATGACAGATGACAGATGACAGATGACAGACGACAGATGACAGATGACAGATGACAGAAGACAGATGACAGATGACAGATGACAGATGACAGATGACAGATGACAGATGACAAATGACATATGACATATGACAGATGACACATGACAAATGACAGATGATGGATGAGATATGACAGATTACAGATGGCACATGACAGATGACTGATGCAGATGACAGATAACAGTTGACAGATGACAGATGACAGATGACAGATGACAGATGACAGATGACAGATGACAGATGACAGATGACAGATAACAGATGCCAGATGACAGATGACAGATGACAGATGACACATGACAGATGACAGATGACAGATGACAGAGGACAGATGACAGATGACAGATGAGAGATGACAGATGACAGATGAGATATGACAGATGACAGATGACTTATGACAGATGACAGATGACAGATGAGAGATGACAGATGACAGATGACAGATGACAGATGACAGATGACAGATGACAGATGACAGATGACAGATGACAGATGACGGATGACAGATGACAGATGACAGATGACAGATAACAGATAACAGATGACAGATGACAGATGACAGATGACAGATGACAGATGACAGATGACAGATGACAGATGACAGATGACAGATGACAGATAACAGTTGACAGATGACAGGTGGCAGATGACAGGTGAAATATGACAGATGACAGATGAGAGATAACAGTTGACAGAAGACAGATGAAAAATGACAGATGACAGACGAAAGACGACAGATGACAGACGACAGATGACAGATGACAGATGACAGATGACAGATGACAGATGACAGATGACAGATGACAGATGACAGATGACAGATGACAGATGACAGATGACAGATGACAGATGCCAGATGACAGATAACAGATAACAGATGACAGATGACAGATGACAGATAACAGATGACAGACGAAAGATGACAGATGACAGATGACAGTTGACAGATGACAGATGACAGATGACAGATGACAGATGACAGATGACAGATGACAGATGACAGATGGCAGATGACAGATAACAGTTGAAAGATGACAGATGACAGATGACAGATGACAGATGACAGATTACAGATGACAGATGACAGATGACAGATGACAGATGACAGATGACAGATGACAGATGACAGATGACAGATGACAGATGACAGATGACAGATAACAGATGACAGCTGACAGATGGCAGATGACAGATGAGATATGACAGATGACAGATGACAGATGACAGATGACAGATAACAGTTGACAGATGACAGGTGGCAGATGACAAATGAAATATGACAGATGAGAGATAACAGTTGACAGAAGACAGATGAAAAATGACAGATGACAGGAGAAAGACGACAGATGACAGACGACAGATGACAGATGACAGATGACAGATGACAGATGACAGATGACAGATGACAGATGACAGATGACAGATGACAGATAACAGATAAAAGATGACAGATGACAGATGACATATGACAGACGAAAGATCACAAATGACAGATGACAGTTGACAGATGACAGATGACAGATGACAGATGACAGATGGCAGATGACAGATAACAGTTGAAAGATGACAGATGACAGATGACAGTTGACAGATGACAGATGACAGATGACAGATGACAGATGGCAGATGACAGATGACAGATGACAGATGATAGATGACAGATGACAGATGACAGATGACAGACGAATGATGACAGATGACAGATGACAGATGACAGATGACAGATGACAGATGACAGTTGACAGACGACAGATGACAGATGACATTTGACAGATGACAGATGGCAGATGACAGATGAGATATGACAGATGACAGATGACAGATGACAGATGACAGATGAAAGATGACAGATGACAGATGACAGATGACAGATGACAGATGACAGATGACAGATGACAGATGACAGATGACAGATGACATTTGACAGATGACAGATGGCAGATGACAGATGAGATATGACAGATGACAGATGACAGATGACAGATGACAGATGACAGATGACAGATGACAGATGAGAGATGACAGATGACAGATGACAGATGACAGATGACAGATGACAGATGACAGATGACAGATGACAGATGACAGATGACAGATGACAGATGACAGATGACAGATGACAGATGACAGATGACAGATGACAGATGACAGATGACAGATGACAGATGACAGATGACAGATGACAGATGACAGATGACAGATGACAGATGACAGATGACAGATGACAGATGACAGACGACAGATGACAGATGACAGATGACAGATGACAGATGACAGATGACATATGACATATGACAGATGACACATGACAAATGACAGATGATGGATGAGATATGACAGATTACAGATGGCACATGACAGATGACTGATGCAGATGACAAATAACAGTTGACAGATGACAGATGACAGATGACAGATGACAGATGATAGATGACAGATGACAGATGACAGATGACAGATGACAGATGACAGATGACAGATAACAGATGCCAGATGACAGATGACAGATGACAGATGACACATGACAGATGACAGATGACAGATGACAGATGACAGATGACAGATGACAGATGAGAGATGACAGATGACAGATGAGATATGACAGATGACAGATGACTTATGACAGATGACAGATGACAGATGAGAGATGACAGATGACAGATGACAGATGACAGATGACAGATGACAGATGACAGATGACAGATGACAGATGACAGATGACAGATGACGGATGACAGATGACAGATGACAGATGACAGATAACAGATAACAGATGACAGTTGACAGATGACAGATGACAGATGACAGATGACAGATGACAGATGACAGATGACAGATGACAGATGACAGATGACAGATGACAAATGACAGATGACAGATGACAGATGACAGATGACAGATGACAGATGACAGATGACAGATGACAGATGACAAATGACAGATGACAGGTGACAGATGACAGTTGACAGATGACAGATGATGGATGAGATATGACAGATGACAGATGGCACATGACAGATGACAGATGCAGATGACAGATAACAGTTGACAGATGACAGCTGACAGATGACAGATGACAGATGACAGATGACAGATGATAGATTACAGATGACAGATGATAGATGACAGATGACAGATGACAGATGACAGATGACAGCTGACAGATGACAGATGACAGATGACAGGCGATAGATGACAGATGGCAGATAACAGATGACAGATGACAGATGACATATGACATATGACATATGACATATGACATATGACAGATGACAGAAGACAGATGACAGATGACAGATGACAGATGACAGATGACAGATGACAAATGACAGATGACAGGTGACAGGTGACAGATGACAGTTGACAGATGACAGATGATGGATGAGATATGACAGATGACAGATGGCACATGACAGATGACAGATGCAGATGACAGATAACAGTTGACAGATGACAGCTGACAGATGACAGATGACAGATGACAGATGATAGATTACAGATGACAGATGATAGATGACAGATGACAGATGACAGATGACAGCTGACAGATGACAGATGACAGATGACAGGTGATAGATGACAGATGGCAGATAACAGATGACAGATGACAGATGACATATGACATATGACATATGACAGATGACAGAAGACAGATGACAGATGACATATGACAGATGACAGATGACAGATGACAGATGACAGATGACAGATGACAGATGACAGATGACAGATGACAGATGACAGATGACAGATGACAGATGACAGATGACAGATGACAGATAACAGTTGACAGATGACAGGTGGCAGATGACAGATGACAGATGACAGATGACAGATAACAGTTGACAGATGACAGGTGGCAGATGACAGATGAAATATGACAGATGACAGATGAGAGATAACAGTTGACAGAAGACAGATGAAAAATGACAGATGACAGACGAAAGACGACAGATGACAGACGACAGATGACAGATGACAGATGACAGATGACAGATGACAGATGACAGACGACAGATGACAGATGACAGATGACAGATGACAGATGACAGATGACAGATGACAGATGACAAATGACATATGACATATGACATATGACAGATGACACATGACAAATGACAGATGATGGATGAGATATGACAGATTACAGATGGCACATGACAGATGACTGATGCAGATGACAGATAACAGTTGACAGATGACAGATGACAGATGACAGATGATAGATGACAGATGACAGATGACAGATGACAGATAACAGATGCCAGATGACAGATGACAGATGACAGATGACACATGACAGATGACAGATGACAGATGACAGATGACAGATGACAGATGAGAGATGACAGATGACAGATGAGATATGACAGATGACAGATGACTTATGACAGATGACAGATGACAGATGAGAGATGACAGATGACAGATGACAGATGACAGATGACAGATGACAGATGACAGATGACAGATGACAGATGACAGATGACAGATGACAGATGACAGATGACAGATGACAGATGACAGATGACAGATGACAGATGACAGATGACAGATAACAGATAACAGATGACAGATGACAGATGACAGATGACAGATGACAGATGACAGATGACAGATGACAGATGACAGATGACAGATGACAGATGACAGGTGACAGATGACAGATGACAGATGACAGATGACAGATCACAGATGACAGATGACAGATAACAGATGACAGATGACAGATGACAGATAACAGATGACAGCTGACAGATGGCAGATGACAGATGAGATATGACAGATGACAGATGACAGATGACAGATGACAGATAACAGTTGACAGATGACAGGTGGCAGATGACAAATGAAATATGACAGATGAGAGATAACAGTTGACAGAAGACAGATGAAAAATGACAGATGACAGGAGAAAGACGACAGATGACAGACGACAGATGACAGATGACAGATGACAGATGACAGATGACAGATGACAGATGACAGATGACAGATGACAGCTGACAGATGGCAGATGACAGATGAGATATGACAGATGACAGATGACAGATGACAGATGACAGATAACAGTTGACAGATGACAGGTGGCAGATGACAAATGAAATATGACAGATGAGAGATAACAGTTGACAGAAGACAGATGAAAAATGACAGATGACAGGAGAAAGACGACAGATGACAGACGACAGATGACAGATGACAGATGACAGATGACAGATGACAGATGAGAGATGACAGATGACAGATGACAGATGACAGATGACAGATGACAGATGACAGATGACAGATGACAGATGACAGATGACAGATGACAGATGACAGATGACAGATGACAGATGACAGATGACAGATGACAGATGACAGATGACAGATGACAGATGACAGATGACAGATGACAGATGACAGATGACAGATGACAGATAACAGATGCCAGATGACAGATGACAGATGACAGATGACACATGACAGATGACAGATGACAGATGACAGATGACAGATGACAGATGACAGATGAGAGATGACAGATGACAGATGAGATATGACAGATGACAGATGACTTATGACAGATGACAGATGACAGATGAGAGATGACAGATGACAGATGACAGATGACAGATGACAGATGACAGATGACAGATGACAGATGACAGATGACAGATGACAGATGACAGATGACAGATGACGGATGACAGATGACAGATGACAGATGACAGATAACAGATAACAGATGACAGTTGACAGATGACAGATGACAGATGACAGATGACAGATGACAGATGACAGATGACAGATGACAGATGACAGATGACAGATGACAAATGACAGATGACAGATGACAGATGACAGATGACAGATGACAGATGACAGATGACAGATGACAGATGACAAATGACAGATGACAGGTGACAGATGACAGTTGACAGATGACAGATGATGGATGAGATATGACAGATGACAGATGGCACATGACAGATGACAGATGCAGATGACAGATAACAGTTGACAGATGACAGCTGACAGATGACAGATGACAGATGACAGATGACAGATGATAGATTACAGATGACAGATGATAGATGACAGATGACAGATGACAGATGACAGATGACAGCTGACAGATGACAGATGACAGATGACAGGCGATAGATGACAGATGGCAGATAACAGATGACAGATGACAGATGACATATGACATATGACATATGACATATGACATATGACAGATGACAGAAGACAGATGACAGATGACAGATGACAGATGACAGATGACAGATGACAAATGACAGATGACAGGTGACAGGTGACAGATGACAGTTGACAG
This sequence comes from Condylostylus longicornis, assembly GCF_029603195.1. Lineage (NCBI taxonomy): Eukaryota > Metazoa > Arthropoda > Insecta > Diptera > Dolichopodidae > Condylostylus > Condylostylus longicornis. The sequence continues at coordinate 2,354,075 of NW_026578119.1, forward strand.
ATGACAGATGATGGATGAGATATGACAGATGACAGATGGCACATGACAGATGACAGATGCAGATGACAGATAACAGTTGACAGATGACAGCTGACAGATGACAGATGACAGATGACAGATGATAGATTACAGATGACAGATGATAGATGACAGATGACAGATGACAGATGACAGCTGACAGATGACAGATGACAGATGACAGGTGATAGATGACAGATGGCAGATAACAGATGACAGATGACAGATGACATATGACATATGACATATGACAGATGACAGAAGACAGATGACAGATGACATATGACAGATGACAGATGACAGATGACAGATGACAGATGACAGATGACAGATGACAGATGACAGATGACAGATGACAGATGACAGATGACAGATGACAGATGACAGATAACAGTTGACAGATGACAGGTGGCAGATGACAGATGACAGATGACAGATGACAGATAACAGTTGACAGATGACAGGTGGCAGATGACAGATGAAATATGACAGATGACAGATGAGAGATAACAGTTGACAGAAGACAGATGAAAAATGACAGATGACAGACGAAAGACGACAGATGACAGACGACAGATGACAGATGACAGATGACAGATGACAGATGACAGATGACAGACGACAGATGACAGATGACAGATGACAGATGACAGATGACAGATGACAGATGACAGATGACAAATGACATATGACATATGACATATGACAGATGACACATGACAAATGACAGATGATGGATGAGATATGACAGATTACAGATGGCACATGACAGATGACTGATGCAGATGACAGATAACAGTTGACAGATGACAGGTGGCAGATGACAGATGAAATATGACAGATGACAGATGAGAGATAACAGTTGACAGAAGACAGATGAAAAATGACAGATGACAGACGAAAGACGACAGATGACAGACGACAGATGACAGATGACAGATGACAGATGACAGATGACAGATGACAGATGACAGATGACAGATGACAGATGACAGATGACAGATGACAGGTGACAGATGACAGATGACAGATGACAGATGACAGATGACAGATGACAGATGACAGATGACAGATGACAGATGACAGATGACAGATGACAGATGACAGATGACAGATAACAGTTGACAGATGACAGGTGGCAGATGACAGATGACAGATGACAGATGACAGATAACAGTTGACAGATGACAGGTGGCAGATGACAGATGAAATATGACAGATGACAGATGAGAGATAACAGTTGACAGAAGACAGATGAAAAATGACAGATGACAGACGAAAGACGACAGATGACAGACGACAGATGACAGATGACAGATGACAGATGACAGATGACAGATGACAGATGACAGATGACAGATGACAGATGACAGATGACAGATGACAGGTGACAGATGACAGATGACAGATGACAGATCACAGATGACAGATGACAGATAACAGATGACAGATGACAGATGACAGACGAAAGATGACAGATGGCAGATGAGAGTTGACAGATGACAGATGACAGATGACAGATGACAGATGACAGATGACAGATGACAGATGACAGATGACAGATGGCAGATGACAGATGACAGATGACAGATGACAGATGACAGATGACAGATGACAGATGACAGATGACAGATGACAGATGACAGATGACAGATGACAGATGACAGATGACAGATGACAGATGACAAATGACAGATGACAGGTGACAGATGACAGTTGACAGATGACAGATGATGGATGAGATATGACAGATGACAGATGGCACATGACAGATGACAGATGCAGATGACAGATAACAGTTGACAGATGACAGCAGACAGATGACAGATGACAGATGACAGATGACAGATGATAGATTACAGATGACAGATGATAGATGACAGATGGCAGATGACAGATGACAGCTGACAGATGACAGATGACAGATGACAGGTGATAGATGACAGATGGCAGATAACAGATGACAGATGACAGATGACATATGACATATGACATATGACAGATGACAGAAGACAGATGACAGTTGACAGATGACAGATGACAGATGACAGATGACAGATGACAAATGACAGATGACAGGTGACAGGTGACAGATGACAGTTGACAGATGACCGATGATGGATGAGATATGACAGATGACAGATGGCACATGACAGATGACAGATGCAGATGACAGATAACAGTTGACAGATGACAGCTGACAGATGACAGATGACAGATGACAGATGATAGATTACAGATGACAGATGATAGATGACAGATGACAGATGACAGATGACAGCTGACAGATGACAGATGACAGATGACAGGTGATAGATGACAGATGGCAGATAACAGATGACAGATGACAGATGACAGATGACAGATGACAGATGACAGATAACAGATAACAGATGACAGATGACAGATGACAGATGACAGATGACAGACGAAAGATGACAGATGACAGATGACAGATGACAGCTGACAGATGACAGATGACAGATGACAGGTGATAGATGACAGATGGCAGATAACAGATGACAGTTGACAGATGACAGATGACAGATGACAGATGACAGATGACAAATGACAGATGACAGGTGACAGGTGACAGATGACAGTTGACAGATGACCGATGATGGATGAGATATGACAGATGACAGATGGCACATGACAGATGACAGATGCAGATGACAGATAACAGTTGACAGATGACAGCTGACAGATGACAGATGACAGATGACAGATGATAGATTACAGATGACAGATGATAGATGACAGATGACAGATGACAGATGACAGCTGACAGATGACAGATGACAGATGACAGGTGATAGATGACAGATGACAGATGACAGATGACAGATGACAGATGACAGATGACAGATGACAGATGACAGATGACAGATGACAGATGACAGATGACAGATAACAGTTGACAGATGACAGGTGGCAGATGACAGATGAAATATGACAGATGACAGATGAGAGATAACAGTTGACAGAAGACAGATGAAAAATGACAGATGACAGACGAAAGACGACAGATGACAGACGACAGATGACAGATGACAGATGACAGATGACAGATGACAGATGACAGATGACAGATGACAGATGACAGATGACAGATGACAGATGACAGATGACAGATGACAGATGACAGATGACAGATGACAGATGACAGATGACAGATGACAGATGACAGATGACAGATGACAGATGACAGATAACAGATAACAGATGACAGATGACAGATGACAGATGACAGATGACAGACGAAAGATGACAGATGACAGATGACAGTTGACAGATGACAGATGACAGATGACAGATGACAGATGACAGATGACAGATGACAGATGACAGATGACAGATGGCAGATGACAGATAACAGTTGAAAGATGACAGATGACAGATGACAGATGACAGATGACAGATGACAGATGACTGATGACAGATGACAGATGACAGATGACAGATGACAGATGACAGATAACAGATGACAGTTGACAGATGGCAGATGACAGATGAGATATGACAGATGACAGATGACAGATGACAGATGACAGATAACAGTTGACAGATGACAGGTGGCAGATGACAAATGAAATATGACAGATGACAGATGAGAGATAACAGTTGACAGAAGACAGATGAAAAATGACAGATGACAGACGACAGATGACAGATGACAGACGACAGATGACAGATGACAGATGACAGATGACAGATGACAGATGACAGATGACAGATGACAGATGACAGATGACAGATGACAGATAACAGATAAAAGATGACAGATGACAGATGACATATGACAGACGAAAGATCACAAATGACAGATGACAGTTGACAGATGACAGATGACAGATGACAGATGACAGATGACAGATGACAGATGGCAGATGACAGATAACAGATGACAGATGACAGATGACAGATGACAGATGACAGATGACAGATGACAGATGACAGATGACAGACGAATGATGCCAGATGACAGATGACAGATGACAGATGACAGATGACAGAAGACAGATGACAGATGACAGATGACAGATGACAGATGACATTTGACAGATGACAGATGGCAGATGACAGATGAGATATGACAGATGACAGATGACAGATGACAGATGACAGATGACAGATGACAGAAGACAGATGACAGATGACAGATGACAGATGACAGATGACATTTGACAGATGACAGATGGCAGATGACAGATGAGATATGACAGATGACAGATGACAGATGACAGATGACAGATGACAGATGACAGATGAGAGATGACAGATGACAGATGACAGATGACAGATGACAGATGAAAAATGACAGATGACAGATGACAGATGACAGATGACAGATGACAGATGACAGATGACAGATGACAGATGACAGATGACAGATGACAGATGACAGATGACAGATGACAGATGACAGATGACAGATGACAGACGACAGATGACAGATGACAGATGACAGATGACAGATGACAGATGACAGATGACAGATGACAAATGACAAATGACATATGACATATGACAGATGACACATGACAAATGACAGATGATGGATGAGATATGACAGATTACAGATGGCACATGACAGATGACTTATGCAGATGACAGATTACAGTTGACAGATGACAGATGACAGATGACAGATGACAGATGACAGATGACAGATGACAGATGACAGATGACAGATAACAGATGCCAGATGACAGATGACAGGTGACATGTGACAGGTGAGAGTTGACAGGTGACAGGTGACAGGTGACAGGTGACAGGTGACAGGTGAAAGGTGACAGGTGACAGGTGACAGGTGACAGATGACAGTTGACAGTTTACAGGTGACAGGTGACAGGTGACAGGTGACAGGTGACAGGTGACAGGTGACAGATGACAGTGACAAGTGACATGTGACAGGTGACAGGTGACAGATGACAGTGACAGGTGACATGTGACAGGTGAGAGTTGACAGGTGACAGGTGACAGGTGACAGGTGACAGGTGACAGGTGAAAGGTGACAGGTGACAGGTGACAGGTGACAGATGACAGTTGACAGTTGACAGGTGACAGGTGACAGGTGACAGGTGACAGGTGACAGGTGACAGGTGACAGTTGACAGATGACAGTGACAGGTGACAGGTGAAAGGTGACAGGTGACAGGTGACAGGTGACAGTTGACAGTTGACAAGTGACAGGTGACAGGTGACAGGTGACAGGTGACAGGTGACAGGTGACAGTTGACAGGTGACAGGTGACAGGTGACAGGTGACAGGTGACAGGTGACAGGTGACAGGTGAAAGGTGACAGGTGACAGGTGACAGTTGACAGGTGACAGATGACAGCGACAAGTGACATGTGACAGGTGACAGTTGACAGGTGACAGGTGACAGGTGACAGGTGACAGGTGACAGGTGACAGGTGACAGGTGACAGGTGATAGGTGACATGTGACGGTTGACAAGTGACATTTGACAGATGACAGTGACAGGTGACATGTGACAGGTGACAGTTGACAGGTGACAGATGACAGTGACAAGTGACATGTGACAGGGGACAGTTGACAGGTGACAGGTGACAGGTGACAGGTGACAGGTGACAGGTGACAGGTGACAGTGACAGGTGACAGGTGACAGGTGACAGGTGACAGGTGACAGGTGACAGGTGACAGGTGACAGGTGACAGGTGACAGTGACAGGTGACAGGTGACAGGTGACAGTTGACAGGTGACAGGTGACAGGTGACAGTGACAGGTGACAGGTGACAGGTGACAGGTGACAGTTGACAGGTGACAGGTGACAGGTGACAGGTGACAGGTGACAGGTGACAGGTGACAGGTGACAGGTGACAGGTGACAGGTGAAAGGTGAAAGGTTACAGGTGACAGGTGACAGGTGACAGGTGACAGGTGACAGGTGACAGGTGAAAGGTGACAGGTGACAGGTGACAGGTGACAGGTGACAGGTGACAGGTGACAGTTGACAGGTGACAGGTGACAGATGACAGTGACAGGTGACATGTGACATGTGACAGGTGACAGTTGACAGGTGACAGGTGACAGGTGACAGGTGACAGGTGACAGGTGACAGGTGACAGGTGACAGATGACAGTGACAGGTGACAGTGACAGGTGACAGGTGACAGGTGACAGTTGACAGGTGACAGGTGACAGGTGACAGGTGACAGGTGACAGGTGACAGGTGACAGTTGACAGGTGACAGGTGACAGGTGACAGGTGACAGGTGACATGTGACAGTGACAGTTGACAGGTGACAGGTGACAGGTGACAGGTGACAGTTGACAGGTGACAGGTGACAGATGACAGTGACAGGTGACATGTGACAGGTGACAGTTGACAGGTGACAGGTGACAGGTGACAGGTGACAGGTGACAGGTGACAGGTGACAGGTGACAGGTGACAGTGACAGGTGACAGGTGACAGGTGACAGTTGACAGGTGACAGGTGACAGGTGACAGTGACAGGTGACAGGTGACATGTGACAGTGACAGTTGACAGGTGACAGGTGACAGGTGACAGGTGACAGTTGACAGGTGACAGGTGACAGATGACAGTGACAGGTGACATGTGACAGGTGACAGTTGACAGGTGACAGGTGACAGGTGACAGGTGACAGGTGAAAGGTGAAAGGTTACAGGTGACAGGTGACAGGTGACAGGTGACAGGTGACAGGTGACAGGTGAAAGGTGACAGGTGACAGGTGACAGGTGACAGGTGACAGGTGACAGGTGACAGTTGACAGGTGACAGGTGACAGATGACAGTGACAGGTGACATGTGACATGTGACAGGTGACAGTTGACAGGTGACAGGTGACAGGTGACAGGTGACAGGTGACAGGTGACAGGTGACAGGTGACAGATGACAGTGACAGGTGACAGTGACAGGTGACAGGTGACAGGTGACAGTTGACAGGTGACAGGTGACAGGTGACAGGTGACAGGTGACAGGTGACAGGTGACAGGTGACAGTTGACAGGTGACAGGTGACAGGTGACAGGTGACAGGTGACATGTGACAGTGACAGTTGACAGGTGACAGGTGACAGGTGACAGGTGACAGTTGACAGGTGACAGGTGACAGGTGACAGGTGACAGGTGACAGGTGACAGGTGACAGGTGAAAGGTGACAGGTGACAGGTGACAGGTGACAGATGACAGTTGACAGTTGACAGGTGACAGGTGACAGGTGACAGGTGACAGGTGACAGGTGACAGGTGACAGGTGACAGGTGACAGTTGACAGATGACAGTGACACGTGACAGGTGAAAGGTGACAGGTGACAGGTGACAGGTGAGAGTTGACAGGTGACGGGTGACAGGTGAGAGGTGACAGGTGACAGGTGAAAGGTGACAGGTGACAGGTGACAGGTGACAGATGACAGTTGACAGTTGACAGGTGACAGGTGACAGGTGACAGGTGACAGGTGACAGGTGACAGGTGACAGGTGACAGGTGACAGTTGACAGATGACAGTGACAGGTGACAGGTGAAAGGTGACAGGTGACAGGTGACAGGTGACAGGTGACAGTTGACAGTTGACAAGTGACAGGTGACAGGTGACAGGTGACAGGTGACAGGTGACAGGTGACAGTTGACAGGTGACAGGTGACAGGTGACAGGTGACAGGTGACAGGTGACAGGTGACAGGTGACAGGTGAAAGGTGACAGGTGACAGGTGACAGTTGACAGGTGACAGATGACAGCGACAAGTGACATGTGACAGGTGACAGTTGACAGGTGACAGGTGACAGGTGACAGGTGACAGGTGACAGGTGACAGGTGACAGGTGACAGGTGATAGGTGACATGTGACGGTTGACAAGTGACATTTGACAGATGACAGTGACAGGTGACATGTGACAGGTGACAGTTGACTGGTGACAGATGACAGTGACAAGTGACATGTGACAGGGGACAGTTGACAGGTGACAGGTGACAGGTGACAGGTGACAGGTGACAGGTGACAGTGACAGGTGACAGGTGACAGGTGACAGGTGACAGGTGACAGGTGACAGGTGACAGGTGACAGGTGACAGGTGACAGGTGACAGGTGACAGGTGACAGGTGACAGTTGACAGTTGACAGGTGACAGGTGACAGGTGACAGGTGACAGGTGACAGGTGACAGGTGACAGGTGACAGGTGACAGGTGACAATTGACAGGTGACAGGTGAAAGGTGACAGGTGACAGGTGACAGTTGACAGGTGACAGATGACAGCGACAAGTGACATGTGACAGGTGACAGTTGACAGGTGACAGGTGACAGGTGACAGGTGACAGGTGACAGTGACAGGTGACAGGTGACAGGTGACAGGTGACAGGTGACAGGTGACAGGTGACAGGTGACAGGTGACAGGTGACAGGTGACAGGTGACAGGTGACAGGTGACAGTTGACAGTTGACAGGTGACAGGTGACAGGTGACAGGTGACAGGTGACAGGTGACAGGTGACAGGTGACAGGTGACAGTTGACAGGTGAAAGGTGACAGGTGACAGGTGACAGTTGACAGGTGACAGATGACAGCGACAAGTGACATGTGACAAGTGACAGTTGACAGGTGACAGGTGACAGGTGACAGGTGACAGGTGACAGGTGACAGGTGATAGGTGACATGTGACGGTTGACAAGTGACATTTGACAGATGACAGTGACAGGTGACATGTGACAGGGGACAGTTGACAGGTGACAGGTGACAGGTGACAGGTGACAGGTGACAGGTGACAGGTGACAGGTGACAGGTGACAGGTGACAGGTGACAGGTGACAGGTGACAGGTGACAGGTGACAGGTGACAGGTGACAGGTGAAAGGTGACAGGTGACAGGTGACAGGTGACAGGTGACAGGTGACAGGTGACAGTTGACAGTTGACAGGTGACAGGTGACAGGTGACAGGTGACAGGTGACAGGTGACAGGTGAAAGGTGACAGGTGACAGGTGACAGTTGACAGGTGACAGATGACAGCGACAAGTGACATGTGACAGGTGACAGTTGACAGGTGACAGGTGACAGGTGACAGGTGACAGGTGACAGGTGACAGGTGACAGGTGACAGGTGATAGGTGACATGTGACGGTTGACAAGTGACATTTGACAGATGACAGTGACAGGTGACATGTGACAGGTGACAGTTGACAGGTGACAGATGACAGTGACAAGTGACATGTGACAGGGGACAGTTGACAGGTGACAGGTGACAGGTGACAGGTGACAGGTGACAGTGACAGGTGACAGGTGACAGGTGACAGGTGACAGGTGACAGGTGACAGGTGACAGGTGACAGGTGACAGGTGACAGTGACAGGTGACAGGTGACAGGTGACAGTTGACAGGTGACAGGTGACAGGTGACAGTGACAGGTGACAGGTGACAGGTGACAGTTGACAGGTGACAGGTGACAGGTGACAGGTGACAGGTGACAGGTGACAGGTGACAGGTGACAGGTGACAGGTGACAGGTGAAAGGTTACAGGTGACAGGTGACAGGTGACAGGTGACAGGTGACAGGTGACAGATGACAGGTGACAGGTGACAGGTGACAGGTGACAGGTGACAGGTGACAGGTGACAGGTGACAGGTGAAAGGTGACAGGTGACAGGTGACAGGTGACAGGTGACAGGTGACAGGTGAAAGGTGACAGGTGACAGGTGACAGGTGACAGGTGACAGGTGACAGGTGACAGTTGACAGGTGACAGGTGACAGATGACAGTGACAGGTGACATGTGACATGTGACAGGTGACAGTTGACAGGTGACAGGTGACAGGTGACAGGTGACAGGTGACAGGTGACAGGTGACAGGTGACAGGTGACAGATGACAGTGACAGGTGACAGTGACAGGTGACAGGTGACAGGTGACAGTTGACAGGTGACAGGTGACAGGTGACAGGTGACAGGTGACAGGTGACAGGTGACAGTTGACAGGTGACAGGTGACAGGTGACAGGTGACAGGTGACATGTGACAGTGACAGTTGACAGGTGACAGGTGACAGGTGACAGGTGACAGTTGACAGGTGACAGGTGACAGATGACAGTGACAGGTGACATGTGACAGGTGAGAGTTGACAGGTGACAGTTGACAGATGACAGGTGACAGGTGACAGGTGACAAGTGATAGTTGACAGTTGACGGGTGACAGGTGACAGTGGAAAGATGACAGGTGACAGGTGACAGTTGACAGGTGACAGGTACAGGTGACAGGTGACAGTGACAGATGACAGGTGACAGGTGACAGGTGACAGTTGACAGATGACAGGTGACAGGTGACAGGTGACAAGTGATAGTTGACAGTTGACAGGTGACAGGTGACAGGTGACAGGTGACAGTTGACAGTTGACAGTGACAGGTGACAGTTGACAGGTGACAGGTGACAGGTGATAGGTGACAGGTGACAGGTGACAGGTGACAGGTGACAAGCGACAGGTGACAGGTGACAGGTGACAGGTGACAAGTGACAGGTGACAGGTGACAGGTGACAGGTGACAGGTGACAGGTGACAGGTGACAGGTGATAGGTGACAGGTTACAGGTGACAGGTGACAGGTGACAGGTGACAGTTTACAGGTGACAAGTGACAGGTGACAGGTGACACGTGACAGGTGACAGTTGACAGTTGACAGTGACAGGTGACAGTTGACAGGTGACAGGTGACAGGTGACAGGTGACAGGTGACAGGTGACAGGTGACAGTTGACAGGTGACAGATGATAGGTGACAGGTGACAGTTGACAGGTGACAGGTACAGGTGACAGGTGACAGTGACAGGTGACAGGTGACAGGTGACAGGTGACAGTTGACAGATGACAGGTGACAGGTGACAAGTGACAGGTGACAAGAGACAGGTGACAGGTGACAGGTGACAGTTGACAGTTAACAGATGACACGTGACAGATGACAGGTGACAGGTGACAGGTGACAGGTGACAGGTGACAGGTGACAGGTGACAGGTGACAGGTGACAGGTGACAGGTGACGGTTGAAAGGTGACAGTTGACAGGTGACAGGCGACAGGTAACAGGTGACAGGAGACAGTAACAGGTGACAGGTGACAGGCGACAGATGACAGTTGACAGGTGACAGGTGACAGATGACAGTGACAGGTGACAGGTGACAGGTGACAGGTGACAGGTGACAGGTGACAGTTGACAGGTGACAGGTGATAGGTGACAGTGACAGGTGACAGGTGACAGTTGACAGGTGACAGTGACAGGTGACAGGTGACAGTTGACAGGTGACAGGTGACAGGTGACAGGTCACAGTTGACAGGTGACAGGTGACAGGTGACAGGTGACAGTTGACAGTTTACAGGTGACAGGTGGCAGGTGACAGTTGACAGGTGACAGGTGACAGTGACAGTTGACAGGTGACAGGTGACAGGTCACAGTTGACAGGTGACAGGTGACAGGTGACAGTTGACAGTTTACAGGTGACAGGTGACAGTTGACAGGTGACAGGTGACAGTGACAGGTGATAGGTGACAGTTGACAGGTGACAGGTGACAGTTGACAGGTGACAGATGACAAGTGACAGGTGACAGGTGACATGTGACAGGTGACAGGTGACAGGTGACAGGTGACAGGTGACAGGTGACAGGTGACAGGTGACAGGTGACAGGTGACAGGTGACAGGTGACAGGTGACGGTTGAAAGGTGACAGTTGACAGGTGACAGGTGACAGGCGACAGGTAACAGGTGACAGGTGACAGTAACAGGTGACAGGTGACAGGTGACAGGTGACAGGTGACAGGTGACAGATGACAGGTGATAGGTGACAGTGACAGGTGACAGGTGACAGGTGACAGTTGACAGGTGACAGTGACAGGTGACAGGTGACAGTTGACAGGTGACAGGTGACAGGTGGCAGGTGACAGTTGACAGGTGACAGGTGACAGTGACAGTTGACAGGTGACAGGTGACAGGTGACAGGTCACAGTTGACAGGTGACAGGTGACAGGTGACAGTTGACAGTTTACAGGTGACAGGTGACAGTTGACAGGTGACAGGTGACAGTGACAGGTGATAGGTGGCAGTTGACAGATGACAGGTGACAGTTGACAGGTGACAGATGACAAGTGACAGGTGACAGGTGACAGGTGACAGGTGACAGGTGACAGGTGACAGGTGACAGGTGACAGGTGACAGGTGACAGGTGACAGGTGACAGGTGACAGGTGACAGGTGACAGGTGACGGTTGAAAGGTGACAGTTGACAGGTGACAGGTGACAGGCGACAGGTAACAGGTGACAGGTGACAGCAACAGGTGACAGGTGACAGGTGACAGGCGACAGATGACAATTGACAGGTGACAGGTGACAGATGACAGTGACAGGTGACAGGTGACAGGTGACAGGTGACAGTTGACAGGTGACAGGTGACAGGTGACAGTGACAGGTGACAGGTGACAAGTGATAGTTGACAGTTGACAGGTGACAGGTGACAGGTGACAGGTGACAGTTGACAGTTGACAGTGACAGGTGACAGTTGACAGGTGACAGGTGACAGGTGACAGGTGACAGTTAACAGATGACAGGTGACAGATGACAGGTGACAGATGACACATGACAGGTGACAGGCGACAGGTGACAGGTGACAGTTGACAGGTGACAGGTGACAGGTGACAGGTGACAGGGGACAGTTGACAGGTGACAGTGACAGGTGACAGGTGACAGGTGACAGGTGATAGGTGACATGTGACGGTTGACAAGTGACATTTGACAGATGACAGTGACAGGTGACATGTGACAGGTGACAGTTGACAGGTGACAGATGACAGTGACAAGTGACATGTGACAGGTGACAGGTGACAGATGACAGTGACAGGTGACATGTGACAGGTGAGAGTTGACAGGTGACAGGTGACAGGTGACAGGTGACAGGTGACAGGTGAAAGGTGACAGGTGACAGGTGACAGGTGACAGATGACAGTTGACAGTTGACAGGTGACAGGTGACAGGTGACAGGTGACAGGTGACAGGTGACAGGTGACAGGTGACAGTTGACAGATGACAGTGACAGGTGACAGGTGAAAGGTGACAGGTGACAGGTGACAGGTGACAGGTGACAGTTGACAGTTGACAAGTGACAGGTGACAGGTGACAGGTGACAGGTGACAGGTGACAGGTGACAGTTGACAGGTGACAGGTGACAGGTGACAGGTGACAGGTGACAGGTGACAGGTGACAGGTGACAGGTGAAAGGTGACAGGTGACAGGTGACAGTTGACAGGTGACAGATGACAGCGACAAGTGACATGTGACAGGTGACAGTTGACAGGTGACAGGTGACAGGTGACAGGTGACAGGTGACAGGTGACAGGTGACAGGTGATAGGTGACATGTGACGGTTGACAAGTGACATTTGACAGATGACAGTGACAGGTGACATGTGACAGGTGACAGTTGACAGGTGACAGATGACAGTGACAAGTGACATGTGACAGGGGACAGTTGACAGGTGACAGGTGACAGGTGACAGGTGACAGGTGACAGGTGACAGTGACAGGTGACAGGTGACAGGTGACAGGTGACAGGTGACAGGTGACAGGTGACAGGTGACAGGTGACAGGTGACAGTGACAGGTGACAGGTGACAGGTGACAGTTGACAGGTGACAGGTGACAGGTGACAGTGACAGGTGACAGGTGACAGGTGACAGGTGACAGTTGACAGGTGACAGGTGACAGGTGACAGGTGACAGGTGACAGGTGACAGGTGACAGGTGACAGGTGACAGGTGACAGGTGAAAGGTGAAAGGTTACAGGTGACAGGTGACAGGTGACAGGTGACAGGTGAAAGGTGACAGGTGACAGGTGACAGGTGACAGGTGACAGGTGACAGGTGACAGGTGACAGTTGACAGGTGACAGATGACAGTGACAGGTGACATGTGACATGTGACAGGTGACAGTTGACAGGTGACAGGTGACAGGTGACAGGTGACAGGTGACAGGTGACAGGTGACAGATGACAGTGACAGGTGACAGTGACAGGTGACAGGTGACAGGTGACAGTTGACAGGTGACAGGTGACAGGTGACAGGTGACAGGTGACAGGTGACAGGTGACAGGTGACAGGTGACAGGTGACAGGTGACAGGTGACAGGTGACAGGTGACAGGTGACATGTGACAGTGACAGTTGACAGGTGACAGGTGACAGGTGACAGGTGACAGTTGACAGGTGACAGGTGACAGATGACAGTGACAGGTGACATGTGACAGGTGACAGTTGACAGGTGACAGGTGACAGGTGACAGGTGACAGGTGACAGGTGACAGGTGACAGGTGACAGGTGACAGTGACAGGTGACAGGTGACAGGTGACAGTTGACAGGTGACAGGTGACAGGTGACAGTGACAGGTGACAGGTGACAGGTGACAGGTGACAGTTGACAGGTGACAGGTGACAGGTGACAGGTGACAGGTGACAGGTGACAGGTGACAGGTGACAGGTGACAGGTGACAGGTGACAGGTGAAAGGTGAAAGGTTACAGGTGACAGGTGACAGGTGACAGGTGACAGGTGACAGGTGACAGGTGACAGGTGAAAGGTGACAGGTGACAGGTGACAGGTGACAGGTGACAGGTGACAGTTGACAGGTGACAGGTGACAGATGACAGTGACAGGTGACATGTGACATGTGACAGGTGACAGTTGACAGGTGACAGGTGACAGGTGACAGGTGACAGGTGACAGTTGACAGATGACAGTGACAGGTGACAGGTGAAAGGTGACAGGTGACAGGTGACAGGTGACAGGTGACAGTTGACAGTTGACAAGTGACAGGTGACAGATGACAGTGACAAGTGACATGTGACAGGTGACAGATGACAGTGACAAGTGACATGTGACAGGGGACAGTTGACAGGTGACAGGTGACAGGTGACAGGTGACAGTGACAGGTGACAGGTGACAGGTGACAGGTGACAGGTGACAGGTGACAGGTGATAGGTGACATGTGACGGTTGACAAGTGACAGGTGACAGATGACAGTGACAGGTGACATGTGACAGGTGACAGTTGACAGGTGACAGATGACAGTGACAAGTGACATGTGACAGGGGACAGTTGACAGGTGACAGGTGACAGGTGACAGGTGACAGTGACAGGTGACAGGTGACAGGTGACAGGTGACAGTTGACAGGTGACAGGTGACAGGTGACAGGTGACAGGTGACAGGTGACAGGTGACAGGTGACAGGTGACAGGTGACAGGTGACAGGTGACAGGTGACAGGTGACAGGTGACAGGTGACATATGACAGGTGACAGGTGAAAGGTGACAGGTGACAGGTGACAGGTGACAGGTGACAGGTGACAGGTGACAGGTGACAGGTGACAGGTGACAGGTGACAGGTGACAGGTGACAGGTGACAGGTGACAGGTGACAGGTGACAGGTGACAGGTGAAGGGTGACAGGTGACAGGTGACAGGTGACAGGTGACAGGTGACAGGTGAAAGGTGACAGGTGACAGGTGACAGGTGACAGGTGACAGTTGGCAGGGGACAGGGGACAGGTGACAGATGACAGTGACAGGTGACATGTGACATGTGACAGGTGACAGGTGACAGGTGACAGATGACAGTGACAGGTGACAGTGACAGGTGACAGGTGACAGGTGACAGTTGACAGGTGACAGGTGACAGGTGACAGGTGACAGGTGACAGGTGACAGTTGACAGGTGACAGGTGACAGATGACAGTGACAGGTGACATGTGACAGGTGACAGGTGACAGATGACAGTGACAGGTGACATGTGACATGTGACAGGTGACAGGTGACAGGTGACAGGTGACAGGTGACAGGTGACAGGTGACAGGTGACAGGTGACAGGTGACAGGTGACAGATGACAGTGACAGGTGACAGGTGACAGGTGACAGGTGACAGGTGACAGTTGACAGGTGACAGGTGACAGGTGACAGGTGACAGGTGACAGGTGACAGTTGACAGGTGACAGGTGACAGATGACAGTGACAGGTGACATGTGACAGGTGACAGTTGACAGGTGACAGGTGACAGGTGACAGGTGACAGGTGACAGGTGACAGGTGAAAGGTGACAGGTGACAGGTGACAGGTGACAGGTGACAGTTGACAGTTGACAGGTGACAGGTGACAGGTGACAGGTGACAGGTGACAGGTGACAGGTGACAGGTGACAGATGACAGTGACAGGTGACAGGTGAAAGGTGACAGGTGACAGGTGACAGGTGACAGTTGACAGTTGACAAGTGACAGGTGACAGATGACAGTGACAAGTGACATGTGACAGGTGACAGTTGACAGGTGACAGATGACAGTGACAAGTGACATGTGACAGGGGACAGTTGACAGGTGACAGGTGACAGGTGACAGGTGACAGTGACAGGTGACAGGTGACAGGTGACAGGTGACAGTTGACATGTGACAGGTGACAGGTGACAGGTGACAGGTGACAGGTGACAGGTGACAGGTGACAGTTGACAGGTGACAGGTGACAGGTGACAGGTGACAGGTGACATGTGACAGTGACAGTTGACAGGTGACAGGTGACAGGTGACAGGTGACAGGTGACAGTGACAGGTGACAGGTGACAGGTGACAGGTGACAGTTGACAGGTGACAGGTGACAGGTGACAGGTGACAGGTGACAGGTGACAGGTGACAGTGACAGGTGACAGGTGAAAGGTGACAGGTGACAGGTGACAGGTGACAGGTGACAGGTGACAGGTGACAGTTGACAGGTGACAGGTGACAGATGACAGTGACAGGTGACATGTGACATGTGACAGGTGACAGTTGACAGGTGACAGGTGACAGGTGACAGGTGACAGGTGACAGTTGACAGATGACAGTGACAGGTGACAGGTGAAAGGTGACAGGTGACAGGTGACAGGTGACAGGTGACAGGTGACAGTTGACAGTTGACAAGTGACAGGTGACAGATGACAGGTGACAGTTGACAGGTGACAGGTGACAGATGACAGTGACAGGTGACATGTGACATGTGACAGGTGACAGTTGACAGGTGACAGGTGACAGGTGACAGGTGACAGGTGACAGTTGACAGATGACAGTGACAGGTGACAGGTGAAAGGTGACAGGTGACAGTGACAGGTGACAGGTGAAAGGTGACAGGTGACAGGTGACAGGTGACAGGTGACAGGTGACAGGTGACAGTTGACAGGTGACAGGTGACAGATGACAGTGACAGGTGACATGTGACATGTGACAGGTGACAGTGACAGGTGACAGGTGACAGGTGACAGGTGACAGTTGACATGTGACAGGTGACAGGTGACAGGTGACAGGTGACAGGTGACAGGTGACAGGTGACAGTTGACAGGTGACAGGTGACAGGTGACAGGTGACAGGTGACATGTGACAGTGACAGTTGACAGGTGACAGGTGACAGGTGACAGGTGACAGGTGACAGTGACAGGTGACAGGTGACAGGTGACAGGTGACAGTTGACAGGTGACAGGTGACAGGTGACAGGTGACAGGTGACAGGTGACAGGTGAAAGGTGACAGGTGACAGGTGACAGTTGACAGGTGACAGATGACAGCGACAAGTGACATGTGACAGGTGACAGTTGACAGGTGACAGGTGACAGGTGACAGGTGACAGGTGACAGGTGACAGGTGACAGGTGACAGGTGATAGGTGACATGTGACGGTTGACAAGTGACATTTGACAGATGACAGTGACAGGTGACATGTGACAGGTGACAGTTGACAGGTGACAGATGACAGTGACAAGTGACATGTGACAGGGGACAGTTGACAGGTGACAGGTGACAGGTGACAGGTGACAGGTGACAGTGACAGGTGACAGGTGACAGGTGACAGGTGACAGGTGACAGGTGACAGGTGACAGGTGACAGGTGACAGGTGACAGTGACAGGTGACAGGTGACAGGTGACAGTTGACAGGTGACAGGTGACAGGTGACAGTGACAGGTGACAGGTGACAGGTGACAGTTGACAGGTGACAGGTGACAGGTGACAGGTGACAGGTGACAGGTGACAGGTGACAGGTGACAGGTGACAGGTGAAAGGTGAAAGGTTACAGGTGACAGGTGACAGGTGACAGGTGACAGGTGACAGATGACAGGTGACAGGTGACAGGTGACAGGTGACAGGTGACAGGTGACAGGTGACAGGTGACAGGTGAAAGGTGACAGGTGACAGGTGACAGGTGACAGGTGACAGGTGACAGGTGAAAGGTGACAGGTGACAGGTGACAGGTGACAGGTGACAGGTGACAGGTGACAGTTGACAGGTGACAGGTGACAGATGACAGTGACAGGTGACATGTGACATGTGACAGGTGACAGTTGACAGGTGACAGGTGACAGGTGACAGGTGACAGGTGACAGGTGACAGGTGACAGGTGACAGGTGACAGATGACAGTGACAGGTGACAGTGACAGGTGACAGGTGACAGGTGACAGTTGACAGGTGACAGGTGACAGGTGACAGGTGACAGGTGACAGGTGACAGGTGACAGTTGACAGGTGACAGGTGACAGGTGACAGGTGACAGGTGACAGATGACAGTGACAGGTGACATGTGACATGTGACAGGTGACAGTTGACAGGTGACAGGTGACAGGTGACAGGTGACAGGTGACAGTTGACAGATGACAGTGACAGGTGACAGGTGACAGGTGAAAGGTGACAGGTGACAGGTGACAGGTGACAGGTGACAGGTGACAGGTGACAGGTGACAGGTGACAGGTGACAGGTGACAGGTGACAGGTGACAGGTGACAGGTGACAGGTGACAGGTGACAGGTGAAGGGTGACAGGTGACAGGTGACAGGTGACAGGTGACAGGTGACAGGTGAAAGGTGACAGGTGACAGGTGACAGGTGACAGGTGACAGTTGGCAGGGGACAGGGGACAGGTGACAGATGACAGTGACAGGTGACATGTGACATGTGACAGGTGACAGGTGACAGGTGACAGATGACAGTGACAGGTGACAGTGACAGGTGACAGGTGACAGGTGACAGTTGACAGGTGACAGGTGACAGGTGACAGGTGACAGGTGACAGGTGACAGTTGACAGGTGACAGGTGACAGATGACAGTGACAGGTGACATGTGACAGGTGACAGGTGACAGATGACAGTGACAGGTGACATGTGACATGTGACAGGTGACAGGTGACAGGTGACAGGTGACAGGTGACAGGTGACAGGTGACAGGTGACAGGTGACAGGTGACAGGTGACAGATGACAGTGACAGGTGACAGGTGACAGGTGACAGGTGACAGGTGACAGTTGACAGGTGACAGGTGACAGGTGACAGGTGACAGGTGACAGGTGACAGTTGACAGGTGACAGGTGACAGATGACAGTGACAGGTGACATGTGACAGGTGACAGTTGACAGGTGACAGGTGACAGGTGACAGGTGACAGGTGACAGGTGACAGGTGAAAGGTGACAGGTGACAGGTGACAGGTGACAGGTGACAGTTGACAGTTGACAGGTGACAGGTGACAGGTGACAGGTGACAGGTGACAGGTGACAGGTGACAGGTGACAGATGACAGTGACAGGTGACAGGTGAAAGGTGACAGGTGACAGGTGACAGGTGACAGTTGACAGTTGACAAGTGACAGGTGACAGATGACAGTGACAAGTGACATGTGACAGGTGACAGTTGACAGGTGACAGATGACAGTGACAAGTGACATGTGACAGGGGACAGTTGACAGGTGACAGGTGACAGGTGACAGGTGACAGTGACAGGTGACAGGTGACAGGTGACAGGTGACAGTTGACATGTGACAGGTGACAGGTGACAGGTGACAGGTGACAGGTGACAGGTGACAGGTGACAGTTGACAGGTGACAGGTGACAGGTGACAGGTGACAGGTGACATGTGACAGTGACAGTTGACAGGTGACAGGTGACAGGTGACAGGTGACAGGTGACAGTGACAGGTGACAGGTGACAGGTGACAGGTGACAGTTGACAGGTGACAGGTGACAGGTGACAGGTGACAGGTGACAGGTGACAGGTGACAGTGACAGGTGACAGGTGAAAGGTGACAGGTGACAGGTGACAGGTGACAGGTGACAGGTGACAGGTGACAGTTGACAGGTGACAGGTGACAGATGACAGTGACAGGTGACATGTGACATGTGACAGGTGACAGTTGACAGGTGACAGGTGACAGGTGACAGGTGACAGGTGACAGTTGACAGATGACAGTGACAGGTGAAAGGTGACAGGTGACAGGTGACAGGTGACAGGTGACAGTTGACAGTTGACAAGTGACAGGTGACAGATGACAGGTGACAGTTGACAGGTGACAGGTGACAGATGACAGTGACAGGTGACATGTGACATGTGACAGGTGACAGTTGACAGGTGACAGGTGACAGGTGACAGGTGACAGGTGACAGTTGACAGATGACAGTGACAGGTGACAGGTGAAAGGTGACAGGTGACAGTGACAGGTGACAGGTGAAAGGTGACAGGTGACAGGTGACAGGTGACAGGTGACAGGTGACAGGTGACAGTTGACAGGTGACAGGTGACAGATGACAGTGACAGGTGACATGTGACATGTGACAGGTGACAGTGACAGGTGACAGGTGACAGGTGACAGGTGACAGTTGACATGTGACAGGTGACAGGTGACAGGTGACAGGTGACAGGTGACAGGTGACAGGTGACAGTTGACAGGTGACAGGTGACAGGTGACAGGTGACAGGTGACATGTGACAGTGACAGTTGACAGGTGACAGGTGACAGGTGACAGGTGACAGGTGACAGTGACAGGTGACAGGTGACAGGTGACAGGTGACAGTTGACAGGTGACAGGTGACAGGTGACAGGTGACAGGTGACAGGTGACAGGTGAAAGGTGACAGGTGACAGGTGACAGTTGACAGGTGACAGATGACAGCGACAAGTGACATGTGACAGGTGACAGTTGACAGGTGACAGGTGACAGGTGACAGGTGACAGGTGACAGGTGACAGGTGACAGGTGACAGGTGATAGGTGACATGTGACGGTTGACAAGTGACATTTGACAGATGACAGTGACAGGTGACATGTGACAGGTGACAGTTGACAGGTGACAGATGACAGTGACAAGTGACATGTGACAGGGGACAGTTGACAGGTGACAGGTGACAGGTGACAGGTGACAGGTGACAGTGACAGGTGACAGGTGACAGGTGACAGGTGACAGGTGACAGGTGACAGGTGACAGGTGACAGGTGACAGGTGACAGTGACAGGTGACAGGTGACAGGTGACAGTTGACAGGTGACAGGTGACAGGTGACAGTGACAGGTGACAGGTGACAGGTGACAGTTGACAGGTGACAGGTGACAGGTGACAGGTGACAGGTGACAGGTGACAGGTGACAGGTGACAGGTGACAGGTGACAGGTGAAAGGTGAAAGGTTACAGGTGACAGGTGACAGGTGACAGGTGACAGGTGACAGATGACAGGTGACAGGTGACAGGTGACAGGTGACAGGTGACAGGTGACAGGTGACAGGTGACAGGTGAAAGGTGACAGGTGACAGGTGACAGGTGACAGGTGACAGGTGACAGGTGAAAGGTGACAGGTGACAGGTGACAGGTGACAGGTGACAGGTGACAGGTGACAGTTGACAGGTGACAGGTGACAGATGACAGTGACAGGTGACATGTGACATGTGACAGGTGACAGTTGACAGGTGACAGGTGACAGGTGACAGGTGACAGGTGACAGGTGACAGGTGACAGGTGACAGGTGACAGATGACAGTGACAGGTGACAGTGACAGGTGACAGGTGACAGGTGACAGTTGACAGGTGACAGGTGACAGGTGACAGGTGACAGGTGACAGGTGACAGGTGACAGTTGACAGGTGACAGGTGACAGGTGACAGGTGACAGGTGACATGTGACAGTGACAGTTGACAGGTGACAGGTGACAGGTGACAGGTGACAGTTGACAGGTGACAGGTGACAGATGACAGTGACAGGTGACATGTGACAGGTGAGAGTTGACAGGTGACAGTTGACAGATGACAGGTGACAGGTGACAGGTGACAAGTGATAGTTGACAGTTGACGGGTGACAGGTGACAGTGGAAAGATGACAGGTGACAGGTGACAGTTGACAGGTGACAGGTACAGGTGACAGGTGACAGTGACAGGTGACAGGTGACAGGTGACAGCTGACAGTTGACAGATGACAGGTGACAGGTGACAGGTGACAAATGATAGTTGACAGTTGACAGGTGACAGGTGACAGGTGACAGGTGACAGTTGACAGTTGACAGTGACAGGTGACAGTTGACAGGTGACAGGTGACAGGTGATAGGTGACAGGTGACAGGTGACAGGTGACAGGTGACAAGCGACAGGTGACAGGTGACAGGTGACAGGTGACAAGTGACAGGTGACAGGTGACAGGTGACAGGTGACAGGTGACAGGTGACAGGTGACAGGTGACAGGTGATAGGTGACAGGTTACAGGTGACAGGTGACAGGTGACAGGTGACAGTTTACAGGTGACAAGTGACAGGTGACAGGTGACACGTGACAGGTGACAGTTGACAGTTGACAGTGACAGGTGACAGTTGACAGGTGACAGGTGACAGGTGACAGGTGACAGGTGACAGGTGACAGGTGACAGTTGACAGGTGACAGATGATAGGTGACAGGTGACAGTTGACAGGTGACAGGTACAGGTGACAGGTGACAGTGACAGGTGACAGGTGACAGGTGACAGGTGACAGTTGACAGATGACAGGTGACAGGTGACAAGTGACAGGTGACAAGAGACAGGTGACAGGTGACAGGTGACAGTTGACAGTTAACAGATGACACGTGACAGATGACAGGTGACAGGTGACAGGTGACAGGTGACAGGTGACAGGTGGCAGGTGACAGGTGACAGGTGACAGGTGACAGGTGACGGTTGAAAGGTGACAGTTGACAGGTGACAGGCGACAGGTAACAGGTGACAGGAGACAGTAACAGGTGACAGGTGACAGGCGACAGATGACAGTTGACAGGTGACAGGTGACAGATGACAGTGACAGGTGACAGGTGACAGGTGACAGGTGACAGGTGACAGGTGACAGTTGACAGGTGACAGGTGATAGGTGACAGTGACAGGTGACAGGTGACAGTTGACAGGTGACAGTGACAGGTGACAGGTGACAGTTGACAGGTGACAGGTGACAGGTGACAGGTCACAGTTGACAGGTGACAGGTGACAGGTGACAGGTGACAGTTGACAGTTTACAGGTGACAGGTGGCAGGTGACAGTTGACAGGTGACAGGTGACAGTGACAGTTGACAGGTGACAGGTGACAGGTCACAGTTGACAGGTGACAGGTGACAGGTGACAGTTGACAGTTTACAGGTGACAGGTGACAGTTGACAGGTGACAGGTGACAGTGACAGGTGATAGGTGACAGTTGACAGGTGACAGGTGACAGTTGACAGGTGACAGATGACAAGTGACAGGTGACAGGTGACATGTGACAGGTGACAGGTGACAGGTGACAGGTGACAGGTGACAGGTGACAGGTGACAGGTGACAGGTGACAGGTGACAGGTGACAGGTGACGGTTGAAAGGTGACAGTTGACAGGTGACAGGTGACAGGCGACAGGTAACAGGTGACAGGTGACAGTAACAGGTGACAGGTGACAGGTGACAGGTGACAGGTGACAGATGACAGGTGATAGGTGACAGTGACAGGTGACAGGTGACAGGTGACAGTTGACAGGTGACAGTGACAGGTGACAGGTGACAGTTGACAGGTGACAGGTGACAGGTGGCAGGTGACAGTTGACAGGTGACAGGTGACAGTGACAGTTGACAGGTGACAGGTGACAGGTGACAGGTCACAGTTGACAGGTGACAGGTGACAGGTGACAGTTGACAGTTTACAGGTGACAGGTGACAGTTGACAGGTGACAGGTGACAGTGACAGGTGATAGGTGGCAGTTGACAGATGACAGGTGACAGTTGACAGGTGACAGATGACAAGTGACAGGTGACAGGTGACAGGTGACAGGTGACAGGTGACAGGTGACAGGTGACAGGTGACAGGTGACAGGTGACAGGTGACAGGTGACAGGTGACAGGTGACGGTTGAAAGGTGACAGTTGACAGGTGACAGGTGACAGGCGACAGGTAACAGGTGACAGGTGACAGCAACAGGTGACAGGTGACAGGTGACAGGCGACAGATGACAATTGACAGGTGACAGGTGACAGATGACAGTGACAGGTGACAGGTGACAGGTGACAGGTGACAGTTGACAGGTGACAGGTGACAGGTGACAGTGACAGGTGACAGGTGACAGTTGACAGGTGACAGGTGACAGTTGACAGATGACAGGTGACAGGTGACAGGTGACAGGTGACAAGTGATAGTTGACAGTTGACAGGTGACAGGTGACAGGTGACAGGTGACAGTTGACAGTTGACAGTGACAGGTGACAGTTGACAGGTGACAGGTGACAGGTGACAGGTGACAGTTAACAGATGACAGGTGACAGATGACAGGTGACAGATGACACATGACAGGTGACAGGCGACAGGTGACAGGTGACAGTTGACAGGTGACAGGTGACAGGTGACAGGGGACAGTTGACAGGTGACAGTGACAGGTGACAGGTGACAGGTGACAGGTGACAGGTGATAGGTGACATGTGACGGTTGACAAGTGACATTTGACAGATGACAGTGACAGGTGACATGTGACAGGTGACAGTTGACAGGTGACAGATGACAGTGACAAGTGACATGTGACAGGTGACAGGTGACAGATGACAGTGACAGGTGACATGTGACAGGTGAGAGTTGACAGGTGACAGGTGACAGGTGACAGGTGACAGGTGACAGGTGACAGGTGAAAGGTGACAGGTGACAGGTGACAGGTGACAGATGACAGTTGACAGTTGACAGGTGACAGGTGACAGGTGACAGGTGACAGGTGACAGGTGACAGGTGACAGGTGACAGTTGACAGATGACAGTGACAGGTGACAGGTGAAAGGTGACAGGTGACAGGTGACAGGTGACAGGTGACAGTTGACAGTTGACAAGTGACAGGTGACAGGTGACAGGTGACAGGTGACAGGTGACAGGTGACAGTTGACAGGTGACAGGTGACAGGTGACAGGTGACAGGTGACAGGTGACAGGTGACAGGTGACAGGTGACAGGTGAAAGGTGACAGGTGACAGGTGACAGTTGACAGGTGACAGATGACAGCGACAAGTGACATGTGACAGGTGACAGTTGACAGGTGACAGGTGACAGGTGACAGGTGACAGGTGACAGGTGACAGGTGACAGGTGATAGGTGACATGTGACGGTTGACAAGTGACATTTGACAGATGACAGTGACAGGTGACATGTGACAGGTGACAGTTGACAGGTGACAGATGACAGTGACAAGTGACATGTGACAGGGGACAGTTGACAGGTGACAGGTGACAGGTGACAGGTGACAGGTGACAGGTGACAGTGACAGGTGACAGGTGACAGGTGACAGGTGACAGGTGACAGGTGACAGGTGACAGGTGACAGGTGACAGGTGACAGTGACAGGTGACAGGTGACAGGTGACAGTTGACAGGTGACAGGTGACAGGTGACAGTGACAGGTGACAGGTGACAGGTGACAGGTGACAGTTGACAGGTGACAGGTGACAGGTGACAGGTGACAGGTGACAGGTGACAGGTGACAGGTGACAGGTGACAGGTGACAGGTGAAAGGTGAAAGGTTACAGGTGACAGGTGACAGGTGACAGGTGACAGGTGAAAGGTGACAGGTGACAGGTGACAGGTGACAGGTGACAGGTGACAGGTGACAGGTGACAGTTGACAGGTGACAGATGACAGTGACAGGTGACATGTGACATGTGACAGGTGACAGTTGACAGGTGACAGGTGACAGGTGACAGGTGACAGGTGACAGGTGACAGGTGACAGATGACAGTGACAGGTGACAGTGACAGGTGACAGGTGACAGGTGACAGTTGACAGGTGACAGGTGACAGGTGACAGGTGACAGGTGACAGGTGACAGGTGACAGGTGACAGGTGACAGTTGACAGGTGACAGGTGACAGGTGACAGGTGACAGGTGACATGTGACAGTGACAGTTGACAGGTGACAGGTGACAGGTGACAGGTGACAGTTGACAGGTGACAGGTGACAGATGACAGTGACAGGTGACATGTGACAGGTGACAGTTGACAGGTGACAGGTGACAGGTGACAGGTGACAGGTGACAGGTGACAGGTGACAGGTGACAGGTGACAGTGACAGGTGACAGGTGACAGGTGACAGTTGACAGGTGACAGGTGACAGGTGACAGTGACAGGTGACAGGTGACAGGTGACAGGTGACAGTTGACAGGTGACAGGTGACAGGTGACAGGTGACAGGTGACAGGTGACAGGTGACAGGTGACAGGTGACAGGTGACAGGTGACAGGTGAAAGGTGAAAGGTGAAAGGTTACAGGTGACAGGTGACAGGTGACAGGTGACAGGTGACAGGTGACAGGTGAAAGGTGACAGGTGACAGGTGACAGGTGACAGGTGACAGGTGACAGGTGACAGTTGACAGGTGACAGGTGACAGATGACAGTGACAGGTGACATGTGACATGTGACAGGTGACAGTTGACAGGTGACAGGTGACAGGTGACAGGTGACAGGTGACAGTTGACAGATGACAGTGACAGGTGACAGGTGAAAGGTGACAGGTGACAGGTGACAGGTGACAGGTGACAGTTGACAGTTGACAAGTGACAGGTGACAGATGACAGTGACAAGTGACATGTGACAGGTGACAGATGACAGTGACAAGTGACATGTGACAGGGGACAGTTGACAGGTGACAGGTGACAGGTGACAGGTGACAGTGACAGGTGACAGGTGACAGGTGACAGGTGACAGGTGACAGGTGACAGGTGATAGGTGACATGTGACGGTTGACAAGTGACAGGTGACAGATGACAGTGACAGGTGACATGTGACAGGTGACAGTTGACAGGTGACAGATGACAGTGACAAGTGACATGTGACAGGGGACAGTTGACAGGTGACAGGTGACAGGTGACAGGTGACAGTGACAGGTGACAGGTGACAGGTGACAGGTGACAGTTGACAGGTGACAGGTGACAGGTGACAGGTGACAGGTGACAGGTGACAGGTGACAGGTGACAGGTGACAGGTGACAGGTGACAGGTGACAGGTGACAGGTGACAGGTGACAGGTGACAGGTGACAGGTGACAGGTGAAAGGTGACAGGTGACAGGTGACAGGTGACAGGTGACAGGTGACAGGTGACAGGTGACAGGTGACAGGTGACAGGTGACAGGTGACAGGTGACAGGTGACAGGTGACAGGTGACAGGTGACAGGTGAAGGGTGACAGGTGACAGGTGACAGGTGACAGGTGACAGGTGACAGGTGAAAGGTGACAGGTGACAGGTGACAGGTGACAGGTGACAGTTGGCAGGGGACAGGGGACAGGTGACAGATGACAGTGACAGGTGACATGTGACATGTGACAGGTGACAGGTGACAGGTGACAGATGACAGTGACAGGTGACAGTGACAGGTGACAGGTGACAGGTGACAGTTGACAGGTGACAGGTGACAGGTGACAGGTGACAGGTGACAGGTGACAGTTGACAGGTGACAGGTGACAGATGACAGTGACAGGTGACATGTGACAGGTGACAGGTGACAGATGACAGTGACAGGTGACATGTGACATGTGACAGGTGACAGGTGACAGGTGACAGGTGACAGGTGACAGGTGACAGGTGACAGGTGACAGGTGACAGGTGACAGGTGACAGATGACAGTGACAGGTGACAGGTGACAGGTGACAGGTGACAGGTGACAGTTGACAGGTGACAGGTGACAGGTGACAGGTGACAGGTGACAGGTGACAGTTGACAGGTGACAGGTGACAGATGACAGTGACAGGTGACATGTGACAGGTGACAGTTGACAGGTGACAGGTGACAGGTGACAGGTGACAGGTGACAGGTGACAGGTGAAAGGTGACAGGTGACAGGTGACAGGTGACAGGTGACAGTTGACAGTTGACAGGTGACAGGTGACAGGTGACAGGTGACAGGTGACAGGTGACAGGTGACAGATGACAGTGACAGGTGACAGGTGAAAGGTGACAGGTGACAGGTGACAGGTGACAGTTGACAGTTGACAAGTGACAGGTGACAGATGACAGTGACAAGTGACATGTGACAGGTGACAGTTGACAGGTGACAGATGACAGTGACAAGTGACATGTGACAGGGGACAGTTGACAGGTGACAGGTGACAGGTGACAGGTGACAGTGACAGGTGACAGGTGACAGGTGACAGGTGACAGTTGACATGTGACAGGTGACAGGTGACAGGTGACAGGTGACAGGTGACAGGTGACAGGTGACAGTTGACAGGTGACAGGTGACAGGTGACAGGTGACAGGTGACATGTGACAGTGACAGTTGACAGGTGACAGGTGACAGGTGACAGGTGACAGGTGACAGTGACAGGTGACAGGTGACAGGTGACAGGTGACAGTTGACAGGTGACAGGTGACAGGTGACAGGTGACAGGTGACAGGTGACAGGTGACAGGTGACAGGTGACAGGTGACAGGTGACAGGTGACAGGTGACAGGTGACAGGTGACAGATGACAGGTGACAGGTGACAGGTGACAGGTGACAGGTGAAAGGTGACAGGTGACAGGTGACAGGTGACAGGGGACAGTTGACAGGTGACAGGTGACAGGTGACAGGTGACAGGTGACAGTGACAGGTGACAGGTGACAGGTGACAGGTGACAGTTGACAGGTGACAGGTGACAGGTGACAGGTGACAGGTGACAGGTGACAGGTGACAGGTGACAGGTGACAGGTGACAGGTGACAGGTGACAGGTGTCAGGTGACAGGTGACAGGTGACAGGTGACAGTTGACAGGTGACAGATGACAGATGACAGCGACAAGTGACATGTGACAGGTGACAGTTGACAGGTGACAGGTGACAGGTGACAGGTGACAGGTGACAGGTGACAGGTGACAGTTGACAGGTGACAGGTGACAGATGACAGATGACAGCGACAAGTGACATGTGACAGGTGACAGTTGACAGGTGACAGGTGACAGGTGACAGGTGACAGTTGACAGTTGACAGGTGACAGGTGACAGGTGACAGGTGACAGGTGACAGGTGACAGGTGACAGGTGACAGTGACAGGTGACAGGTGACAGGTGACAGGTGACAGGTGACAGGTGACAGGTGACAGGTGACAGGTGACAGGTGACAGGTGACAGGTGACAGGTGACAGTTGACAGTTGACAGGTGACAGGTGACAGGTGACAGGTGACAGGTGACAGGTGACAGGTGACAGGTGACAGGTGTCAGGTGACAGGTGACAGGTCACAGGTGACAGTTGACAGGTGACAGATGACAGATGACAGCGACAAGTGACATGTGACAGGTGACAGTTGACAGGTGACAGGTGACAGGTGACAGGTGACAGGTGACAGGTGACAGGTGACAGGTGACAGGTGACAGGTGACAGTTGACAGGTGACAGGTGACAGATGACAGATGACAGCGACAAGTGACATGTGACAGGTGACAGTTGACAGGTGACAGGTGACAGGTGACAGGTGACAGTTGACAGTTGACAGGTGACAGGTGACAGGTGACAGGTGACAGGTGACAGGTGACAGGTGACAGTGACAGGTGACAGGTGACAGGTGACAGGTGACAGGTGACAGGTGACAGGTGACAGGTGACAGGTGACAGGTGACAGGTGACAGTTGACAGGTGACAGGTGACAGGTGACAGGTGACATGTGACAGTGACAGTTGACAGGTGACAGGTGACAGGTGACAGTTGACAGGTGACAGGTGACAGATGACAGTGACAGGTGACATGTGACAGGTGACAGTTGACAGGTGACAGGTGACAGTTGACAGTTGACAGGTGACAGGTGACAGGTGACAGGTGACAGGTGACAGGTGACAGGTGACAGGTGACAGGTGACAGGTGACAGTTGACAGGTGACAGGTGACAGATGACAGGTGACAGTTGACAGGTGACAGGTGACAGGTGACAGGTGACAGGTGACAGGTGACAGGTGACAGGTGACAGTTGACAGGTGACAGGTGACAGGTGACAGGTGACAGGTGACATGTGACAGTGACAGTTGACAGGTGACAGGTGACAGGTGACAGGTGACAGTTGACAGGTGACAGGTGACAGATGACAGTGACAGGTGACATGTGACAGGTGACAGTTGACAGGTGACAGGTGACAGGTGACAGGTGACAGGTGACAGGTGACAGGTGACAGGTGACAGGTGACAGGTGACAGATGACAGTGACAGGTGACATGTGACAGGTGAGAGTTGACAGGTGACAGGTGACAGGTGACAGGTGACAGGTGACAGGTGAAAGGTGACAGGTGACAGGTGACAGGTGACAGGTGACAGGTGAAAGGTGACAGGTGACAGGTGACAGGTGACAGATGACAGTTGACAGTTGACAGGTGACAGGTGACAGGTGACAGGTGACAGGTGACAGGTGACAGGTGACAGGTGACAGTTGACAGATGACAGTGACAGGTGACAGGTGAAAGGTGACAGGTGACAGGTGACAGGTGACAGGTGACAGTTGACAGTTGACAAGTGACAGGTGACAGATGACAGTGACAAGTGACATGTGACAGGTGACAGGTGACAGATGACAGTGACAAGTGACATGTGACAGGGGACAGTTGACAGGTGACAGGTGACAGGTGACAGGTGACAGGTGACAGTGACAGGTGACAGGTGACAGGTGACAGGTGACAGGTGACAGGTGACAGGTGACAGGTGATAGGTGACATGTGACGGTTGACAAGTGACAGGTGACAGATGACAGTGACAGGTGACATGTGACAGGTGACAGTTGACAGGTGACAGATGACAGTGACAAGTGACATGTGACAGGGTACAGTTGACAGGTGACAGGTGACAGGTGACAGGTGACAGGTGACAGTGACAGGTGACAGGTGACAGGTGACAGGTGACAGTTGACAGGTGACAGGTGACAGGTGACAGGTGACAGGTGACAGGTGACAGGTGACAGGTGACAGGTGACAGGTGACAGGTGACAGGTGACAGGTGACAGGTGACAGGTGACAGGTGACAGGTGAAAGGTGACAGGTGACAGGTGACAGGTGACAGGTGACAGGTGACAGGTGACAGGTGACAGGTGACAGGTGACAGGTGACAGGTGACAGGTGACAGGTGACAGGTGACAGGTGACAGGTGACAGGTGACAGGTGACAGGTGACAGGTGACAGGTGACAGGTGACAGGTGACAGGTGAAAGGTGACAGGTGACAGGTGACAGGTGACAGGTGACAGGTGACAGGTGAAAGGTGACAGGTGACAGGTGACAGGTGACAGGTGACAGGTGACAGTTGACAGGTGACAGGTGACAGATGACAGTGACAGGTGACATGTGACATGTGACAGGTGACAGTTGACAGGTGACAGGTGACAGGTGACAGGTGACAGGTGACAGGTGACAGGTGACAGGTGACAGGTGACAGGTGACAGTGACAGGTGACAGGTGACAGGTGACAGTTGACAGTTGACAGGTGACAGTGACAAGTGACATGTGACAGGGGACAGTTGACAGGTGACAGGTGACAGGTAACAGGTGACAGGTGACAGTGACAGGTGACAGGTGACAGGTGACAGGTGACAGTTGACAGGTGACAGGTGACAGGTGACAGGTGACAGGTGACAGGTGACAGGTGACAGTTGACAGGTGACAGGTGACAGGTGACAGGTGACAGGTGACATGTGACAGTGACAGTTGACAGGTGACAGGTGACAGGTGACAGGTGACAGGTGACAGTGACAGGTGACAGGTGACAGGTGACAGGTGACAGGTGACAGTTGACAGTTGACAGGTGACAGTGACAAGTGACATGTGACAGGGGACAGTTGACAGGTGACAGGTGACAGGTAACAGGTGACAGGTGACAGTGACAGGTGACAGGTGACAGGTGACAGGTGACAGTTGACAGGTGACAGGTGAAAGGTGACAGGTGACAGGTGACAGGTGACAGGTGACAGGTGACAGTTGACAGGTGACAGGTGACAGATGACAGTGACAGGTGACATGTGACATGTGACAGGTGACAGTTGACAGGTGACAGGTGACAGGTGACAGGTGACAGGTGACAGGTGACAGGTGACAGGTGACAGGTGACAGGTGACAGTGACAGGTGACAGGTGACAGGTGACAGGTGACAGGTGACAGATGACAGTGACAAGTGACATGTGACAGGGGACAGTTGACAGGTGACAGGTGACAGGTAACAGGTGACAGGTGACAGTGACAGGTGACAGGTGACAGGTGACAGGTGACAGTTGACAGGTGACAGGTGACAGGTGACAGGTGACAGGTGACAGGTGACAGGTGACAGTTGACAGGTGACAGGTGACAGGTGACAGGTGACAGGTGACATGTGACAGTGACAGTTGACAGGTGACAGGTGACAGGTGACAGGTGACAGGTGACAGTGACAGGTGACAGGTGACAGGTGACAGGTGACAGTTGACAGTTGACAGGTGACAGGTGACAGGTGACAGGTGACAGGTGACAGGTGACAGGTGACAGGTGACAGGTGACAGGTGACAGGTGACAGGTGACAGGTGACAGGTGACAGGTGACAGGTGAAAGGTGACAATTGACAGGTGACAGGTGACAGGTGACAGGTGACAGTTGACAGGTGACAGGTGAAAGGTGACAGGTGACAGGTGACAGGTGACAGGTGACAGGTGACAGTTGACAGTTGACAAGTGACAGGTGACAGATGACAGTGACAAGTGACATGTGAGAGGTGACAGTTGACAGGTGACAGATGACAGTGACAAGTGACATGTGACAGGGGACAGTTGACAGGTGACAGGTGACAGGTGACAGGTGACAGTGACAGGTGACAGGTGACAGGTGACAGGTGACAGTTGACAGGTGACAGGTGACAGGTGACAGGTGACAGGTGACAGGTGACAGGTGACAGTTGACAGTTGACAGGTGACAGGTGACAGGTGACAGGTGACATGTGACAGGTGACAGTTGACAGGTGACAGGTGACAGGTGACAGGTGACAGGTGACAGTGACAGGTGACAGGTGACAGGTGACAGGTGACAGTTGACAGGTGACAGGTGACAGGTGACAGGTGACAGGTGACAGGTGACAGGTGACAGGTGACAGGTGACAGGTGACAGGTGACAGGTGACAGGTGAAAGGTGACAGGTGACAGGTGACAGGTGACAGGTGACAGGTGACAGTTGACAGTTGACAGGTGACAGGTGACAGGTGACAGGTGACAGGTGACAGGTGACAGGTGACAGGTGACAGGTGACAGGTGACAGTTGACAGTTGACAGGTGACAGGTGACAGGTGACAGGTGACAGGTGACAGGTGAAAGGTGACAGGTGACAGGTGACAGTTGACAGGTGACAGATGACAGCGACAAGTGACATGTGACAGGTGACAGTTGACAGGTGACAGGTGACAGGTGACAGGTGACAGGTAACAGGTGACAGGTGACAGGTGACAGGTGACAGGTGACAGGTGATAGGTGACATGTGACGGTTGACAAGTGACAGGTGACAGATGACAGTGACAGGTGACATGTGACAGGTGACAGTTGACAAGTGACAGATGACAGTGACAAGTGACATGTGACAGGGGACAGTTGACAGGTGACAGGTGACAGGTGACAGGTGACAGGTGACAGGTGACAGTGACAGGTGACAGGTGACAGGTGACAGGTGACAGGTGACAGGTGACAGGTGACAGGTGACAGGTGACAGGTGACAGGTGACAGTGACAGGTGACAGGTGACAGGTGACAGTTGACAGGTGACAGGTGACAGGTGACAGTGACAGGTGACAGGTGACAGGTGACAGGTGACAGGTGACAGTTGACAGGTGACAGGTGACAGGTGACAGGTGACAGGTGACAGGTGACAGGTGACAGGTGACAGGTGACAGGTGACAGGTGACAGGTGACAGGTGAAAGGTGAAAGGTTACAGGTGACAGGTGACAGGTGACAGGTGACAGGTGACAGGTGACAGGTGACAGGTGACAGGTGACAGGTGACAGGTGACAGGTGACAGGTGAAAGGTGACAGGTGACAGGTGACAGGTGACAGGTG